>NC_140028.1:103312589-103857589 GCF_963513975.1 Fringilla coelebs | reverse complement strand
CTCTGCCGCTTCTCCAGCACACGGAGAGCGTGCTAGCTGCTGAAACGTGAAGAAAGAAGCTGCAGAACACTGGCACTCAGCGTGCAGCTTTCCAGCGGAGAGAAAAAGCTACTTGAACACTCTGCAAGCCTTTCCACTCCCAAAAACATGCACATGGAAGGAGCTGCTGCAAAACCGATGCTGTGCTCACTGCTGCTCCGCCTGAAGCTCTGGCTGCTAAATCTGAGGCTTTCCTTCCAATTTCAAGCTGCAAAGCACTTGCTGAATTCCAGGGAAAGTCCGGGAGGCATTTGCTGTGCTGGCACACTTTCTCCTTCCTAGACAGAGTGGAAAAGCTTTTCCCTGCCGTGTAGGCGACAAGAGACGCATTAGACGGCGATCCGGAGCTGTCCGAAGGTAAGCGCCTGTTGCCGGCCTCTTTCGGCACAAGCCCCCGCTCCGGAGCGCACCGCGGCCGGCAGGATGCTCTCTGCCGGCGAAGGTGCCGCTTCTCCGGCAAGGAAGCCTCTGCCGCTTCTCCAGCACACGGAGAGCGTGCTAGCTGCTGAAACGTGAAGAAAGAAGCTGCAGAACACTGGCACTGAGCGTGCAGCTTTCCAGCGGAGAGAAAAAGCTACTTGAACACTCTGCAAGCCTTTCCACTCCCAAAAACATGCACATGGAAGGAGCTGCTGCAAAAGCGATGCTGTGCTCGCTGCTGCTCCTCCTGAAGCTCTGGCTGCTAAATCTGAGGCTTTCCTTCCAATTTCAAGCTGCAAAGCACTTGCTGAATTCCAGGGAAAGTCCGGGAGGCATTTGCTGTGCTGGCACACTTTCTCCTTCCTAGACAGAGTGGAAAAGCTTTTCCCTGCCGTGTAGGCGACAAGAGACGCATTAGACGGCGATCCGGAGCTGTCCGAAGGTAAGCGCCTGTTGCCGGCCTCTTTCGGCACAAGCCCCCGCTCCGGAGCGCACCGCGGCCGGCAGGATGCTCTCTGCCGGCGAAGGTGCCGCTTCTCCGGCAAGGAAGCCTCTGCCGCTTCTCCAGCACACGGAGAGCGTGCTAGCTGCTGAAACGTGAAGAAAGAAGCTGCAGAACACTGGCACTCAGCGTGCAGCTTTCCAGCGGAGAGAAAAAGCTACTTGAACACTCTGCAAGCCTTTCCACTCCCAAAAACATGCACATGGAAGGAGCTGCTGCAAAACCGATGCTGTGCTCACTGCTGCTCCGCCTGAAGCTCTGGCTGCTAAATCTGAGGCTTTCCTTCCAATTTCAAGCTGCAAAGCACTTGCTGAATTCCAGGGAAAGTCCGGGAGGCATTTGCTGTGCTGGCACACTTTCTCCTTCCTAGACAGAGTGGAAAAGCTTTTCCCTGCCGTGTAGGCGACAAGAGACGCATTAGACGGCGATCCGGAGCTGTCCGAAGGTAAGCGCCTGTTGCCGGCCTCTTTCGGCACAAGCCCCCGCTCCGGAGCGCACCGCGGCCGGCAGGATGCTCTCTGCCGGCGAAGGTGCCGCTTCTCCGGCAAGGAAGCCTCTGCCGCTTCTCCAGCACACGGAGAGCGTGCTAGCTGCTGAAACGTGAAGAAAGAAGCTGCAGAACACTGGCACTCAGCGTGCAGCTTTCCAGCGGAGAGAAAAAGCTACTTGAACACTCTGCAAGCCTTTCCACTCCCAAAAACATGCACATGGAAGGAGCTGCTGCAAAACCGATGCTGTGCTCACTGCTGCTCCGCCTGAAGCTCTGGCTGCTAAATCTGAGGCTTTCCTTCCAATTTCAAGCTGCAAAGCACTTGCTGAATTCCAGGGAAAGTCCGGGAGGCATTTGCTGTGCTGGCACACTTTCTCCTTCCTAGACAGAGTGGAAAAGCTTTTCCCTGCCGTGTAGGCGACAAGAGACGCATTAGACGGCGATCCGGAGCTGTCCGAAGGTAAGCGCCTGTTGCCGGCCTCTTTCGGCACAAGCCCCCGCTCCGGAGCGCACCGCGGCCGGCAGGATGCTCTCTGCCGGCGAAGGTGCCGCTTCTCCGGCAAGGAAGCCTCTGCCGCTTCTCCAGCACACGGAGAGCGTGCTAGCTGCTGAAACGTGAAGAAAGAAGCTGCAGAACACTGGCACTGAGCGTGCAGCTTTCCAGCGGAGAGAAAAAGCTACTTGAACACTCTGCAAGCCTTTCCACTCCCAAAAACATGCACATGGAAGGAGCTGCTGCAAAACCGATGCTGTGCTCGCTGCTGCTCCTCCTGAAGCTCTGGCTGCTAAATCTGAGGCTTTCCTTCCAATTTCAAGCTGCAAAGCACTTGCTGAATTCCAGGGAAAGTCCGGGAGGCATTTGCTGTGCTGGCACACTTTCTCCTTCCTAGACAGAGTGGAAAAGCTTTTCCCTGCCGTGTAGGCGACAAGAGACGCATTAGACGGCGATCCGGAGCTGTCCGAAGGTAAGCGCCTGTTGCCGGCCTCTTTCGGCACAAGCCCCCGCTCCGGAGCGCACCGCGGCCGGCAGGATGCTCTCTGCCGGCGAAGGTGCCGCTTCTCCGGCAAGGAAGCCTCTGCCGCTTCTCCAGCACACGGAGAGCGTGCTAGCTGCTGAAACGTGAAGAAAGAAGCTGCAGAACACTGGCACTGAGCGTGCAGCTTTCCAGCGGAGAGAAAAAGCTACTTTAACACTCTGCAAGCCTTTCCACTCCCAAAAACATGCACATGGAAGGAGCTGCTGCAAAAGCGATGCTGTGCTCGCTGCTGCTCCTCCTGAAGCTCTGGCTGCTAAATCTGAGGCTTTCCTTCCAATTTCAAGCTGCAAAGCACTTGCTGAATTGCAGGGAAAGTCCGGGAGGCATTTGCTGTGCTGGCACACTTTCTCCTTCCTAGACAGAGTGGAAAAGCTTTTCCCTGCCGTGTAGGCGACAAGAGACGCATTAGACGGCGATCCGGAGCTGTCCGAAGGTAAGCGCCTGTTGCCGGCCTCTTTCGGCACAAGCCCCCGCTCCGGAGCGCACCGCGGCCGGCAGGATGCTCTCTGCCGGCGAAGGTGCCGCTTCTCCGGCAAGGAAGCCTCTGCCGCTTCTCCAGCACACGGAGAGCGTGCTAGCTGCTGAAACGTGAAGAAAGAAGCTGCAGAACACTGGCACTGAGCGTGCAGCTTTCCAGCGGAGAGAAAAAGCTACTTTAACACTCTGCAAGCCTTTCCACTCCCAAAAACATGCACATGGAAGGAGCTGCTGCAAAAGCGATGCTGTGCTCGCTGCTGCTCCTCCTGAAGCTCTGGCTGCTAAATCTGAGGCTTTCCTTCCAATTTCAAGCTGCAAAGCACTTGCTGAATTCCAGGGAAAGTCCGGGAGGCATTTGCTGTGCTGGCACACTTTCTCCTTCCTAGACAGAGTGGAAAAGCTTTTCCCTGCCGTGTAGGCGACAAGAGACGCATTAGACGGCGATCCGGAGCTGTCCGAAGGTAAGCGCCTGTTGCCGGCCTCTTTCGGCACAAGCCCCCGCTCCGGAGCGCACCGCGGCCGGCAGGATGCTCTCTGCCGGCGAAGGTGCCGCTTCTCCGGCAAGGAAGCCTCTGCCGCTTCTCCAGCACACGGAGAGCGTGCTAGCTGCTGAAACGTGAAGAAAGAAGCTGCAGAACACTGGCACTGAGCGTGCAGCTTTCCAGCGGAGAGAAAAAGCTACTTTAACACTCTGCAAGCCTTTCCACTCCCAAAAACATGCACATGGAAGGAGCTGCTGCAAAACCGATGCTGTGCTCGCTGCTGCTCCTCCTGAAGCTCTGGCTGCTAAATCTGAGGCTTTCCTTCCAATTTCAAGCTGCAAAGCACTTGCTGAATTCCAGGGAAAGTCCGGGAGGCATTTGCTGTGCTGGCACACTTTCTCCTTCCTAGACAGAGTGGAAAAGCTTTTCCCTGCCGTGTAGGCGACAAGAGACGCATTAGACGGCGATCCGGAGCTGTCCGAAGGTAAGCGCCTGTTGCCGGCCTCTTTCGGCACAAGCCCCCGCTCCGGAGCGCACCGCGGCCGGCAGGATGCTCTCTGCCGGCGAAGGTGCCGCTTCTCCGGCAAGGAAGCCTCTGCCGCTTCTCCAGCACACGGAGAGCGTGCTAGCTGCTGAAACGTGAAGAAAGAAGCTGCAGAACACTGGCACTGAGCGTGCAGCTTTCCAGCGGAGAGAAAAAGCTACTTTAACACTCTGCAAGCCTTTCCACTCCCAAAAACATGCACATGGAAGGAGCTGCTGCAAAAGCGATGCTGTGCTCGCTGCTGCTCCTCCTGAAGCTCTGGCTGCTAAATCTGAGGCTTTCCTTCCAATTTCAAGCTGCAAAGCACTTGCTGAATTCCAGGGAAAGTCCGGGAGGCATTTGCTGTGCTGGCACACTTTCTCCTTCCTAGACAGAGTGGAAAAGCTTTTCCCTGCCGTGTAGGCGACAAGAGACGCATTAGACGGCGATCCGGAGCTGTCCGAAGGTAAGCGCCTGTTGCCGGCCTCTTTCGGCACAAGCCCCCGCTCCGGAGCGCACCGCGGCCGGCAGGATGCTCTCTGCCGGCGAAGGTGCCGCTTCTCCGGCAAGGAAGCCTCTGCCGCTTCTCCAGCACACGGAGAGCGTGCTAGCTGCTGAAACGTGAAGAAAGAAGCTGCAGAACACTGGCACTGAGCGTGCAGCTTTCCAGCGGAGAGAAAAAGCTACTTTAACACTCTGCAAGCCTTTCCACTCCCAAAAACATGCACATGGAAGGAGCTGCTGCAAAAGCGATGCTGTGCTCGCTGCTGCTCCTCCTGAAGCTCTGGCTGCTAAATCTGAGGCTTTCCTTCCAATTTCAAGCTGCAAAGCACTTGCTGAATTCCAGGGAAAGTCCGGGAGGCATTTGCTGTGCTGGCACACTTTCTCCTTCCTAGACAGAGTGGAAAAGCTTTTCCCTGCCGTGTAGGCGACAAGAGACGCATTAGACGGCGATCCGGAGCTGTCCGAAGGTAAGCGCCTGTTGCCGGCCTCTTTCGGCACAAGCCCCCGCTCCGGAGCGCACCGCGGCCGGCAGGATGCTCTCTGCCGGCGAAGGTGCCGCTTCTCCGGCAAGGAAGCCTCTGCCGCTTCTCCAGCACACGGAGAGCGTGCTAGCTGCTGAAACGTGAAGAAAGAAGCTGCAGAACACTGGCACTGAGCGTGCAGCTTTCCAGCGGAGAGAAAAAGCTACTTGAACACTCTGCAAGCCTTTCCACTCCCAAAAACATGCACATGGAAGGAGCTGCTGCAAAAGCGATGCTGTGCTCGCTGCTGCTCCTCCTGAAGCTCTGGCTGCTAAATCTGAGGCTTTCCTTCCAATTTCAAGCTGCAAAGCACTTGCTGAATTGCAGGGAAAGTCCGGGAGGCATTTGCTGTGCTGGCACACTTTCTCCTTCTAGACAGAGTGGAAAAGCTTTTCCCTGCCGTGTAGGCGACAAGAGACGCATTAGACGGCGATCCGGAGCTGTCCGAAGGTAAGCGCCTGTTGCCGGCCTCTTTCGGCACAAGCCCCCGCTCCGGAGCGCACCGCGGCCGGCAGGATGCTCTCTGCCGGCGAAGGTGCCGCTTCTCCGGCAAGGAAGCCTCTGCCGCTTCTCCAGCACACGGAGAGCGTGCTAGCTGCTGAAACGTGAAGAAAGAAGCTGCAGAACACTGGCACTCAGCGTGCAGCTTTCCAGCGGAGAGAAAAAGCTACTTGAACACTCTGCAAGCCTTTCCACTCCCAAAAACATGCACATGGAAGGAGCTGCTGCAAAACCGATGCTGTGCTCGCTGCTGCTCCTCCTGAAGCTCTGGCTGCTAAATCTGAGGCTTTCCTTCCAATTTCAAGCTGCAAAGCACTTGCTGAATTGCAGGGAAAGTCCGGGAGGCATTTGCTGTGCTGGCACACTTTCTCCTTCCTAGACAGAGTGGAAAAACTTTTCCCTGCCGTGTAGGCGACAAGAGACGCATTAGACGGCGATCCGGAGCTGTCCGAAGGTAAGCGCCTGTTGCCGGCCTCTTTCGGCACAAGCCCCCGCTCCGGAGCGCACCGCGGCCGGCAGGATGCTCTCTGCCGGCGAAGGTGCCGCTTCTCCGGCAAGGAAGCCTCTGCCGCTTCTCCAGCACACGGAGAGCGTGCTAGCTGCTGAAACGTGAAGAAAGAAGCTGCAGAACACTGGCACTCAGCGTGCAGCTTTCCAGCGGAGAGAAAAAGCTACTTTAACACTCTGCAAGCCTTTCCACTCCCAAAAACATGCACATGGAAGGAGCTGCTGCAAAACCGATGCTGTGCTCACTGCTGCTCCGCCTGAAGCTCTGGCTGCTAAATCTGAGGCTTTCCTTCCAATTTCAAGCTGCAAAGCACTTGCTGAATTCCAGGGAAAGTCCGGGAGGCATTTGCTGTGCTGGCACACTTTCTCCTTCCTAGACAGAGTGGAAAAGCTTTTCCCTGCCGTGTAGGCGACAAGAGACGCATTAGACGGCGATCCGGAGCTGTCCGAAGGTAAGCGCCTGTTGCCGGCCTCTTTCGGCACAAGCCCCCGCTCCGGAGCGCACCGCGGCCGGCAGGATGCTCTCTGCCGGCGAAGGTGCCGCTTCTCCGGCAAGGAAGCCTCTGCCGCTTCTCCAGCACACGGAGAGCGTGCTAGCTGCTGAAACGTGAAGAAAGAAGCTGCAGAACACTGGCACTGAGCGTGCAGCTTTCCAGCGGAGAGAAAAAGCTACTTTAACACTCTGCAAGCCTTTCCACTCCCAAAAACATGCACATGGAAGGAGCTGCTGCAAAAGCGATGCTGTGCTCGCTGCTGCTCCTCCTGAAGCTCTGGCTGCTAAATCTGAGGCTTTCCTTCCAATTTCAAGCTGCAAAGCACTTGCTGAATTGCAGGGAAAGTCCGGGAGGCATTTGCTGTGCTGGCACACTTTCTCCTTCCTAGACAGAGTGGAAAAGCTTTTCCCTGCCGTGTAGGCCACAAGAGACGCATTAGACGGCGATCCGGAGCTGTCCGAAGGTAAGCGCCTGTTGCCGGCCTCTTTCGGCACAAGCCCCCGCTCCGGAGCGCACCGCGGCCGGCAGGATGCTCTCTGCCGGCGAAGGTGCCGCTTCTCCGGCAAGGAAGCCTCTGCCGCTTCTCCAGCACACGGAGAGCGTGCTAGCTGCTGAAACGTGAAGAAAGAAGCTGCAGAACACTGGCACTGAGCGTGCAGCTTTCCAGCGGAGAGAAAAAGCTACTTGAACACTCTGCAAGCCTTTCCACTCCCAAAAACATGCACATGGAAGGAGCTGCTGCAAAAGCGATGCTGTGCTCGCTGCTGCTCCTCCTGAAGCTCTGGCTGCTAAATCTGAGGCTTTCCTTCCAATTTCA
This sequence comes from Fringilla coelebs, assembly GCF_963513975.1. Lineage (NCBI taxonomy): Eukaryota > Metazoa > Chordata > Aves > Passeriformes > Fringillidae > Fringilla > Fringilla coelebs. The sequence continues at coordinate 103,850,275 of NC_140028.1, read as the reverse complement.
AGCTGCAAAGCACTTGCTGAATTGCAGGGAAAGTCCGGGAGGCATTTGCTGTGCTGGCACACTTTCTCCTTCCTAGACAGAGTGGAAAAGCTTTTCCCTGCCGTGTAGGCGACAAGAGACGCATTAGACGGCGATCCGGAGCTGTCCGAAGGTAAGCGCCTGTTGCCGGCCTCTTTCGGCACAAGCCCCCGCTCCGGAGCGCACCGCGGCCGGCAGGATGCTCTCTGCCGGCGAAGGTGCCGCTTCTCCGGCAAGGAAGCCTCTGCCGCTTCTCCAGCACACGGAGAGCGTGCTAGCTGCTGAAACGTGAAGAAAGAAGCTGCAGAACACTGGCACTGAGCGTGCAGCTTTCCAGCGGAGAGAAAAAGCTACTTGAACACTCTGCAAGCCTTTCCACTCCCAAAAACATGCACATGGAAGGAGCTGCTGCAAAACCGATGCTGTGCTCGCTGCTGCTCCTCCTGAAGCTCTGGCTGCTAAATCTGAGGCTTTCCTTCCAATTTCAAGCTGCAAAGCACTTGCTGAATTCCAGGGAAAGTCCGGGAGGCATTTGCTGTGCTGGCACACTTTCTCCTTCTAGACAGAGTGGAAAAGCTTTTCCCTGCCGTGTAGGCGACAAGAGACGCATTAGACGGCGATCCGGAGCTGTCCGAAGGTAAGCGCCTGTTGCCGGCCTCTTTCGGCACAAGCCCCCGCTCCGGAGCGCACCGCGGCCGGCAGGATGCTCTCTGCCGGCGAAGGTGCCGCTTCTCCGGCAAGGAAGCCTCTGCCGCTTCTCCAGCACACGGAGAGCGTGCTAGCTGCTGAAACGTGAAGAAAGAAGCTGCAGAACACTGGCACTGAGCGTGCAGCTTTCCAGCGGAGAGAAAAAGCTACTTGAACACTCTGCAAGCCTTTCCACTCCCAAAAACATGCACATGGAAGGAGCTGCTGCAAAAGCGATGCTGTGCTCGCTGCTGCTCCTCCTGAAGCTCTGGCTGCTAAATCTGAGGCTTTCCTTCCAATTTCAAGCTGCAAAGCACTTGCTGAATTCCAGGGAAAGTCCGGGAGGCATTTGCTGTGCTGGCACACTTTCTCCTTCCTAGACAGAGTGGAAAAACTTTTCCCTGCCGTGTAGGCGACAAGAGACGCATTAGACGGCGATCCGGAGCTGTCCGAAGGTAAGCGCCTGTTGCCGGCCTCTTTCGGCACAAGCCCCCGCTCCGGAGCGCACCGCGGCCGGCAGGATGCTCTCTGCCGGCGAAGGTGCCGCTTCTCCGGCAAGGAAGCCTCTGCCGCTTCTCCAGCACACGGAGAGCGTGCTAGCTGCTGAAACGTGAAGAAAGAAGCTGCAGAACACTGGCACTGAGCGTGCAGCTTTCCAGCGGAGAGAAAAAGCTACTTTAACACTCTGCAAGCCTTTCCACTCCCAAAAACATGCACATGGAAGGAGCTGCTGCAAAACCGATGCTGTGCTCACTGCTGCTCCGCCTGAAGCTCTGGCTGCTAAATCTGAGGCTTTCCTTCCAATTTCAAGCTGCAAAGCACTTGCTGAATTCCAGGGAAAGTCCGGGAGGCATTTGCTGTGCTGGCACAGTTTCTCCTTCCTAGACAGAGTGGAAAAGCTTTTCCCTGCCGTGTAGGCGACAAGAGACGCATTAGACGGCGATCCGGAGCTGTCCGAAGGTAAGCGCCTGTTGCCGGCCTCTTTCGGCACAAGCCCCCGCTCCGGAGCGCACCGCGGCCGGCAGGATGCTCTCTGCCGGCGAAGGTGCCGCTTCTCCGGCAAGGAAGCCTCTGCCGCTTCTCCAGCACACGGAGAGCGTGCTAGCTGCTGAAACGTGAAGAAAGAAGCTGCAGAACACTGGCACTGAGCGTGCAGCTTTCCAGCGGAGAGAAAAAGCTACTTTAACACTCTGCAAGCCTTTCCACTCCCAAAAACATGCACATGGAAGGAGCTGCTGCAAAAGCGATGCTGTGCTCGCTGCTGCTCCTCCTGAAGCTCTGGCTGCTAAATCTGAGGCTTTCCTTCCAATTTCAAGCTGCAAAGCACTTGCTGAATTCCAGGGAAAGTCCGGGAGGCATTTGCTGTGCTGGCACACTTTCTCCTTCCTAGACAGAGTGGAAAAACTTTTCCCTGCCGTGTAGGCGACAAGAGACGCATTAGACGGCGATCCGGAGCTGTCCGAAGGTAAGCGCCTGTTGCCGGCCTCTTTCGGCACAAGCCCCCGCTCCGGAGCGCACCGCGGCCGGCAGGATGCTCTCTGCCGGCGAAGGTGCCGCTTCTCCGGCAAGGAAGCCTCTGCCGCTTCTCCAGCACACGGAGAGCGTGCTAGCTGCTGAAACGTGAAGAAAGAAGCTGCAGAACACTGGCACTGAGCGTGCAGCTTTCCAGCGGAGAGAAAAAGCTACTTTAACACTCTGCAAGCCTTTCCACTCCCAAAAACATGCACATGGAAGGAGCTGCTGCAAAACCGATGCTGTGCTCACTGCTGCTCCGCCTGAAGCTCTGGCTGCTAAATCTGAGGCTTTCCTTCCAATTTCAAGCTGCAAAGCACTTGCTGAATTGCAGGGAAAGTCCGGGAGGCATTTGCTGTGCTGGCACACTTTCTCCTTCCTAGACAGAGTGGAAAAGCTTTTCCCTGCCGTGTAGGCGACAAGAGACGCATTAGACGGCGATCCGGAGCTGTCCGAAGGTAAGCGCCTGTTGCCGGCCTCTTTCGGCACAAGCCCCCGCTCCGGAGCGCACCGCGGCCGGCAGGATGCTCTCTGCCGGCGAAGGTGCCGCTTCTCCGGCAAGGAAGCCTCTGCCGCTTCTCCAGCACACGGAGAGCGTGCTAGCTGCTGAAACGTGAAGAAAGAAGCTGCAGAACACTGGCACTGAGCGTGCAGCTTTCCAGCGGAGAGAAAAAGCTACTTTAACACTCTGCAAGCCTTTCCACTCCCAAAAACATGCACATGGAAGGAGCTGCTGCAAAACCGATGCTGTGCTCGCTGCTGCTCCTCCTGAAGCTCTGGCTGCTAAATCTGAGGCTTTCCTTCCAATTTCAAGCTGCAAAGCACTTGCTGAATTGCAGGGAAAGTCCGGGAGGCATTTGCTGTGCTGGCACACTTTCTCCTTCCTAGACAGAGTGGAAAAGCTTTTCCCTGCCGTGTAGGCGACAAGAGACGCATTAGACGGCGATCCAGAGCTGTCCGAAGGTAAGCGCCTGTTGCCGGCCTCTTTCGGCACAAGCCCCCGCTCCGGAGCGCACCGCGGCCGGCAGGATGCTCTCTGCCGGCGAAGGTGCCGCTTCTCCGGCAAGGAAGCCTCTGCCGCTTCTCCAGCACACGGAGAGCGTGCTAGCTGCTGAAACGTGAAGAAAGAAGCTGCAGAACACTGGCACTGAGCGTGCAGCTTTCCAGCGGAGAGAAAAAGCTACTTGAACACTCTGCAAGCCTTTCCACTCCCAAAAACATGCACATGGAAGGAGCTGCTGCAAAACCGATGCTGTGCTCGCTGCTGCTCCTCCTGAAGCTCTGGCTGCTAAATCTGAGGCTTTCCTTCCAATTTCAAGCTGCAAAGCACTTGCTGAATTCCAGGGAAAGTCCGGGAGGCATTTGCTGTGCTGGCACACTTTCTCCTTCCTAGACAGAGTGGAAAAGCTTTTCCCTGCCGTGTAGGCGACAAGAGACGCATTAGACGGCGATCCGGAGCTGTCCGAAGGTAAGCGCCTGTTGCCGGCCTCTTTCGGCACAAGCCCCCGCTCCGGAGCGCACCGCGGCCGGCAGGATGCTCTCTGCCGGCGAAGGTGCCGCTTCTCCGGCAAGGAAGCCTCTGCCGCTTCTCCAGCACACGGAGAGCGTGCTAGCTGCTGAAACGTGAAGAAAGAAGCTGCAGAACACTGGCACTGAGCGTGCAGCTTTCCAGCGGAGAGAAAAAGCTACTTTAACACTCTGCAAGCCTTTCCACTCCCAAAAACATGCACATGGAAGGAGCTGCTGCAAAACCGATGCTGTGCTCGCTGCTGCTCCTCCTGAAGCTCTGGCTGCTAAATCTGAGGCTTTCCTTCCAATTTCAAGCTGCAAAGCACTTGCTGAATTGCAGGGAAAGTCCGGGAGGCATTTGCTGTGCTGGCACACTTTCTCCTTCTAGACAGAGTGGAAAAGCTTTTCCCTGCCGTGTAGGCGACAAGAGACGCATTAGACGGCGATCCGGAGCTGTCCGAAGGTAAGCGCCTGTTGCCGGCCTCTTTCGGCACAAGCCCCCGCTCCGGAGCGCACCGCGGCCGGCAGGATGCTCTCTGCCGGCGAAGGTGCCGCTTCTCCGGCAAGGAAGCCTCTGCCGCTTCTCCAGCACACGGAGAGCGTGCTAGCTGCTGAAACGTGAAGAAAGAAGCTGCAGAACACTGGCACTGAGCGTGCAGCTTTCCAGCGGAGAGAAAAAGCTACTTGAACACTCTGCAAGCCTTTCCACTCCCAAAAACATGCACATGGAAGGAGCTGCTGCAAAACCGATGCTGTGCTCGCTGCTGCTCCTCCTGAAGCTCTGGCTGCTAAATCTGAGGCTTTCCTTCCAATTTCAAGCTGCAAAGCACTTGCTGAATTCCAGGGAAAGTCCGGGAGGCATTTGCTGTGCTGGCACACTTTCTCCTTCCTAGACAGAGTGGAAAAACTTTTCCCTGCCGTGTAGGCGACAAGAGACGCATTAGACGGCGATCCGGAGCTGTCCGAAGGTAAGCGCCTGTTGCCGGCCTCTTTCGGCACAAGCCCCCGCTCCGGAGCGCACCGCGGCCGGCAGGATGCTCTCTGCCGGCGAAGGTGCCGCTTCTCCGGCAAGGAAGCCTCTGCCGCTTCTCCAGCACACGGAGAGCGTGCTAGCTGCTGAAACGTGAAGAAAGAAGCTGCAGAACACTGGCACTCAGCGTGCAGCTTTCCAGCGGAGAGAAAAAGCTACTTTAACACTCTGCAAGCCTTTCCACTCCCAAAAACATGCACATGGAAGGAGCTGCTGCAAAACCGATGCTGTGCTCACTGCTGCTCCGCCTGAAGCTCTGGCTGCTAAATCTGAGGCTTTCCTTCCAATTTCAAGCTGCAAAGCACTTGCTGAATTGCAGGGAAAGTCCGGGAGGCATTTGCTGTGCTGGCACACTTTCTCCTTCCTAGACAGAGTGGAAAAGCTTTTCCCTGCCGTGTAGGCGACAAGAGACGCATTAGACGGCGATCCGGAGCTGTCCGAAGGTAAGCGCCTGTTGCCGGCCTCTTTCGGCACAAGCCCCCGCTCCGGAGCGCACCGCGGCCGGCAGGATGCTCTCTGCCGGCGAAGGTGCCGCTTCTCCGGCAAGGAAGCCTCTGCCGCTTCTCCAGCACACGGAGAGCGTGCTAGCTGCTGAAACGTGAAGAAAGAAGCTGCAGAACACTGGCACTGAGCGTGCAGCTTTCCAGCGGAGAGAAAAAGCTACTTTAACACTCTGCAAGCCTTTCCACTCCCAAAAACATGCACATGGAAGGAGCTGCTGCAAAACCGATGCTGTGCTCGCTGCTGCTCCTCCTGAAGCTCTGGCTGCTAAATCTGAGGCTTTCCTTCCAATTTCAAGCTGCAAAGCACTTGCTGAATTCCAGGGAAAGTCCGGGAGGCATTTGCTGTGCTGGCACACTTTCTCCTTCCTAGACAGAGTGGAAAAACTTTTCCCTGCCGTGTAGGCGACAAGAGACGCATTAGACGGCGATCCGGAGCTGTCCGAAGGTAAGCGCCTGTTGCCGGCCTCTTTCGGCACAAGCCCCCGCTCCGGAGCGCACCGCGGCCGGCAGGATGCTCTCTGCCGGCGAAGGTGCCGCTTCTCCGGCAAGGAAGCCTCTGCCGCTTCTCCAGCACACGGAGAGCGTGCTAGCTGCTGAAACGTGAAGAAAGAAGCTGCAGAACACTGGCACTGAGCGTGCAGCTTTCCAGCGGAGAGAAAAAGCTACTTTAACACTCTGCAAGCCTTTCCACTCCCAAAAACATGCACATGGAAGGAGCTGCTGCAAAACCGATGCTGTGCTCACTGCTGCTCCGCCTGAAGCTCTGGCTGCTAAATCTGAGGCTTTCCTTCCAATTTCAAGCTGCAAAGCACTTGCTGAATTCCAGGGAAAGTCCGGGAGGCATTTGCTGTGCTGGCACACTTTCTCCTTCCTAGACAGAGTGGAAAAGCTTTTCCCTGCCGTGTAGGCGACAAGAGACGCATTAGACGGCGATCCGGAGCTGTCCGAAGGTAAGCGCCTGTTGCCGGCCTCTTTCGGCACAAGCCCCCGCTCCGGAGCGCACCGCGGCCGGCAGGATGCTCTCTGCCGGCGAAGGTGCCGCTTCTCCGGCAAGGAAGCCTCTGCCGCTTCTCCAGCACACGGAGAGCGTGCTAGCTGCTGAAACGTGAAGAAAGAAGCTGCAGAACACTGGCACTCAGCGTGCAGCTTTCCAGCGGAGAGAAAAAGCTACTTTAACACTCTGCAAGCCTTTCCACTCCCAAAAACATGCACATGGAAGGAGCTGCTGCAAAACCGATGCTGTGCTCGCTGCTGCTCCTCCTGAAGCTCTGGCTGCTAAATCTGAGGCTTTCCTTCCAATTTCAAGCTGCAAAGCACTTGCTGAATTGCAGGGAAAGTCCGGGAGGCATTTGCTGTGCTGGCACACTTTCTCCTTCCTAGACAGAGTGGAAAAGCTTTTCCCTGCCGTGTAGGCGACAAGAGACGCATTAGACGGCGATCCGGAGCTGTCCGAAGGTAAGCGCCTGTTGCCGGCCTCTTTCGGCACAAGCCCCCGCTCCGGAGCGCACCGCGGCCGGCAGGATGCTCTCTGCCGGCGAAGGTGCCGCTTCTCCGGCAAGGAAGCCTCTGCCGCTTCTCCAGCACACGGAGAGCGTGCTAGCTGCTGAAACGTGAAGAAAGAAGCTGCAGAACACTGGCACTGAGCGTGCAGCTTTCCAGCGGAGAGAAAAAGCTACTTGAACACTCTGCAAGCCTTTCCACTCCCAAAAACATGCACATGGAAGGAGCTGCTGCAAAACCGATGCTGTGCTCGCTGCTGCTCCTCCTGAAGCTCTGGCTGCTAAATCTGAGGCTTTCCTTCCAATTTCAAGCTGCAAAGCACTTGCTGAATTGCAGGGAAAGTCCGGGAGGCATTTGCTGTGCTGGCACACTTTCTCCTTCCTAGACAGAGTGGAAAAGCTTTTCCCTGCCGTGTAGGCGACAAGAGACGCATTAGACGGCGATCCGGAGCTGTCCGAAGGTAAGCGCCTGTTGCCGGCCTCTTTCGGCACAAGCCCCCGCTCCGGAGCGCACCGCGGCCGGCAGGATGCTCTCTGCCGGCGAAGGTGCCGCTTCTCCGGCAAGGAAGCCTCTGCCGCTTCTCCAGCACACGGAGAGCGTGCTAGCTGCTGAAACGTGAAGAAAGAAGCTGCAGAACACTGGCACTCAGCGTGCAGCTTTCCAGCGGAGAGAAAAAGCTACTTTAACACTCTGCAAGCCTTTCAACTCCCAAAAACATGCACATGGAAGGAGCTGCTGCCAAAGCGATGCTGTGCTCGCTGCTGCTCCTCCTGAAGCTCTGGCTGCTAAATCTGAGGCTTTCCTTCCAATTTCAAGCTGCAAAGCACTTGCTGAATTGCAGGGAAAGTCCGGGAGGCATTTGCTGTGCTGGCACACTTTCTCCTTCCTAGACAGAGTGGAAAAGCTTTTCCCTGCCGTGTAGGCGACAAAAGACGCATTAGACGGCGATCCGGAGCTGTCCGAAGGTAAGCGCCTGTTGCCGGCCTCTTTCGGCACAAGCCCCCGCTCCGGAGCGCACCGCGGCCGGCAGGATGCTCTCTGCCGGCGAAGGTGCCGCTTCTCCGGCAAGGAAGCCTCTGCCGCTTCTCCAGCACACGGAGAGCGTGCTAGCTGCTGAAACGTGAAGAAAGAAGCTGCAGAAGACTGGCACTGAGCGTGCAGCTTTCCAGCGGAGAGAAAAAGCTACTTGAACACTCTGCAAGCCTTTCCACTCCCAAAAACATGCACATGGAAGGAGCTGCTGCAAAAGCGATGCTGTGCTCGCTGCTGCTCCTCCTGAAGCTCTGGCTGCTAAATCTGAGGCTTTCCTTCCAATTTCAAGCTGCAAAGCACTTGCTGAATTGCAGGGAAAGTCCGGGAGGCATTTGCTGTGCTGGCACACTTTCTCCTTCCTAGACAGAGTGGAAAAGCTTTTCCCTGCCGTGTAGGCGACAAGAGACGCATTAGACGGCGATCCGGAGCTGTCCGAAGGTAAGCGCCTGTTGCCGGCCTCTTTCGGCACAAGCCCCCGCTCCGGAGCGCACCGCGGCCGGCAGGATGCTCTCTGCCGGCGAAGGTGCCGCTTCTCCGGCAAGGAAGCCTCTGCCGCTTCTCCAGCACACGGAGAGCGTGCTAGCTGCTGAAACGTGAAGAAAGAAGCTGCAGAACACTGGCACTCAGCGTGCAGCTTTCCAGCGGAGAGAAAAAGCTACTTTAACACTCTGCAAGCCTTTCCACTCCCAAAAACATGCACATGGAAGGAGCTGCTGCAAAAGCGATGCTGTGCTCGCTGCTGCTCCTCCTGAAGCTCTGGCTGCTAAATCTGAGGCTTTCCTTCCAATTTCAAGCTGCAAAGCACTTGCTGAATTGCAGGGAAAGTCCGGGAGGCATTTGCTGTGCTGGCACACTTTCTCCTTCCTAGACAGAGTGGAAAAGCTTTTCCCTGCCGTGTAGGCGACAAGAGACGCATTAGACGGCGATCCGGAGCTGTCCGAAGGTAAGCGCCTGTTGCCGGCCTCTTTCGGCACAAGCCCCCGCTCCGGAGCGCACCGCGGCCGGCAGGATGCTCTCTGCCGGCGAAGGTGCCGCTTCTCCGGCAAGGAAGCCTCTGCCGCTTCTCCAGCACACGGAGAGCGTGCTAGCTGCTGAAACGTGAAGAAAGAAGCTGCAGAACACTGGCACTGAGCGTGCAGCTTTCCAGCGGAGAGAAAAAGCTACTTTAACACTCTGCAAGCCTTTCCACTCCCAAAAACACGCACATGGAAGGAGCTGCTGCAAAACCGATGCTGTGCTCGCTGCTGCTCCTCCTGAAGCTCTGGCTGCTAAATCTGAGGCTTTCCTTCCAATTTCAAGCTGCAAAGCACTTGCTGAATTGCAGGGAAAGTCCGGGAGGCATTTGCTGTGCTGGCACACTTTCTCCTTCTAGACAGAGTGGAAAAGCTTTTCCCTGCCGTGTAGGCGACAAGAGACGCATTAGACGGCGATCCGGAGCTGTCCGAAGGTAAGCGCCTGTTGCCGGCCTCTTTCGGCACAAGCCCCCGCTCCGGAGCGCACCGCGGCCGGCAGGATGCTCTCTGCCGGCGAAGGTGCCGCTTCTCCGGCAAGGAAGCCTCTGCCGCTTCTCCAGCACACGGAGAGCGTGCTAGCTGCTGAAACGTGAAGAAAGAAGCTGCAGAACACTGGCACTGAGCGTGCAGCTTTCCAGCGGAGAGAAAAAGCTACTTTAACACTCTGCAAGCCTTTCCACTCCCAAAAACATGCACATGGAAGGAGCTGCTGCAAAACCGATGCTGTGCTCGCTGCTGCTCCTCCTGAAGCTCTGGCTGCTAAATCTGAGGCTTTCCTTCCAATTTCAAGCTGCAAAGCACTTGCTGAATTCCAGGGAAAGTCCGGGAGGCATTTGCTGTGCTGGCACACTTTCTCCTTCCTAGACAGAGTGGAAAAGCTTTTCCCTGCCGTGTAGGCGACAAGAGACGCATTAGACGGCGATCCGGAGCTGTCCGAAGGTAAGCGCCTGTTGCCGGCCTCTTTCGGCACAAGCCCCCGCTCCGGAGCGCACCGCGGCCGGCAGGATGCTCTCTGCCGGCGAAGGTGCCGCTTCTCCGGCAAGGAAGCCTCTGCCGCTTCTCCAGCACACGGAGAGCGTGCTAGCTGCTGAAACGTGAAGAAAGAAGCTGCAGAAGACTGGCACTGAGCGTGCAGCTTTCCAGCGGAGAGAAAAAGCTACTTTAACACTCTGCAAGCCTTTCCACTCCCAAAAACATGCACATGGAAGGAGCTGCTGCAAAACCGATGCTGTGCTCGCTGCTGCTCCTCCTGAAGCTCTGGCTGCTAAATCTGAGGCTTTCCTTCCAATTTCAAGCTGCAAAGCACTTGCTGAATTGCAGGGAAAGTCCGGGAGGCATTTGCTGTGCTGGCACACTTTCTCCTTCCTAGACAGAGTGGAAAAGCTTTTCCCTGCCGTGTAGGCGACAAGAGACGCATTAGACGGCGATCCGGAGCTGTCCGAAGGTAAGCGCCTGTTGCCGGCCTCTTTCGGCACAAGCCCCCGCTCCGGAGCGCACCGCGGCCGGCAGGATGCTCTCTGCCGGCGAAGGTGCCGCTTCTCCGGCAAGGAAGCCTCTGCCGCTTCTCCAGCACACGGAGAGCGTGCTAGCTGCTGAAACGTGAAGAAAGAAGCTGCAGAACACTGGCACTGAGCGTGCAGCTTTCCAGCGGAGAGAAAAAGCTACTTGAACACTCTGCAAGCCTTTCCACTCCCAAAAACATGCACATGGAAGGAGCTGCTGCAAAACCGATGCTGTGCTCGCTGCTGCTCCTCCTGAAGCTCTGGCTGCTAAATCTGAGGCTTTCCTTCCAATTTCAAGCTGCAAAGCACTTGCTGAATTCCAGGGAAAGTCCGGGAGGCATTTGCTGTGCTGGCACACTTTCTCCTTCTAGACAGAGTGGAAAAGCTTTTCCCTGCCGTGTAGGCGACAAGAGACGCATTAGACGGCGATCCGGAGCTGTCCGAAGGTAAGCGCCTGTTGCCGGCCTCTTTCGGCACAAGCCCCCGCTCCGGAGCGCACCGCGGCCGGCAGGATGCTCTCTGCCGGCGAAGGTGCCGCTTCTCCGGCAAGGAAGCCTCTGCCGCTTCTCCAGCACACGGAGAGCGTGCTAGCTGCTGAAACGTGAAGAAAGAAGCTGCAGAACACTGGCACTGAGCGTGCAGCTTTCCAGCGGAGAGAAAAAGCTACTTTAACACTCTGCAAGCCTTTCCACTCCCAAAAACATGCACATGGAAGGAGCTGCTGCAAAAGCGATGCTGTGCTCGCTGCTGCTCCTCCTGAAGCTCTGGCTGCTAAATCTGAGGCTTTCCTTCCAATTTCAAGCTGCAAAGCACTTGCTGAATTCCAGGGAAAGTCCGGGAGGCATTTGCTGTGCTGGCACACTTTCTCCTTCCTAGACAGAGTGGAAAAGCTTTTCCCTGCCGTGTAGGCGACAAGAGACGCATTAGACGGCGATCCGGAGCTGTCCGAAGGTAAGCGCCTGTTGCCGGCCTCTTTCGGCACAAGCCCCCGCTCCGGAGCGCACCGCGGCCGGCAGGATGCTCTCTGCCGGCGAAGGTGCCGCTTCTCCGGCAAGGAAGCCTCTGCCGCTTCTCCAGCACACGGAGAGCGTGCTAGCTGCTGAAACGTGAAGAAAGAAGCTGCAGAAGACTGGCACTGAGCGTGCAGCTTTCCAGCGGAGAGAAAAAGCTACTTTAACACTCTGCAAGCCTTTCCACTCCCAAAAACATGCACATGGAAGGAGCTGCTGCAAAAGCGATGCTGTGCTCGCTGCTGCTCCTCCTGAAGCTCTGGCTGCTAAATCTGAGGCTTTCCTTCCAATTTCAAGCTGCAAAGCACTTGCTGAATTGCAGGGAAAGTCCGGGAGGCATTTGCTGTGCTGGCACACTTTCTCCTTCCTAGACAGAGTGTCGCCGTGTAGGCGACAAGAGACGCATTAGACGGCGATCCGGAGCTGTCCGAAGGTAAGCGCCTGTTGCCGGCCTCTTTCGGCACAAGCCCCCGCTCCGGAGCGCACCGCGGCCGGCAGGATGCTCTCTGCCGGCGAAGGTGCCGCTTCTCCGGCAAGGAAGCCTCTGCCGCTTCTCCAGCACACGGAGAGCGTGCTAGCTGCTGAAACGTGAAGAAAGAAGCTGCAGAACACTGGCACTGAGCGTGCAGCTTTCCAGCGGAGAGAAAAAGCTACTTGAACACTCTGCAAGCCTTTCCACTCCCAAAAACATGCACATGGAAGGAGCTGCTGCAAAACCGATGCTGTGCTCGCTGCTGCTCCTCCTGAAGCTCTGGCTGCTAAATCTGAGGCTTTCCTTCCAATTTCAAGCTGCAAAGCACTTGCTGAATTCCAGGGAAAGTCCGGGAGGCATTTGCTGTGCTGGCACACTTTCTCCTTCCTAGACAGAGTGGAAAAACTTTTCCCTGCCGTGTAGGCGACAAGAGACGCATTAGACGGCGATCCGGAGCTGTCCGAAGGTAAGCGCCTGTTGCCGGCCTCTTTCGGCACAAGCCCCCGCTCCGGAGCGCACCGCGGCCGGCAGGATGCTCTCTGCCGGCGAAGGTGCCGCTTCTCCGGCAAGGAAGCCTCTGCCGCTTCTCCAGCACACGGAGAGCGTGCTAGCTGCTGAAACGTGAAGAAAGAAGCTGCAGAACACTGGCACTCAGCGTGCAGCTTTCCAGCGGAGAGAAAAAGCTACTTTAACACTCTGCAAGCCTTTCCACTCCCAAAAACATGCACATGGAAGGAGCTGCTGCAAAACCGATGCTGTGCTCACTGCTGCTCCTCCAGAAGCTCTGGCTGCTAAATCTGAGGCTTTCCTTCCAATTTCAAGCTGCAAAGCACTTGCTGAATTGCAGGGAAAGTCCGGGAGGCATTTGCTGTGCTGGCACACTTTCTCCTTCCTAGACAGAGTGGAAAAGCTTTTCCCTGCCGTGTAGGCGACAAGAGACGCATTAGACGGCGATCCGGAGCTGTCCGAAGGTAAGCGCCTGTTGCCGGCCTCTTTCGGCACAAGCCCCCGCTCCGGAGCGCACCGCGGCCGGCAGGATGCTCTCTGCCGGCGAAGGTGCCGCTTCTCCGGCAAGGAAGCCTCTGCCGCTTCTCCAGCACACGGAGAGCGTGCTAGCTGCTGAAACGTGAAGAAAGAAGCTGCAGAACACTGGCACTCAGCGTGCAGCTTTCCAGCGGAGAGAAAAAGCTACTTGAACACTCTGCAAGCCTTTCCACTCCCAAAAACATGCACATGGAAGGAGCTGCTGCAAAACCGATGCTGTGCTCGCTGCTGCTCCTCCTGAAGCTCTGGCTGCTAAATCTGAGGCTTTCCTTCCAATTTCAAGCTGCAAAGCACTTGCTGAATTCCAGGGAAAGTCCGGGAGGCATTTGCTGTGCTGGCACACTTTCTCCTTCCTAGACAGAGTGGAAAAGCTTTTCCCTGCCGTGTAGGCCACAAGAGACGCATTAGACGGCGATCCGGAGCTGTCCGAAGGTAAGCGCCTGTTGCCGGCCTCTTTCGGCACAAGCCCCCGCTCCGGAGCGCACCGCGGCCGGCAGGATGCTCTCTGCCGGCGAAGGTGCCGCTTCTCCGGCAAGGAAGCCTCTGCCGCTTCTCCAGCACACGGAGAGCGTGCTAGCTGCTGAAACGTGAAGAAAGAAGCTGCAGAAGACTGGCACTGAGCGTGCAGCTTTCCAGCGGAGAGAAAAAGCTACTTTAACACTCTGCAAGCCTTTCCACTCCCAAAAACATGCACATGGAAGGAGCTGCTGCAAAACCGATGCTGTGCTCGCTGCTGCTCCTCCTGAAGCTCTGGCTGCTAAATCTGAGGCTTTCCTTCCAATTTCAAGCTGCAAAGCACTTGCTGAATTCCAGGGAAAGTCCGGGAGGCATTTGCTGTGCTGGCACACTTTCTCCTTCCTAGACAGAGTGGAAAAACTTTTCCCTGCCGTGTAGGCGACAAGAGACGCATTAGACGGCGATCCGGAGCTGTCCGAAGGTAAGCGCCTGTTGCCGGCCTCTTTCGGCACAAGCCCCCGCTCCGGAGCGCACCGCGGCCGGCAGGATGCTCTCTGCCGGCGAAGGTGCCGCTTCTCCGGCAAGGAAGCCTCTGCCGCTTCTCCAGCACACGGAGAGCGTGCTAGCTGCTGAAACGTGAAGAAAGAAGCTGCAGAACACTGGCACTGAGCGTGCAGCTTTCCAGCGGAGAGAAAAAGCTACTTTAACACTCTGCAAGCCTTTCCACTCCCAAAAACATGCACATGGAAGGAGCTGCTGCAAAAGCGATGCTGTGCTCGCTGCTGCTCCTCCTGAAGCTCTGGCTGCTAAATCTGAGGCTTTCCTTCCAATTTCAAGCTGCAAAGCACTTGCTGAATTCCAGGGAAAGTCCGGGAGGCATTTGCTGTGCTGGCACACTTTCTCCTTCCTAGACAGAGTGGAAAAGCTTTTCCCTGCCGTGTAGGCGACAAGAGACGCATTAGACGGCGATCCGGAGCTGTCCGAAGGTAAGCGCCTGTTGCCGGCCTCTTTCGGCACAAGCCCCCGCTCCGGAGCGCACCGCGGCCGGCAGGATGCTCTCTGCCGGCGAAGGTGCCGCTTCTCCGGCAAGGAAGCCTCTGCCGCTTCTCCAGCACACGGAGAGCGTGCTAGCTGCTGAAACGTGAAGAAAGAAGCTGCAGAACACTGGCACTGAGCGTGCAGCTTTCCAGCGGAGAGAAAAAGCTACTTTAACACTCTGCAAGCCTTTCCACTCCCAAAAACATGCACATGGAAGGAGCTGCTGCAAAACCGATGCTGTGCTCGCTGCTGCTCCTCCTGAGGCTCTGGCTGCTAAATCTGAGGCTTTCCTTCCAATTTCAAGCTGCAAAGCACTTGCTGAATTCCAGGGAAAGTCCGGGAGGCATTTGCTGTGCTGGCACACTTTCTCCTTCCTAGACAGAGTGGAAAAGCTTTTCCCTGCCGTGTAGGCGACAAGAGACGCATTAGACGGCGATCCGGAGCTGTCCGAAGGTAAGCGCCTGTTGCCGGCCTCTTTCGGCACAAGCCCCCGCTCCGGAGCGCACCGCGGCCGGCAGGATGCTCTCTGCCGGCGAAGGTGCCGCTTCTCCGGCAAGGAAGCCTCTGCCGCTTCTCCAGCACACGGAGAGCGTGCTAGCTGCTGAAACGTGAAGAAAGAAGCTGCAGAACACTGGCACTGAGCGTGCAGCTTTCCAGCGGAGAGAAAAAGCTACTTGAACACTCTGCAAGCCTTTCCACTCCCAAAAACATGCACATGGAAGGAGCTGCTGCAAAACCGATGCTGTGCTCGCTGCTGCTCCTCCTGAAGCTCTGGCTGCTAAATCTGAGGCTTTCCTTCCAATTTCAAGCTGCAAAGCACTTGCTGAATTGCAGGGAAAGTCCGGGAGGCATTTGCTGTGCTGGCACACTTTCTCCTTCCTAGACAGAGTGGAAAAGCTTTTCCCTGCCGTGTAGGCGACAAGAGACGCATTAGACGGCGATCCGGAGCTGTCCGAAGGTAAGCGCCTGTTGCCGGCCTCTTTCGGCACAAGCCCCCGCTCCGGAGCGCACCGCGGCCGGCAGGATGCTCTCTGCCGGCGAAGGTGCCGCTTCTCCGGCAAGGAAGCCTCTGCCGCTTCTCCAGCACACGGAGAGCGTGCTAGCTGCTGAAACGTGAAGAAAGAAGCTGCAGAACACTGGCACTCAGCGTGCAGCTTTCCAGCGGAGAGAAAAAGCTACTTGAACACTCTGCAAGCCTTTCCACTCCCAAAAACATGCACATGGAAGGAGCTGCTGCAAAACCGATGCTGTGCTCGCTGCTGCTCCTCCTGAAGCTCTGGCTGCTAAATCTGAGGCTTTCCTTCCAATTTCAAGCTGCAAAGCACTTGCTGAATTGCAGGGAAAGTCCGGGAGGCATTTGCTGTGCTGGCACACTTTCTCCTTCCTAGACAGAGTGGAAAAGCTTTTCCCTGCCGTGTAGGCGACAAGAGACGCATTAGACGGCGATCCGGAGCTGTCCGAAGGTAAGCGCCTGTTGCCGGCCTCTTTCGGCACAAGCCCCCGCTCCGGAGCGCACCGCGGCCGGCAGGATGCTCTCTGCCGGCGAAGGTGCCGCTTCTCCGGCAAGGAAGCCTCTGGCGCTTCTCCAGCACACGGAGAGCGTGCTAGCTGCTGAAACGTGAAGAAAGAAGCTGCAGAACACTGGCACTGAGCGTGCAGCTTTCCAGCGGAGAGAAAAAGCTACTTGAACACTCTGCAAGCCTTTCCACTCCCAAAAACATGCACATGGAAGGAGCTGCTGCAAAACCGATGCTGTGCTCGCTGCTGCTCCTCCTGAAGCTCTGGCTGCTAAATCTGAGGCTTTCCTTCCAATTTCAAGCTGCAAAGCACTTGCTGAATTGCAGGGAAAGTCCGGGAGGCATTTGCTGTGCTGGCACACTTTCTCCTTCCTAGACAGAGTGGAAAAGCTTTTCCCTGCCGTGTAGGCGACAAGAGACGCATTAGACGGCGATCCGGAGCTGTCCGAAGGTAAGCGCCTGTTGCCGGCCTCTTTCGGCACAAGCCCCCGCTCCGGAGCGCACCGCGGCCGGCAGGATGCTCTCTGCCGGCGAAGGTGCCGCTTCTCCGGCAAGGAAGCCTCTGCCGCTTCTCCAGCACACGGAGAGCGTGCTAGCTGCTGAAACGTGAAGAAAGAAGCTGCAGAACACTGGCACTGAGCGTGCAGCTTTCCAGCGGAGAGAAAAAGCTACTTTAACACTCTGCAAGCCTTTCCACTCCCAAAAACATGCACATGGAAGGAGCTGCTGCAAAACCGATGCTGTGCTCGCTGCTGCTCCTCCTGAAGCTCTGGCTGCTAAATCTGAGGCTTTCCTTCCAATTTCAAGCTGCAAAGCACTTGCTGAATTGCAGGGAAAGTCCGGGAGGCATTTGCTGTGCTGGCACACTTTCTCCTTCCTAGACAGAGTGGAAAAGCTTTTCCCTGCCGTGTAGGCGACAAGAGACGCATTAGACGGCGATCCGGAGCTGTCCGAAGGTAAGCGCCTGTTGCCGGCCTCTTTCGGCACAAGCCCCCGCTCCGGAGCGCACCGCGGCCGGCAGGATGCTCTCTGCCGGCGAAGGTGCCGCTTCTCCGGCAAGGAAGCCTCTGCCGCTTCTCCAGCACACGGAGAGCGTGCTAGCTGCTGAAACGTGAAGAAAGAAGCTGCAGAACACTGGCACTCAGCGTGCAGCTTTCCAGCGGAGAGAAAAAGCTACTTTAACACTCTGCAAGCCTTTCCACTCCCAAAAACATGCACATGGAAGGAGCTGCTGCAAAACCGATGCTGTGCTCACTGCTGCTCCTCCTGAAGCTCTGGCTGCTAAATCTGAGGCTTTCCTTCCAATTTCAAGCTGCAAAGCACTTGCTGAATTGCAGGGAAAGTCCGGGAGGCATTTGCTGTGCTGGCACACTTTCTCCTTCCTAGACAGAGTGGAAAAGCTTTTCCCTGCCGTGTAGGCGACAAGAGACGCATTAGACGGCGATCCGGAGCTGTCCGAAGGTAAGCGCCTGTTGCCGGCCTCTTTCGGCACAAGCCCCCGCTCCGGAGCGCACCGCGGCCGGCAGAATGCTCTCTGCCGGCGAAGGTGCCGCTTCTCCGGCAAGGAAGCCTCTGCCGCTTCTCCAGCACACGGAGAGCGTGCTAGCTGCTGAAACGTGAAGAAAGAAGCTGCAGAACACTGGCACTGAGCGTGCAGCTTTCCAGCGGAGAGAAAAAGCTACTTGAACACTCTGCAAGCCTTTCCACTCCCAAAAACATGCACATGGAAGGAGCTGCTGCAAAACCGATGCTGTGCTCGCTGCTGCTCCTCCTGAAGCTCTGGCTGCTAAATCTGAGGCTTTCCTTCCAATTTCAAGCTGCAAAGCACTTGCTGAATTGCAGGGAAAGTCTGGGAGGCATTTGCTGTGCTGGCACACTTTCTCCTTCCTAGACAGAGTGGAAAAGCTTTTCCCTGCCGTGTAGGCGACAAGAGACGCATTAGACGGCGATCCGGAGCTGTCCGAAGGTAAGCGCCTGTTGCCGGCCTCTTTCGGCACAAGCCCCCGCTCCGGAGCGCACCGCAGCCGGCAGGATGCTCTCTGCCGGCGAAGGTGCCGCTTCTCCGGCAAGGAAGCCTCTGCCGCTTCTCCAGCACACGGAGAGCGTGCTAGCTGCTGAAACGTGAAGAAAGAAGCTGCAGAACACTGGCACTGAGCGTGCAGCTTTCCAGCGGAGAGAAAAAGCTACTTGAACACTCTGCAAGCCTTTCCACTCCCAAAAACATGCACATGGAAGGAGCTGCTGCAAAAGCGATGCTGTGCTCGCTGCTGCTCCTCCTGAAGCTCTGGCTGCTAAATCTGAGGCTTTCCTTCCAATTTCAAGCTGCAAAGCACTTGCTGAATTCCAGGGAAAGTCCGGGAGGCATTTGCTGTGCTGGCACACTTTCTCCTACCTAGACAGAGTGGAAAAGCTTTTCCCTGCCGTGTAGGCGACAAGAGACGCATTAGACGGCGATCCGGAGCTGTCCGAAGGTAAGCGCCTGTTGCCGGCCTCTTTCGGCACAAGCCCCCGCTCCGGAGCGCACCGCGGCCGGCAGGATGCTCTCTGCCGGCGAAGGTGCCGCTTCTCCGGCAAGGAAGCCTCTGCCGCTTCTCCAGCACACGGAGAGCGTGCTAGCTGCTGAAACGTGAAGAAAGAAGCTGCAGAACACTGGCACTCAGCGTGCAGCTTTCCAGCGGAGAGAAAAAGCTACTTTAACACTCTGCAAGCCTTTCCACTCCCAAAAACATGCACATGGAAGGAGCTGCTGCAAAACCGATGCTGTGCTCGCTGCTGCTCCTCCTGAAGCTCTGGCTGCTAAATCTGAGGCTTTCCTTCCAATTTCAAGCTGCAAAGCACTTGCTGAATTGCAGGGAAAGTCCGGGAGGCATTTGCTGTGCTGGCACACTTTCTCCTTCCTAGACAGAGTGGAAAAGCTTTTCCCTGCCGTGTAGGCGACAAGAGACGCATTAGACGGCGATCCGGAGCTGTCCGAAGGTAAGCGCCTGTTGCCGGCCTCTTTCGGCACAAGCCCCCGCTCCGGAGCGCACCGCGGCCGGCAGGATGCTCTCTGCCGGCGAAGGTGCCGCTTCTCCGGCAAGGAAGCCTCTGCCGCTTCTCCAGCACACGGAGAGCGTGCTAGCTGCTGAAACGTGAAGAAAGAAGCTGCAGAACACTGGCACTCAGCGTGCAGCTTTCCAGCGGAGAGAAAAAGCTACTTGAACACTCTGCAAGCCTTTCCACTCCCAAAAACATGCACATGGAAGGAGCTGCTGCAAAACCGATGCTGTGCTCGCTGCTGCTCCTCCTGAAGCTCTGGCTGCTAAATCTGAGGCTTTCCTTCCAATTTCAAGCTGCAAAGCACTTGCTGAATTCCAGGGAAAGTCCGGGAGGCATTTGCTGTGCTGGCACACTTTCTCCTTCCTAGACAGAGTGGAAAAGCTTTTCCCTGCCGTGTAGGCGACAAGAGACGCATTAGACGGCGATCCGGAGCTGTCCGAAGGTAAGCGCCTGTTGCCGGCCTCTTTCGGCACAAGCCCCCGCTCCGGAGCGCACCGCGGCCGGCAGGATGCTCTCTGCCGGCGAAGGTGCCGCTTCTCCGGCAAGGAAGCCTCTGCCGCTTCTCCAGCACACGGAGAGCGTGCTAGCTGCTGAAACGTGAAGAAAGAAGCTGCAGAAGACTGGCACTGAGCGTGCAGCTTTCCAGCGGAGAGAAAAAGCTACTTTAACACTCTGCAAGCCTTTCCACTCCCAAAAACATGCACATGGAAGGAGCTGCTGCAAAAGCGATGCTGTGCTCGCTGCTGCTCCTCCTGAAGCTCTGGCTGCTAAATCTGAGGCTTTCCTTCCAATTTCAAGCTGCAAAGCACTTGCTGAATTGCAGGGAAAGTCCGGGAGGCATTTGCTGTGCTGGCACACTTTCTCCTTCCTAGACAGAGTGGAAAAGCTTTTCCCTGCCGTGTAGGCGACAAGAGACGCATTAGACGGCGATCCGGAGCTGTCCGAAGGTAAGCGCCTGTTGCCGGCCTCTTTCGGCACAATCCCCCGCTCCGGAGCGCACCGCGGCCGGCAGGATGCTCTCTGCCGGCGAAGGTGCCGCTTCTCCGGCAAGGAAGCCTCTGCCGCTTCTCCAGCACACGGAGAGCGTGCTAGCTGCTGAAACGTGAAGAAAGAAGCTGCAGAACACTGGCACTGAGCGTGCAGCTTTCCAGCGGAGAGAAAAAGCTACTTTAACACTCTGCAAGCCTTTCCACTCCCAAAAACATGCACATGGAAGGAGCTGCTGCAAAACCGATGCTGTGCTCGCTGCTGCTCCTCCTGAAGCTCTGGCTGCTAAATCTGAGGCTTTCCTTCCAATTTCAAGCTGCAAAGCACTTGCTGAATTCCAGGGAAAGTCCGGGAGGCATTTGCTGTGCTGGCACACTTTCTCCTTCCTAGACAGAGTGGAAAAGCTTTTCCCTGCCGTGTAGGCGACAAGAGACGCATTAGACGGCGATCCGGAGCTGTCCGAAGGTAAGCGCCTGTTGCCGGCCTCTTTCGGCACAAGCCCCCGCTCCGGAGCGCACCGCGGCCGGCAGGATGCTCTCTGCCGGCGAAGGTGCCGCTTCTCCGGCAAGGAAGCCTCTGCCGCTTCTCCAGCACACGGAGAGCGTGCTAGCTGCTGAAACGTGAAGAAAGAAGCTGCAGAACACTGGCACTCAGCGTGCAGCTTTCCAGCGGAGAGAAAAAGCTACTTTAACACTCTGCAAGCCTTTCCACTCCCAAAAACATGCACATGGAAGGAGCTGCTGCAAAACCGATGCTGTGCTCGCTGCTGCTCCTCCTGAAGCTCTGGCTGCTAAATCTGAGGCTTTCCTTCCAATTTCAAGCTGCAAAGCACTTGCTGAATTGCAGGGAAAGTCCGGGAGGCATTTGCTGTGCTGGCACACTTTCTCCTTCCTAGACAGAGTGGAAAAGCTTTTCCCTGCCGTGTAGGCGACAAGAGACGCATTAGACGGCGATCCGGAGCTGTCCGAAGGTAAGCGCCTGTTGCCGGCCTCTTTCGGCACAAGCCCCCGCTCCGGAGCGCACCGCGGCCGGCAGGATGCTCTCTGCCGGCGAAGGTGCCGCTTCTCCGGCAAGGAAGCCTCTGCCGCTTCTCCAGCACACGGAGAGCGTGCTAGCTGCTGAAACGTGAAGAAAGAAGCTGCAGAACACTGGCACTCAGCGTGCAGCTTTCCAGCGGAGAGAAAAAGCTACTTGAACACTCTGCAAGCCTTTCCACTCCCAAAAACATGCACATGGAAGGAGCTGCTGCAAAACCGATGCTGTGCTCGCTGCTGCTCCTCCTGAAGCTCTGGCTGCTAAATCTGAGGCTTTCCTTCCAATTTCAAGCTGCAAAGCACTTGCTGAATTCCAGGGAAAGTCCGGGAGGCATTTGCTGTGCTGGCACACTTTCTCCTTCCTAGACAGAGTGGAAAAGCTTTTCCCTGCCGTGTAGGCGACAAGAGACGCATTAGACGGCGATCCGGAGCTGTCCGAAGGTAAGCGCCTGTTGCCGGCCTCTTTCGGCACAAGCCCCCGCTCCGGAGCGCACCGCGGCCGGCAGGATGCTCTCTGCCGGCGAAGGTGCCGCTTCTCCGGCAAGGAAGCCTCTGCCGCTTCTCCAGCACACGGAGAGCGTGCTAGCTGCTGAAACGTGAAGAAAGAAGCTGCAGAAGACTGGCACTGAGCGTGCAGCTTTCCAGCGGAGAGAAAAAGCTACTTTAACACTCTGCAAGCCTTTCCACTCCCAAAAACATGCACATGGAAGGAGCTGCTGCAAAAGCGATGCTGTGCTCGCTGCTGCTCCTCCTGAAGCTCTGGCTGCTAAATCTGAGGCTTTCCTTCCAATTTCAAGCTGCAAAGCACTTGCTGAATTGCAGGGAAAGTCCGGGAGGCATTTGCTGTGCTGGCACACTTTCTCCTTCCTAGACAGAGTGGAAAAGCTTTTCCCTGCCGTGTAGGCGACAAGAGACGCATTAGACGGCGATCCGGAGCTGTCCGAAGGTAAGCGCCTGTTGCCGGCCTCTTTCGGCACAATCCCCCGCTCCGGAGCGCACCGCGGCCGGCAGGATGCTCTCTGCCGGCGAAGGTGCCGCTTCTCCGGCAAGGAAGCCTCTGCCGCTTCTCCAGCACACGGAGAGCGTGCTAGCTGCTGAAACGTGAAGAAAGAAGCTGCAGAAGACTGGCACTGAGCGTGCAGCTTTCCAGCGGAGAGAAAAAGCTACTTTAACACTCTGCAAGCCTTTCCACTCCCAAAAACATGCACATGGAAGGAGCTGCTGCAAAACCGATGCTGTGCTCGCTGCTGCTCCTCCTGAAGCTCTGGCTGCTAAATCTGAGGCTTTCCTTCCAATTTCAAGCTGCAAAGCACTTGCTGAATTCCAGGGAAAGTCCGGGAGGCATTTGCTGTGCTGGCACACTTTCTCCTTCCTAGACAGAGTGGAAAAGCTTTTCCCTGCCGTGTAGGCGACAAGAGACGCATTAGACGGCGATCCGGAGCTGTCCGAAGGTAAGCGCCTGTTGCCGGCCTCTTTCGGCACAAGCCCCCGCTCCGGAGCGCACCGCGGCCGGCAGGATGCTCTCTGCCGGCGAAGGTGCCGCTTCTCCGGCAAGGAAGCCTCTGCCGCTTCTCCAGCACACGGAGAGCGTGCTAGCTGCTGAAACGTGAAGAAAGAAGCTGCAGAACACTGGCACTCAGCGTGCAGCTTTCCAGCGGAGAGAAAAAGCTACTTTAACACTCTGCAAGCCTTTCCACTCCCAAAAACATGCACATGGAAGGAGCTGCTGCAAAACCGATGCTGTGCTCACTGCTGCTCCTCCTGAAGCTCTGGCTGCTAAATCTGAGGCTTTCCTTCCAATTTCAAGCTGCAAAGCACTTGCTGAATTGCAGGGAAAGTCCGGGAGGCATTTGCTGTGCTGGCACACTTTCTCCTTCCTAGACAGAGTGGAAAAGCTTTTCCCTGCCGTGTAGGCGACAAGAGACGCATTAGACGGCGATCCGGAGCTGTCCGAAGGTAAGCGCCTGTTGCCGGCCTCTTTCGGCACAAGCCCCCGCTCCGGAGCGCACCGCGGCCGGCAGGATGCTCTCTGCCGGCGAAGGTGCCGCTTCTCCGGCAAGGAAGCCTCTGCCGCTTCTCCAGCACACGGAGAGCGTGCTAGCTGCTGAAACGTGAAGAAAGAAGCTGCAGAACACTGGCACTGAGCGTGCAGCTTTCCAGCGGAGAGAAAAAGCTACTTTAACACTCTGCAAGCCTTTCCACTCCCAAAAACATGCACATGGAAGGAGCTGCTGCAAAACCGATGCTGTGCTCGCTGCTGCTCCTCCTGAAGCTCTGGCTGCTAAATCTGAGGCTTTCCTTCCAATTTCAAGCTGCAAAGCACTTGCTGAATTCCAGGGAAAGTCCGGGAGGCATTTGCTGTGCTGGCACACTTTCTCCTTCCTAGACAGAGTGGAAAAGCTTTTCCCTGCCGTGTAGGCCACAAGAGACGCATTAGACGGCGATCCGGAGCTGTCCGAAGGTAAGCGCCTGTTGCCGGCCTCTTTCGGCACAAGACCCCGCTCCGGAGCGCACCGCGGCCGGCAGGATGCTCTCTGCCGGCGAAGGTGCCGCTTCTCCGGCAAGGAAGCCTCTGCCGCTTCTCCAGCACACGGAGAGCGTGCTAGCTGCTGAAACGTGAAGAAAGAAGCTGCAGAACACTGGCACTCAGCGTGCAGCTTTCCAGCGGAGAGAAAAAGCTACTTTAACACTCTGCAAGCCTTTCAACTCCCAAAAACATGCACATGGAAGGAGCTGCTGCAAAAGCGATGCTGTGCTCGCTGCTGCTCCTCCTGAAGCTCTGGCTGCTAAATCTGAGGCTTTCCTTCCAATTTCAAGCTGCAAAGCACTTGCTGAATTGCAGGGAAAGTCCGGGAGGCATTTGCTGTGCTGGCACACTTTCTCCTTCCTAGACAGAGTGGAAAAGCTTTTCCCTGCCGTGTAGGCGACAAGAGACGCATTAGACGGCGATCCGGAGCTGTCCGAAGGTAAGCGCCTGTTGCCGGCCTCTTTCGGCACAAGCCCCCGCTCCGGAGCGCACCGCGGCCGGCAGGATGCTCTCTGCCGGCGAAGGTGCCGCTTCTCCGGCAAGGAAGCCTCTGCCGCTTCTCCAGCACACGGAGAGCGTGCTAGCTGCTGAAACGTGAAGAAAGAAGCTGCAGAACACTGGCACTGAGCGTGCAGCTTTCCAGCGGAGAGAAAAAGCTACTTTAACACTCTGCAAGCCTTTCCACTCCCAAAAACATGCACATGGAAGGAGCTGCTGCAAAACCGATGCTGTGCTCGCTGCTGCTCCTCCTGAAGCTCTGGCTGCTAAATCTGAGGCTTTCCTTCCAATTTCAAGCTGCAAAGCACTTGCTGAATTGCAGGGAAAGTCCGGGAGGCATTTGCTGTGCTGGCACACTTTCTCCTTCCTAGACAGAGTGGAAAAGCTTTTCCCTGCCGTGTAGGCGACAAGAGACGCATTAGACGGCGATCCGGAGCTGTCCGAAGGTAAGCGCCTGTTGCCGGCCTCTTTCGGCACAAGCCCCCGCTCCGGAGCGCACCGCGGCCGGCAGGATGCTCTCTGCCGGCGAAGGTGCCGCTTCTCCGGCAAGGAAGCCTCTGCCGCTTCTCCAGCACACGGAGAGCGTGCTAGCTGCTGAAACGTGAAGAAAGAAGCTGCAGAACACTGGCACTGAGCGTGCAGCTTTCCAGCGGAGAGAAAAAGCTACTTTAACACTCTGCAAGCCTTTCCACTCCCAAAAACATGCACATGGAAGGAGCTGCTGCAAAACCGATGCTGTGCTCGCTGCTGCTCCTCCTGAAGCTCTGGCTGCTAAATCTGAGGCTTTCCTTCCAATTTCAAGCTGCAAAGCACTTGCTGAATTCCAGGGAAAGTCCGGGAGGCATTTGCTGTGCTGGCACACTTTCTCCTTCCTAGACAGAGTGGAAAAGCTTTTCCCTGCCGTGTAGGCGACAAGAGACGCATTAGACGGCGATCCGGAGCTGTCCGAAGGTAAGCGCCTGTTGCCGGCCTCTTTCGGCACAAGCCCCCGCTCCGGAGCGCACCGCGGCCGGCAGGATGCTCTCTGCCGGCGAAGGTGCCGCTTCTCCGGCAAGGAAGCCTCTGCCGCTTCTCCAGCACACGGAGAGCGTGCTAGCTGCTGAAACGTGAAGAAAGAAGCTGCAGAACACTGGCACTGAGCGTGCAGCTTTCCAGCGGAGAGAAAAAGCTACTTTAACACTCTGCAAGCCTTTCCACTCCCAAAAACATGCACATGGAAGGAGCTGCTGCAAAACCGATGCTGTGCTCGCTGCTGCTCCTCCTGAAGCTCTGGCTGCTAAATCTGAGGCTTTCCTTCCAATTTCAAGCTGCAAAGCACTTGCTGAATTCCAGGGAAAGTCCGGGAGGCATTTGCTGTGCTGGCACACTTTCTCCTTCCTAGACAGAGTGGAAAAGCTTTTCCCTGCCGTGTAGGCGACAAGAGACGCATTAGACGGCGATCCGGAGCTGTCCGAAGGTAAGCGCCTGTTGCCGGCCTCTTTCGGCACAAGCCCCCGCTCCGGAGCGCACCGCGGCCGGCAGGATGCTCTCTGCCGGCGAAGGTGCCGCTTCTCCGGCAAGGAAGCCTCTGCCGCTTCTCCAGCACACGGAGAGCGTGCTAGCTGCTGAAACGTGAAGAAAGAAGCTGCAGAACACTGGCACTGAGCGTGCAGCTTTCCAGCGGAGAGAAAAAGCTACTTGAACACTCTGCAAGCCTTTCCACTCCCAAAAACATGCACATGGAAGGAGCTGCTGCAAAAGCGATGCTGTGCTCGCTGCTGCTCCTCCTGAAGCTCTGGCTGCTAAATCTGAGGCTTTCCTTCCAATTTCAAGCTGCAAAGCACTTGCTGAATTGCAGGGAAAGTCCGGGAGGCATTTGCTGTGCTGGCACACTTTCTCCTTCCTAGACAGAGTGGAAAAGCTTTTCCCTGCCGTGTAGGCGACAAGAGACGCATTAGACGGCGATCCGGAGCTGTCCGAAGGTAAGCGCCTGTTGCCGGCCTCTTTCGGCACAAGCCCCCGCTCCGGAGCGCACCGCGGCCGGCAGGATGCTCTCTGCCGGCGAAGGTGCCGCTTCTCCGGCAAGGAAGCCTCTGCCGCTTCTCCAGCACACGGAGAGCGTGCTAGCTGCTGAAACGTGAAGAAAGAAGCTGCAGAACACTGGCACTGAGCGTGCAGCTTTCCAGCGGAGAGAAAAAGCTACTTTAACACTCTGCAAGCCTTTCCACTCCCAAAAACATGCACATGGAAGGAGCTGCTGCAAAACCGATGCTGTGCTCGCTGCTGCTCCTCCTGAAGCTTTGGCTGCTAAATCTGAAACTTTCCTTCCAATTTCAAGCTGCAAAGCACTTGCTGAATTCCAGGGAAAGTCCGGGAGGCATTTGCTGTGCTGGCACACTTTCTCCTTCCTAGACAGAGTGGAAAAGCTTTTCCCTGCCGTGTAGGCGACAAGAGACGCATTAGACGGCGATCCGGAGCTGTCCGAAGGTAAGCGCCTGTTGCCGGCCTCTTTCGGCACAAGCCCCCGCTCCGGAGCGCACCGCGGCCGGCAGGATGCTCTCTGCCGGCGAAGGTGCCGCTTCTCCGGCAAGGAAGCCTCTGCCGCTTCTCCAGCACACGGAGAGCGTGCTAGCTGCTGAAACGTGAAGAAAGAAGCTGCAGAACACTGGCACTCAGCGTGCAGCTTTCCAGCGGAGAGAAAAAGCTACTTTAACACTCTGCAAGCCTTTCCACTCCCAAAAACATGCACATGGAAGGAGCTGCTGCAAAAGCGATGCTGTGCTCACTGCTGCTCCTCCTGAAGCTCTGGCTGCTAAATCTGAGGCTTTCCTTCCAATTTCAAGCTGCAAAGCACTTGCTGAATTCCAGGGAAAGTCCGGGAGGCATTTGCTGTGCTGGCACACTTTCTCCTTCCTAGACAGAGTGGAAAAGCTTTTCCCTGCCGTGTAGGCGACAAGAGACGCATTAGACGGCGATCCGGAGCTGTCCGAAGGTAAGCGCCTGTTGCCGGCCTCTTTCGGCACAAGCCCCCGCTCCGGAGCGCACCGCGGCCGGCAGGATGCTCTCTGCCGGCGAAGGTGCCGCTTCTCCGGCAAGGAAGCCTCTGCCGCTTCTCCAGCACACGGAGAGCGTGCTAGCTGCTGAAACGTGAAGAAAGAAGCTGCAGAACACTGGCACTGAGCGTGCAGCTTTCCAGCGGAGAGAAAAAGCTACTTTAACACTCTGCAAGCCTTTCCACTCCCAAAAACATGCACATGGAAGGAGCTGCTGCAAAACCGATGCTGTGCTCGCTGCTGCTCCTCCTGAAGCTCTGGCTGCTAAATCTGAGGCTTTCCTTCCAATTTCAAGCTGCAAAGCACTTGCTGAATTCCAGGGAAAGTCCGGGAGGCATTTGCTGTGCTGGCACACTTTCTCCTTCCTAGACAGAGTGGAAAAGCTTTTCCCTGCCGTGTAGGCGACAAGAGACGCATTAGACGGCGATCCGGAGCTGTCCGAAGGTAAGCGCCTGTTGCCGGCCTCTTTCGGCACAAGCCCCCGCTCCGGAGCGCACCGCGGCCGGCAGGATGCTCTCTGCCGGCGAAGGTGCCGCTTCTCCGGCAAGGAAGCCTCTGCCGCTTCTCCAGCACACGGAGAGCGTGCTAGCTGCTGAAACGTGAAGAAAGAAGCTGCAGAACACTGGCACTGAGCGTGCAGCTTTCCAGCGGAGAGAAAAAGCTACTTTAACACTCTGCAAGCCTTTCCACTCCCAAAAACATGCACATGGAAGGAGCTGCTGCAAAACCGATGCTGTGCTCGCTGCTGCTCCTCCTGAAGCTCTGGCTGCTAAATCTGAGGCTTTCCTTCCAATTTCAAGCTGCAAAGCACTTGCTGAATTGCAGGGAAAGTCCGGGAGGCATTTGCTGTGCTGGCACACTTTCTCCTTCCTAGACAGAGTGGAAAAGCTTTTCCCTGCCGTGTAGGCCACAAGAGACGCATTAGACGGCGATCCGGAGCTGTCCGAAGGTAAGCGCCTGTTGCCGGCCTCTTTCGGCACAAGACCCCGCTCCGGAGCGCACCGCGGCCGGCAGGATGCTCTCTGCCGGCGAAGGTGCCGCTTCTCCGGCAAGGAAGCCTCTGCCGCTTCTCCAGCACACGGAGAGCGTGCTAGCTGCTGAAACGTGAAGAAAGAAGCTGCAGAACACTGGCACTCAGCGTGCAGCTTTCCAGCGGAGAGAAAAAGCTACTTTAACACTCTGCAAGCCTTTCAACTCCCAAAAACATGCACATGGAAGGAGCTGCTGCAAAAGCGATGCTGTGCTCGCTGCTGCTCCTCCTGAAGCTCTGGCTGCTAAATCTGAGGCTTTCCTTCCAATTTCAAGCTGCAAAGCACTTGCTGAATTGCAGGGAAAGTCCGGGAGGCATTTGCTGTGCTGGCACACTTTCTCCTTCCTAGACAGAGTGGAAAAGCTTTTCCCTGCCGTGTAGGCGACAAGAGACGCATTAGACGGCGATCCGGAGCTGTCCGAAGGTAAGCGCCTGTTGCCGGCCTCTTTCGGCACAAGCCCCCGCTCCGGAGCGCACCGCGGCCGGCAGGATGCTCTCTGCCGGCGAAGGTGCCGCTTCTCCGGCAAGGAAGCCTCTGCCGCTTCTCCAGCACACGGAGAGCGTGCTAGCTGCTGAAACGTGAAGAAAGA
Source organism: Fringilla coelebs (assembly GCF_963513975.1). NCBI lineage: Eukaryota > Metazoa > Chordata > Aves > Passeriformes > Fringillidae > Fringilla > Fringilla coelebs. Next base: position 103,821,695 of record NC_140028.1, on the reverse strand, counting down.
AGCTGCAGAACACTGGCACTGAGCGTGCAGCTTTCCAGCGGAGAGAAAAAGCTACTTTAACACTCTGCAAGCCTTTCCACTCCCAAAAACATGCACATGGAAGGAGCTGCTGCAAAACCGATGCTGTGCTCGCTGCTGCTCCTCCTGAAGCTCTGGCTGCTAAATCTGAGGCTTTCCTTCCAATTTCAAGCTGCAAAGCACTTGCTGAATTGCAGGGAAAGTCCGGGAGGCATTTGCTGTGCTGGCACACTTTCTCCTTCCTAGACAGAGTGGAAAAGCTTTTCCCTGCCGTGTAGGCGACAAGAGACGCATTAGACGGCGATCCGGAGCTGTCCGAAGGTAAGCGCCTGTTGCCGGCCTCTTTCGGCACAAGCCCCCGCTCCGGAGCGCACCGCGGCCGGCAGGATGCTCTCTGCCGGCGAAGGTGCCGCTTCTCCGGCAAGGAAGCCTCTGCCGCTTCTCCAGCACACGGAGAGCGTGCTAGCTGCTGAAACGTGAAGAAAGAAGCTGCAGAACACTGGCACTGAGCGTGCAGCTTTCCAGCGGAGAGAAAAAGCTACTTTAACACTCTGCAAGCCTTTCCACTCCCAAAAACATGCACATGGAAGGAGCTGCTGCAAAACCGATGCTGTGCTCGCTGCTGCTCCTCCTGAAGCTCTGGCTGCTAAATCTGAGGCTTTCCTTCCAATTTCAAGCTGCAAAGCACTTGCTGAATTCCAGGGAAAGTCCGGGAGGCATTTGCTGTGCTGGCACACTTTCTCCTTCCTAGACAGAGTGGAAAAGCTTTTCCCTGCCGTGTAGGCGACAAGAGACGCATTAGACGGCGATCCGGAGCTGTCCGAAGGTAAGCGCCTGTTGCCGGCCTCTTTCGGCACAAGCCCCCGCTCCGGAGCGCACCGCGGCCGGCAGGATGCTCTCTGCCGGCGAAGGTGCCGCTTCTCCGGCAAGGAAGCCTCTGCCGCTTCTCCAGCACACGGAGAGCGTGCTAGCTGCTGAAACGTGAAGAAAGAAGCTGCAGAACACTGGCACTGAGCGTGCAGCTTTCCAGCGGAGAGAAAAAGCTACTTTAACACTCTGCAAGCCTTTCCACTCCCAAAAACATGCACATGGAAGGAGCTGCTGCAAAACCGATGCTGTGCTCGCTGCTGCTCCTCCTGAAGCTCTGGCTGCTAAATCTGAGGCTTTCCTTCCAATTTCAAGCTGCAAAGCACTTGCTGAATTCCAGGGAAAGTCCGGGAGGCATTTGCTGTGCTGGCACACTTTCTCCTTCCTAGACAGAGTGGAAAAGCTTTTCCCTGCCGTGTAGGCGACAAGAGACGCATTAGACGGCGATCCGGAGCTGTCCGAAGGTAAGCGCCTGTTGCCGGCCTCTTTCGGCACAAGCCCCCGCTCCGGAGCGCACCGCGGCCGGCAGGATGCTCTCTGCCGGCGAAGGTGCCGCTTCTCCGGCAAGGAAGCCTCTGCCGCTTCTCCAGCACACGGAGAGCGTGCTAGCTGCTGAAACGTGAAGAAAGAAGCTGCAGAACACTGGCACTGAGCGTGCAGCTTTCCAGCGGAGAGAAAAAGCTACTTGAACACTCTGCAAGCCTTTCCACTCCCAAAAACATGCACATGGAAGGAGCTGCTGCAAAAGCGATGCTGTGCTCGCTGCTGCTCCTCCTGAAGCTCTGGCTGCTAAATCTGAGGCTTTCCTTCCAATTTCAAGCTGCAAAGCACTTGCTGAATTGCAGGGAAAGTCCGGGAGGCATTTGCTGTGCTGGCACACTTTCTCCTTCCTAGACAGAGTGGAAAAGCTTTTCCCTGCCGTGTAGGCGACAAGAGACGCATTAGACGGCGATCCGGAGCTGTCCGAAGGTAAGCGCCTGTTGCCGGCCTCTTTCGGCACAAGCCCCCGCTCCGGAGCGCACCGCGGCCGGCAGGATGCTCTCTGCCGGCGAAGGTGCCGCTTCTCCGGCAAGGAAGCCTCTGCCGCTTCTCCAGCACACGGAGAGCGTGCTAGCTGCTGAAACGTGAAGAAAGAAGCTGCAGAACACTGGCACTGAGCGTGCAGCTTTCCAGCGGAGAGAAAAAGCTACTTTAACACTCTGCAAGCCTTTCCACTCCCAAAAACATGCACATGGAAGGAGCTGCTGCAAAACCGATGCTGTGCTCGCTGCTGCTCCTCCTGAAGCTTTGGCTGCTAAATCTGAAACTTTCCTTCCAATTTCAAGCTGCAAAGCACTTGCTGAATTCCAGGGAAAGTCCGGGAGGCATTTGCTGTGCTGGCACACTTTCTCCTTCCTAGACAGAGTGGAAAAGCTTTTCCCTGCCGTGTAGGCGACAAGAGACGCATTAGACGGCGATCCGGAGCTGTCCGAAGGTAAGCGCCTGTTGCCGGCCTCTTTCGGCACAAGCCCCCGCTCCGGAGCGCACCGCGGCCGGCAGGATGCTCTCTGCCGGCGAAGGTGCCGCTTCTCCGGCAAGGAAGCCTCTGCCGCTTCTCCAGCACACGGAGAGCGTGCTAGCTGCTGAAACGTGAAGAAAGAAGCTGCAGAACACTGGCACTCAGCGTGCAGCTTTCCAGCGGAGAGAAAAAGCTACTTTAACACTCTGCAAGCCTTTCCACTCCCAAAAACATGCACATGGAAGGAGCTGCTGCAAAAGCGATGCTGTGCTCACTGCTGCTCCTCCTGAAGCTCTGGCTGCTAAATCTGAGGCTTTCCTTCCAATTTCAAGCTGCAAAGCACTTGCTGAATTCCAGGGAAAGTCCGGGAGGCATTTGCTGTGCTGGCACACTTTCTCCTTCCTAGACAGAGTGGAAAAGCTTTTCCCTGCCGTGTAGGCGACAAGAGACGCATTAGACGGCGATCCGGAGCTGTCCGAAGGTAAGCGCCTGTTGCCGGCCTCTTTCGGCACAAGCCCCCGCTCCGGAGCGCACCGCGGCCGGCAGGATGCTCTCTGCCGGCGAAGGTGCCGCTTCTCCGGCAAGGAAGCCTCTGCCGCTTCTCCAGCACACGGAGAGCGTGCTAGCTGCTGAAACGTGAAGAAAGAAGCTGCAGAACACTGGCACTGAGCGTGCAGCTTTCCAGCGGAGAGAAAAAGCTACTTTAACACTCTGCAAGCCTTTCCACTCCCAAAAACATGCACATGGAAGGAGCTGCTGCAAAACCGATGCTGTGCTCGCTGCTGCTCCTCCTGAAGCTCTGGCTGCTAAATCTGAGGCTTTCCTTCCAATTTCAAGCTGCAAAGCACTTGCTGAATTGCAGGGAAAGTCCGGGAGGCATTTGCTGTGCTGGCACACTTTCTCCTTCCTAGACAGAGTGGAAAAGCTTTTCCCTGCCGTGTAGGCGACAAGAGACGCATTAGACGGCGATCCGGAGCTGTCCGAAGGTAAGCGCCTGTTGCCGGCCTCTTTCGGCACAAGCCCCCGCTCCGGAGCGCACCGCGGCCGGCAGGATGCTCTCTGCCGGCGAAGGTGCCGCTTCTCCGGCAAGGAAGCCTCTGCCGCTTCTCCAGCACACGGAGAGCGTGCTAGCTGCTGAAACGTGAAGAAAGAAGCTGCAGAACACTGGCACTGAGCGTGCAGCTTTCCAGCGGAGAGAAAAAGCTACTTTAACACTCTGCAAGCCTTTCCACTCCCAAAAACATGCACATGGAAGGAGCTGCTGCAAAACCGATGCTGTGCTCGCTGCTGCTCCTCCTGAAGCTTTGGCTGCTAAATCTGAAACTTTCCTTCCAATTTCAAGCTGCAAAGCACTTGCTGAATTCCAGGGAAAGTCCGGGAGGCATTTGCTGTGCTGGCACACTTTCTCCTTCCTAGACAGAGTGGAAAAGCTTTTCCCTGCCGTGTAGGCGACAAGAGACGCATTAGACGGCGATCCGGAGCTGTCCGAAGGTAAGCGCCTGTTGCCGGCCTCTTTCGGCACAAGCCCCCGCTCCGGAGCGCACCGCGGCCGGCAGGATGCTCTCTGCCGGCGAAGGTGCCGCTTCTCCGGCAAGGAAGCCTCTGCCGCTTCTCCAGCACACGGAGAGCGTGCTAGCTGCTGAAACGTGAAGAAAGAAGCTGCAGAACACTGGCACTCAGCGTGCAGCTTTCCAGCGGAGAGAAAAAGCTACTTTAACACTCTGCAAGCCTTTCCACTCCCAAAAACATGCACATGGAAGGAGCTGCTGCAAAAGCGATGCTGTGCTCACTGCTGCTCCTCCTGAAGCTCTGGCTGCTAAATCTGAGGCTTTCCTTCCAATTTCAAGCTGCAAAGCACTTGCTGAATTCCAGGGAAAGTCCGGGAGGCATTTGCTGTGCTGGCACACTTTCTCCTTCCTAGACAGAGTGGAAAAGCTTTTCCCTGCCGTGTAGGCGACAAGAGACGCATTAGACGGCGATCCGGAGCTGTCCGAAGGTAAGCGCCTGTTGCCGGCCTCTTTCGGCACAAGCCCCCGCTCCGGAGCGCACCGCGGCCGGCAGGATGCTCTCTGCCGGCGAAGGTGCCGCTTCTCCGGCAAGGAAGCCTCTGCCGCTTCTCCAGCACACGGAGAGCGTGCTAGCTGCTGAAACGTGAAGAAAGAAGCTGCAGAACACTGGCACTGAGCGTGCAGCTTTCCAGCGGAGAGAAAAAGCTACTTGAACACTCTGCAAGCCTTTCCACTCCCAAAAACATGCACATGGAAGGAGCTGCTGCAAAACCGATGCTGTGCTCGCTGCTGCTCCTCCTGAAGCTCTGGCTGCTAAATCTGAGGCTTTCCTTCCAATTTCAAGCTGCAAAGCACTTGCTGAATTGCAGGGAAAGTCCGGGAGGCATTTGCTGTGCTGGCACACTTTCTCCTTCCTAGACAGAGTGGAAAAGCTTTTCCCTGCCGTGTAGGCGACAAGAGACGCATTAGACGGCGATCCGGAGCTGTCCGAAGGTAAGCGCCTGTTGCCGGCCTCTTTCGGCACAAGCCCCCGCTCCGGAGCGCACCGCGGCCGGCAGGATGCTCTCTGCCGGCGAAGGTGCCGCTTCTCCGGCAAGGAAGCCTCTGCCGCTTCTCCAGCACACGGAGAGCGTGCTAGCTGCTGAAACGTGAAGAAAGAAGCTGCAGAACACTGGCACTGAGCGTGCAGCTTTCCAGCGGAGAGAAAAAGCTACTTTAACACTCTGCAAGCCTTTCCACTCCCAAAAACATGCACATGGAAGGAGCTGCTGCAAAACCGATGCTGTGCTCGCTGCTGCTCCTCCTGAAGCTCTGGCTGCTAAATCTGAGGCTTTCCTTCCAATTTCAAGCTGCAAAGCACTTGCTGAATTGCAGGGAAAGTCCGGGAGGCATTTGCTGTGCTGGCACACTTTCTCCTTCCTAGACAGAGTGGAAAAGCTTTTCCCTGCCGTGTAGGCGACAAGAGACGCATTAGACGGCGATCCGGAGCTGTCCGAAGGTAAGCGCCTGTTGCCGGCCTCTTTCGGCACAATCCCCCGCTCCGGAGCGCACCGCGGCCGGCAGGATGCTCTCTGCCGGCGAAGGTGCCGCTTCTCCGGCAAGGAAGCCTCTGCCGCTTCTCCAGCACACGGAGAGCGTGCTAGCTGCTGAAACGTGAAGAAAGAAGCTGCAGAACACTGGCACTCAGCGTGCAGCTTTCCAGCGGAGAGAAAAAGCTACTTTAACACTCTGCAAGCCTTTCCACTCCCAAAAACATGCACATGGAAGGAGCTGCTGCAAAACCGATGCTGTGCTCGCTGCTGCTCCTCCTGAAGCTTTGGCTGCTAAATCTGAGGCTTTCCTTTCAATTTCAAGCTGCAAAGCACTTGCTGAATTGCAGGGAAAGTCCGGGAGGCATTTGCTGTGCTGGCACACTTTCTCCTTCCTAGACAGAGTGGAAAAGCTTTTCCCTGCCGTGTAGGCGACAAGAGACGCATTAGACGGCGATCCGGAGCTGTCCGAAGGTAAGCGCCTGTTGCCGGCCTCTTTCGGCACAAGCCCCCGCTCCGGAGCGCACCGCGGCCGGCAGGATGCTCTCTGCCGGCGAAGGTGCCGCTTCTCCGGCAAGGAAGCCTCTGCCGCTTCTCCAGCACACGGAGAGCGTGCTAGCTGCTGAAACGTGAAGAAAGAAGCTGCAGAACACTGGCACTGAGCGTGCAGCTTTCCAGCGGAGAGAAAAAGCTACTTGAACACTCTGCAAGCCTTTCCACTCCCAAAAACATGCACATGGAAGGAGCTGCTGCAAAACCGATGCTGTGCTCGCTGCTGCTCCTCCTGAAGCTCTGGCTGCTAAATCTGAGGCTTTCCTTCCAATTTCAAGCTGCAAAGCACTTGCTGAATTGCAGGGAAAGTCCGGGAGGCATTTGCTGTGCTGGCACACTTTCTCCTTCCTAGACAGAGTGGAAAAGCTTTTCCCTGCCGTGTAGGCGACAAGAGACGCATTAGACGGCGATCCGGAGCTGTCCGAAGGTAAGCGCCTGTTGCCGGCCTCTTTCGGCACAAGCCCCCGCTCCGGAGCGCACCGCGGCCGGCAGGATGCTCTCTGCCGGCGAAGGTGCCGCTTCTCCGGCAAGGAAGCCTCTGGCGCTTCTCCAGCACACGGAGAGCGTGCTAGCTGCTGAAACGTGAAGAAAGAAGCTGCAGAACACTGGCACTCAGCGTGCAGCTTTCCAGCGGAGAGAAAAAGCTACTTTAACACTCTGCAAGCCTTTCCACTCCCAAAAACATGCACATGGAAGGAGCTGCTGCAAAACCGATGCTGTGCTCGCTGCTGCTCCTCCTGAAGCTCTGGCTGCTAAATCTGAGGCTTTCCTTCCAATTTCAAGCTGCAAAGCACTTGCTGAATTGCAGGGAAAGTCCGGGAGGCATTTGCTGTGCTGGCACACTTTCTCCTTCCTAGACAGAGTGGAAAAGCTTTTCCCTGCCGTGTAGGCGACAAGAGACGCATTAGACGGCGATCCGGAGCTGTCCGAAGGTAAGCGCCTGTTGCCGGCCTCTTTCGGCACAAGCCCCCGCTCCGGAGCGCACCGCGGCCGGCAGGATGCTCTCTGCCGGCGAAGGTGCCGCTTCTCCGGCAAGGAAGCCTCTGCCGCTTCTCCAGCACACGGAGAGCGTGCTAGCTGCTGAAACGTGAAGAAAGAAGCTGCAGAACACTGGCACTGAGCGTGCAGCTTTCCAGCGGAGAGAAAAAGCTACTTTAACACTCTGCAAGCCTTTCCACTCCCAAAAACATGCACATGGAAGGAGCTGCTGCAAAACCGATGCTGTGCTCGCTGCTGCTCCTCCTGAAGCTCTGGCTGCTAAATCTGAGGCTTTCCTTCCAATTTCAAGCTGCAAAGCACTTGCTGAATTGCAGGGAAAGTCCGGGAGGCATTTGCTGTGCTGGCACACTTTCTCCTTCCTAGACAGAGTGGAAAAGCTTTTCCCTGCCGTGTAGGCGACAAGAGACGCATTAGACGGCGATCCGGAGCTGTCCGAAGGTAAGCGCCTGTTGCCGGCCTCTTTCGGCACAAGCCCCCGCTCCGGAGCGCACCGCGGCCGGCAGGATGCTCTCTGCCGGCGAAGGTGCCGCTTCTCCGGCAAGGAAGCCTCTGCCGCTTCTCCAGCACACGGAGAGCGTGCTAGCTGCTGAAACGTGAAGAAAGAAGCTGCAGAACACTGGCACTGAGCGTGCAGCTTTCCAGCGGAGAGAAAAAGCTACTTTAACACTCTGCAAGCCTTTCCACTCCCAAAAACATGCACATGGAAGGAGCTGCTGCAAAACCGATGCTGTGCTCGCTGCTGCTCCTCCTGAAGCTCTGGCTGCTAAATCTGAGGCTTTCCTTCCAATTTCAAGCTGCAAAGTACTTGCTGAATTGCAGGGAAAGTCCGGGAGGCATTTGCTGTGCTGGCACACTTTCTCCTTCCTAGACAGAGTGGAAAAGCTTTTCCCTGCCGTGTAGGCGACAAGAGACGCATTAGACGGCGATCCGGAGCTGTCCGAAGGTAAGCGCCTGTTGCCGGCCTCTTTCGGCACAAGCCCCCGCTCCGGAGCGCACCGCGGCCGGCAGGATGCTCTCTGCCGGCGAAGGTGCCGCTTCTCCGGCAAGGAAGCCTCTGCCACTTCTCCAGCACACGGAGAGCGTGCTAGCTGCTGAAACGTGAAGAAAGAAGCTGCAGAACACTGGCACTCAGCGTGCAGCTTTCCAGCGGAGAGAAAAAGCTACTTTAACACTCTGCAAGCCTTTCCACTCCCAAAAACATGCACATGGAAGGAGCTGCTGCAAAAGCGATGCTGTGCTCGCTGCTGCTCCTCCTGAAGCTCTGGCTGCTAAATCTGAGGCTTTCCTTCCAATTTCAAGCTGCAAAGCACTTGCTGAATTCCAGGGAAAGTCCGGGAGGCATTTGCTGTGCTGGCACACTTTCTCCTTCCTAGACAGAGTGGAAAAGCTTTTCCCTGCCGTGTAGGCGACAAGAGACGCATTAGACGGCGATCCGGAGCTGTCCGAAGGTAAGCGCCTGTTGCCGGCCTCTTTCGGCACAAGCCCCCGCTCCGGAGCGCACCGCGGCCGGCAGGATGCTCTCTGCCGGCGAAGGTGCCGCTTCTCCGGCAAGGAAGCCTCTGCCGCTTCTCCAGCACACGGAGAGCGTGCTAGCTGCTGAAACGTGAAGAAAGAAGCTGCAGAAGACTGGCACTGAGCGTGCAGCTTTCCAGCGGAGAGAAAAAGCTACTTGAACACTCTGCAAGCCTTTCCACTCCCAAAAACATGCACATGGAAGGAGCTGCTGCAAAAGCGATGCTGTGCTCGCTGCTGCTCCTCCTGAAGCTCTGGCTGCTAAATCTGAGGCTTTCCTTCCAATTTCAAGCTGCAAAGCACTTGCTGAATTCCAGGGAAAGTCCGGGAGGCATTTGCTGTGCTGGCACACTTTCTCCTTCCTAGACAGAGTGGAAAAGCTTTTCCCTGCCGTGTAGGCGACAAGAGACGCATTAGACGGCGATCCGGAGCTGTCCGAAGGTAAGCGCCTGTTGCCGGCCTCTTTCGGCACAAGCCCCCGCTCCGGAGCGCACCGCGGCCGGCAGGATGCTCTCTGCCGGCGAAGGTGCCGCTTCTCCGGCAAGGAAGCCTCTGCCGCTTCTCCAGCACACGGAGAGCGTGCTAGCTGCTGAAACGTGAAGAAAGAAGCTGCAGAACACTGGCACTGAGCGTGCAGCTTTCCAGCGGAGAGAAAAAGCTACTTTAACACTCTGCAAGCCTTTCCACTCCCAAAAACATGCACATGGAAGGAGCTGCTGCAAAAGCGATGCTGTGCTCGCTGCTGCTCCTCCTGAAGCTCTGGCTGCTAAATCTGAGGCTTTCCTTCCAATTTCAAGCTGCAAAGCACTTGCTGAATTCCAGGGAAAGTCCGGGAGGCATTTGCTGTGCTGGCACACTTTCTCCTTCCTAGACAGAGTGGAAAAGCTTTTCCCTGCCGTGTAGGCGACAAGAGACGCATTAGACGGCGATCCGGAGCTGTCCGAAGGTAAGCGCCTGTTGCCGGCCTCTTTCGGCACAAGCCCCCGCTCCGGAGCGCACCGCGGCCGGCAGGATGCTCTCTGCCGGCGAAGGTGCCGCTTCTCCGGCAAGGAAGCCTCTGCCGCTTCTCCAGCACACGGAGAGCGTGCTAGCTGCTGAAACGTGAAGAAAGAAGCTGCAGAACACTGGCACTGAGCGTGCAGCTTTCCAGCGGAGAGAAAAAGCTACTTGAACACTCTGCAAGCCTTTCCACTCCCAAAAACATGCACATGGAAGGAGCTGCTGCAAAACCGATGCTGTGCTCGCTGCTGCTCCTCCTGAAGCTCTGGCTGCTAAATCTGAGGCTTTCCTTCCAATTTCAAGCTGCAAAGCACTTGCTGAATTCCAGGGAAAGTCCGGGAGGCATTTGCTGTGCTGGCACACTTTCTCCTTCCTAGACAGAGTGGAAAAGCTTTTCCCTGCCGTGTAGGCGACAAGAGACGCATTAGACGGCGATCCGGAGCTGTCCGAAGGTAAGCGCCTGTTGCCGGCCTCTTTCGGCTCAAGCCCCCGCTCCGGAGCGCACCGCGGCCGGCAGGATGCTCTCTGCCGGCGAAGGTGCCGCTTCTCCGGCAAGGAAGCCTCTGCCGCTTCTCCAGCACACGGAGAGCGTGCTAGCTGCTGAAACGTGAAGAAAGAAGCTGCAGAACACTGGCACTCAGCGTGCAGCTTTCCAGCGGAGAGAAAAAGCTACTTTAACACTCTGCAAGCCTTTCCACTCCCAAAAACATGCACATGGAAGGAGCTGCTGCAAAAGCGATGCTGTGCTCGCTGCTGCTCCTCCTGAAGCTCTGGCTGCTAAATCTGAGGCTTTCCTTCCAATTTCAAGCTGCAAAGCACTTGCTGAATTGCAGGGAAAGTCCGGGAGGCATTTGCTGTGCTGGCACACTTTCTCCTTCCTAGACAGAGTGGAAAAGCTTTTCCCTGCCGTGTAGGCGACAAGAGACGCATTAGACGGCGATCCGGAGCTGTCCGAAGGTAAGCGCCTGTTGCCGGCCTCTTTCGGCACAAGCCCCCGCTCCGGAGCGCACCGCGGCCGGCAGGATGCTCTCTGCCGGCGAAGGTGCCGCTTCTCCGGCAAGGAAGCCTCTGCCGCTTCTCCAGCACACGGAGAGCGTGCTAGCTGCTGAAACGTGAAGAAAGAAGCTGCAGAACACTGGCACTGAGCGTGCAGCTTTCCAGCGGAGAGAAAAAGCTACTTGAACACTCTGCAAGCCTTTCCACTCCCAAAAACATGCACATGGAAGGAGCTGCTGCAAAAGCGATGCTGTGCTCGCTGCTGCTCCTCCTGAAGCTCTGGCTGCTAAATCTGAGGCTTTCCTTCCAATTTCAAGCTGCAAAGCACTTGCTGAATTGCGGGGAAAGTCCGGGAGGCATTTGCTGTGCTGGCACACTTTCTCCTTCCTAGACAGAGTGGAAAAGCTTTTCCCTGCCGTGTAGGCGACAAGAGACGCATTAGACGGCGATCCGGAGCTGTCCGAAGGTAAGCGCCTGTTGCCGGCCTCTTTCGGCACAAGCCCCCGCTCCGGAGCGCACCGCGGCCGGCAGGATGCTCTCTGCCGGCGAAGGTGCCGCTTCTCCGGCAAGGAAGCCTCTGCCGCTTCTCCAGCACACGGAGAGCGTGCTAGCTGCTGAAACGTGAAGAAAGAAGCTGCAGAACACTGGCACTCAGCGTGCAGCTTTCCAGCGGAGAGAAAAAGCTACTTTAACACTCTGCAAGCCTTTCCACTCCCAAAAACATGCACATGGAAGGAGCTGCTGCAAAACCGATGCTGTGCTCGCTGCTGCTCCTCCTGAAGCTCTGGCTGCTAAATCTGAGGCTTTCCTTCCAATTTCAAGCTGCAAAGCACTTGCTGAATTGCAGGGAAAGTCCGGGAGGCATTTGCTGTGCTGGCACACTTTCTCCTTCCTAGACAGAGTGGAAAAGCTTTTCCCTGCCGTGTAGGCGACAAGAGACGCATTAGACGGCGATCCGGAGCTGTCCGAAGGTAAGCGCCTGTTGCCGGCCTCTTTCGGCACAAGCCCCCGCTCCGGAGCGCACCGCGGCCGGCAGGATGCTTTCTGCCGGCGAAGGTGCCGCTTCTCCGGCAAGGAAGCCTCTGCCGCTTCTCCAGCACACGGAGAGCGTGCTAGCTGCTGAAACGTGAAGAAAGAAGCTGCAGAACACTGGCACTGAGCGTGCAGCTTTCCAGCGGAGAGAAAAAGCTACTTGAACACTCTGCAAGCCTTTCCACTCCCAAAAACATGCACATGGAAGGAGCTGCTGCAAAACCGATGCTGTGCTCGCTGCTGCTCCTCCTGAAGCTCTGGCTGCTAAATCTGAGGCTTTCCTTCCAATTTCAAGCTGCAAAGCACTTGCTGAATTCCAGGGAAAGTCCGGGAGGCATTTGCTGTGCTGGCACACTTTCTCCTTCCTAGACAGAGTGGAAAAGCTTTTCCCTGCCGTGTAGGCGACAAGAGACGCATTAGACGGCGATCCGGAGCTGTCCGAAGGTAAGCGCCTGTTGCCGGCCTCTTTCGGCACAAGCCCCCGCTCCGGAGCGCACCGCGGCCGGCAGGATGCTCTCTGCCGGCGAAGGTGCCGCTTCTCCGGCAAGGAAGCCTCTGCCGCTTCTCCAGCACACGGAGAGCGTGCTAGCTGCTGAAACGTGAAGAAAGAAGCTGCAGAAGACTGGCACTGAGCGTGCAGCTTTCCAGCGGAGAGAAAAAGCTACTTTAACACTCTGCAAGCCTTTCCACTCCCAAAAACATGCACATGGAAGGAGCTGCTGCAAAACCGATGCTGTGCTCGCTGCTGCTCCTCCTGAAGCTCTGGCTGCTAAATCTGAGGCTTTCCTTCCAATTTCAAGCTGCAAAGCACTTGCTGAATTGCAGGGAAAGTCCGGGAGGCATTTGCTGTGCTGGCACACTTTCTCCTTCCTAGACAGAGTGGAAAAGCTTTTCCCTGCCGTGTAGGCGACAAGAGACGCATTAGACGGCGATCCGGAGCTGTCCGAAGGTAAGCGCCTGTTGCCGGCCTCTTTCGGCACAAGCCCCCGCTCCGGAGCGCACCGCGGCCGGCAGGATGCTCTCTGCCGGCGAAGGTGCCGCTTCTCCGGCAAGGAAGCCTCTGCCGCTTCTCCAGCACACGGAGAGCGTGCTAGCTGCTGAAACGTGAAGAAAGAAGCTGCAGAACACTGGCACTGAGCGTGCAGCTTTCCAGCGGAGAGAAAAAGCTACTTTAACACTCTGCAAGCCTTTCCACTCCCAAAAACATGCACATGGAAGGAGCTGCTGCAAAACCGATGCTGTGCTCGCTGCTGCTCCTCCTGAAGCTCTGGCTGCTAAATCTGAGGCTTTCCTTCCAATTTCAAGCTGCAAAGCACTTGCTGAATTGCAGGGAAAGTCCGGGAGGCATTTGCTGTGCTGGCACACTTTCTCCTTCCTAGACAGAGTGGAAAAGCTTTTCCCTGCCGTGTAGGCGACAAGAGACGCATTAGACGGCGATCCGGAGCTGTCCGAAGGTAAGCGCCTGTTGCCGGCCTCTTTCGGCACAAGCCCCCGCTCCGGAGCGCACCGCGGCCGGCAGGATGCTCTCTGCCGGCGAAGGTGCCGCTTCTCCGGCAAGGAAGCCTCTGCCGCTTCTCCAGCACACGGAGAGCGTGCTAGCTGCTGAAACGTGAAGAAAGAAGCTGCAGAACACTGGCACTGAGCGTGCAGCTTTCCAGCGGAGAGAAAAAGCTACTTTAACACTCTGCAAGCCTTTCCACTCCCAAAAACATGCACATGGAAGGAGCTGCTGCAAAACCGATGCTGTGCTCGCTGCTGCTCCTCCTGAAGCTCTGGCTGCTAAATCTGAGGCTTTCCTTCCAATTTCAAGCTGCAAAGCACTTGCTGAATTGCAGGGAAAGTCCGGGAGGCATTTGCTGTGCTGGCACACTTTCTCCTTCCTAGACAGAGTGGAAAAGCTTTTCCCTGCCGTGTAGGCGACAAGAGACGCATTAGACGGCGATCCGGAGCTGTCCGAAGGTAAGCGCCTGTTGCCGGCCTCTTTCGGCACAAGCCCCCGCTCCGGAGCGCACCGCGGCCGGCAGGATGCTCTCTGCCGGCGAAGGTGCCGCTTCTCCGGCAAGGAAGCCTCTGCCGCTTCTCCAGCACACGGAGAGCGTGCTAGCTGCTGAAACGTGAAGAAAGAAGCTGCAGAACACTGGCACTGAGCGTGCAGCTTTCCAGCGGAGAGAAAAAGCTACTTTAACACTCTGCAAGCCTTTCCACTCCCAAAAACATGCACATGGAAGGAGCTGCTGCAAAACCGATGCTGTGCTCGCTGCTGCTCCTCCTGAAGCTCTGGCTGCTAAATCTGAGGCTTTCCTTCCAATTTCAAGCTGCAAAGCACTTGCTGAATTCCAGGGAAAGTCCGGGAGGCATTTGCTGTGCTGGCACACTTTCTCCTTCCTAGACAGAGTGGAAAAGCTTTTCCCTGCCGTGTAGGCGACAAGAGACGCATTAGACGGCGATCCGGAGCTGTCCGAAGGTAAGCGCCTGTTGCCGGCCTCTTTCGGCACAAGCCCCCGCTCCGGAGCGCACCGCGGCCGGCAGGATGCTCTCTGCCGGCGAAGGTGCCGCTTCTCCGGCAAAGGAAGCCTCTGCCGCTTCTCCAGCACACGGAGAGCGTGCTAGCTGCTGAAACGTGAAGAAAGAAGCTGCAGAACACTGGCACTGAGCGTGCAGCTTTCCAGCGGAGAGAAAAAGCTACTTTAACACTCTGCAAGCCTTTCCACTCCCAAAAACATGCACATGGAAGGAGCTGCTGCAAAACCGATGCTGTGCTCGCTGCTGCTCCTCCTGAAGCTCTGGCTGCTAAATCTGAGGCTTTCCTTCCAATTTCAAGCTGCAAAGCACTTGCTGAATTCCAGGGAAAGTCCGGGAGGCATTTGCTGTGCTGGCACACTTTCTCCTTCCTAGACAGAGTGGAAAAGCTTTTCCCTGCCGTGTAGGCGACAAGAGACGCATTAGACGGCGATCCGGAGCTGTCCGAAGGTAAGCGCCTGTTGCCGGCCTCTTTCGGCACAAGCCCCCGCTCCGGAGCGCACCGCGGCCGGCAGGATGCTCTCTGCCGGCGAAGGTGCCGCTTCTCCGGCAAGGAAGCCTCTGCCGCTTCTCCAGCACACGGAGAGCGTGCTAGCTGCTGAAACGTGAAGAAAGAAGCTGCAGAACACTGGCACTGAGCGTGCAGCTTTCCAGCGGAGAGAAAAAGCTACTTGAACACTCTGCAAGCCTTTCCACTCCCAAAAACATGCACATGGAAGGAGCTGCTGCAAAACCGATGCTGTGCTCGCTGCTGCTCCTCCTGAAGCTCTGGCTGCTAAATCTGAGGCTTTCCTTCCAATTTCAAGCTGCAAAGCACTTGCTGAATTCCAGGGAAAGTCCGGGAGGCATTTGCTGTGCTGGCACACTTTCTCCTCTATAGACAGAGTGGAAAAGCTTTTCCCTGCCGTGTAGGCGACAAGAGACGCATTAGACGGCGATCCGGAGCTGTCCGAAGGTAAGCGCCTGTTGCCGGCCTCTTTCGGCACAAGCCCCCGCTCCGGAGCGCACCGCGGCCGGCAGGATGCTCTCTGCCGGCGAAGGTGCCGCTTCTCCGGCAAGGAAGCCTCTGCCGCTTCTCCAGCACACGGAGAGCGTGCTAGCTGCTGAAACGTGAAGAAAGAAGCTGCAGAACACTGGCACTCAGCGTGCAGCTTTCCAGCGGAGAGAAAAAGCTACTTTAACACTCTGCAAGCCTTTCCACTCCCAAAAACATGCACATGGAAGGAGCTGCTGCAAAACCGATGCTGTGCTCGCTGCTGCTCCTCCTGAAGCTCTGGCTGCTAAATCTGAGGCTTTCCTTCCAATTTCAAGCTGCAAAGCACTTGCTGAATTCCAGGGAAAGTCCGGGAGGCATTTGCTGTGCTGGCACACTTTCTCCTTCCTAGACAGAGTGGAAAAGCTTTTCCCTGCCGTGTAGGCCACAAGAGACGCATTAGACGGCGATCCGGAGCTGTCCGAAGGTAAGCGCCTGTTGCCGGCCTCTTTCGGCACAAGCCCCCGCTCCGGAGCGCACCGCGGCCGGCAGGATGCTCTCTGCCGGCGAAGGTGCCGCTTCTCCGGCAAGGAAGCCTCTGCCGCTTCTCCAGCACACGGAGAGCGTGCTAGCTGCTGAAACGTGAAGAAAGAAGCTGCAGAACACTGGCACTCAGCGTGCAGCTTTCCAGCGGAGAGAAAAAGCTACTTTAACACTCTGCAAGCCTTTCCACTCCCAAAAACATGCACATGGAAGGAGCTGCTGCAAAACCGATGCTGTGCTCGCTGCTGCTCCTCCTGAAGCTCTGGCTGCTAAATCTGAGGCTTTCCTTCCAATTTCAAGCTGCAAAGCACTTGCTGAATTGCAGGGAAAGTCCGGGAGGCATTTGCTGTGCTGGCACACTTTCTCCTTCCTAGACAGAGTGGAAAAGCTTTTCCCTGCCGTGTAGGCGACAAGAGACGCATTAGACGGCGATCCGGAGCTGTCCGAAGGTAAGCGGCTGTTGCCGGCCTCTTTCGGCACAAGCCCCCGCTCCGGAGCGCACCGCGGCCGGCAGGATGCTCTCTGCCGGCGAAGGTGCCGCTTCTCCGGCAAGGAAGCCTCTGCCGCTTCTCCAGCACACGGAGAGCGTGCTAGCTGCTGAAACGTGAAGAAAGAAGCTGCAGAACACTGGCACTGAGCGTGCAGCTTTCCAGCGGAGAGAAAAAGCTACTTTAACACTCTGCAAGCCTTTCCACTCCCAAAAACATGCACATGGAAGGAGCTGCTGCAAAACCGATGCTGTGCTCGCTGCTGCTCCTCCTGAAGCTCTGGCTGCTAAATCTGAGGCTTTCCTTCCAATTTCAAGCTGCAAAGCACTTGCTGAATTCCAGGGAAAGTCCGGGAGGCATTTGCTGTGCTGGCACACTTTCTCCTTCCTAGACAGAGTGGAAAAGCTTTTCCCTGCCGTGTAGGCGACAAGAGACGCATTAGACGGCGATCCGGAGCTGTCCGAAGGTAAGCGCCTGTTGCCGGCCTCTTTCGGCACAAGCCCCCGCTCCGGAGCGCACCGCGGCCGGCAGGATGCTCTCTGCCGGCGAAGGTGCCGCTTCTCCGGCAAGGAAGCCTCTGCCGCTTCTCCAGCACACGGAGAGCGTGCTAGCTGCTGAAACGTGAAGAAAGAAGCTGCAGAACACTGGCACTGAGCGTGCAGCTTTCCAGCGGAGAGAAAAAGCTACTTTAACACTCTGCAAGCCTTTCCACTCCCAAAAACATGCACATGGAAGGAGCTGCTGCAAAAGCGATGCTGTGCTCGCTGCTGCTCCTCCTGAAGCTCTGGCTGCTAAATCTGAGGCTTTCCTTCCAATTTCAAGCTGCAAAGCACTTGCTGAATTGCAGGGAAAGTCCGGGAGGCATTTGCTGTGCTGGCACACTTTCTCCTTCCTAGACAGAGTGGAAAAGCTTTTCCCTGCCGTGTAGGCGACAAGAGACGCATTAGACGGCGATCCGGAGCTGTCCGAAGGTAAGCGCCTGTTGCCGGCCTCTTTCGGCACAAGCCCCCGCTCCGGAGCGCACCGCGGCCGGCAGGATGCTCTCTGCCGGCGAAGGTGCCGCGTCTCCGGCAAAGGAAGCCTCTGCCGCTTCTCCAGCACACGGAGAGCGTGCTAGCTGCTGAAACGTGAAGAAAGAAGCTGCAGAACACTGGCACTGAGCGTGCAGCTTTCCAGCGGAGAGAAAAAGCTACTTTAACACTCTGCAAGCCTTTCCACTCCCAAAAACATGCACATGGAAGGAGCTGCTGCAAAACCGATGCTGTGCTCGCTGCTGCTCCTCCTGAAGCTCTGGCTGCTAAATCTGAGGCTTTCCTTCCAATTTCAAGCTGCAAAGCACTTGCTGAATTCCAGGGAAAGTCCGGGAGGCATTTGCTGTGCTGGCACACTTTCTCCTTCCTAGACAGAGTGGAAAAGCTTTTCCCTGCCGTGTAGGCGACAAGAGACGCATTAGACGGCGATCCGGAGCTGTCCGAAGGTAAGCGCCTGTTGCCGGCCTCTTTCGGCACAAGCCCCCGCTCCGGAGCGCACCGCGGCCGGCAGGATGCTCTCTGCCGGCGAAGGTGCCGCTTCTCCGGCAAGGAAGCCTCTGCCGCTTCTCCAGCACACGGAGAGCGTGCTAGCTGCTGAAACGTGAAGAAAGAAGCTGCAGAAGACTGGCACTGAGCGTGCAGCTTTCCAGCGGAGAGAAAAAGCTACTTTAACACTCTGCAAGCCTTTCCACTCCCAAAAACATGCACATGGAAGGAGCTGCTGCAAAACCGATGCTGTGCTCGCTGCTGCTCCTCCTGAAGCTCTGGCTGCTAAATCTGAGGCTTTCCTTCCAATTTCAAGCTGCAAAGCACTTGCTGAATTGCAGGGAAAGTCCGGGAGGCATTTGCTGTGCTGGCACACTTTCTCCTCTATAGACAGAGTGGAAAAGCTTTTCCCTGCCGTGTAGGCGACAAGAGACGCATTAGACGGCGATCCGGAGCTGTCCGAAGGTAAGCGCCTGTTGCCGGCCTCTTTCGGCACAAGCCCCCGCTCCGGAGCGCACCGCGGCCGGCAGGATGCTCTCTGCCGGCGAAGGTGCCGCTTCTCCGGCAAGGAAGCCTCTGCCGCTTCTCCAGCGCACGGAGAGCGTGCTAGCTGCTGAAACGTGAAGAAAGAAGCTGCAGAACACTGGCACTGAGCGTGCAGCTTTCCAGCGGAGAGAAAAAGCTACTTTAACACTCTGCAAGCCTTTCCACTCCCAAAAACATGCACATGGAAGGAGCTGCTGCAAAACCGATGCTGTGCTCGCTGCTGCTCCTCCTGAAGCTCTGGCTGCTAAATCTGAGGCTTTCCTTCCAATTTCAAGCTGCAAAGCACTTGCTGAATTCCAGGGAAAGTCCGGGAGGCATTTGCTGTGCTGGCACACTTTCTCCTTCCTAGACAGAGTGGAAAAGCTTTTCCCTGCCGTGTAGGCGACAAGAGACGCATTAGACGGCGATCCGGAGCTGTCCGAAGGTAAGCGCCTGTTGCCGGCCTCTTTCGGCACAAGCCCCCGCTCCGGAGCGCACCGCGGCCGGCAGGATGCTCTCTGCCGGCGAAGGTGCCGCTTCTCCGGCAAAGGAAGCCTCTGCCGCTTCTCCAGCACACGGAGAGCGTGCTAGCTGCTGAAACGTGAAGAAAGAAGCTGCAGAACACTGGCACTGAGCGTGCAGCTTTCCAGCGGAGAGAAAAAGCTACTTTAACACTCTGCAAGCCTTTCCACTCCCAAAAGCATGCACATGGAAGGAGCTGCTGCAAAACCGATGCTGTGCTCGCTGCTGCTCCTCCTGAAGCTCTGGCTGCTAAATCTGAGGCTTTCCTTCCAATTTCAAGCTGCAAAGCACTTGCTGAATTGCAGGGAAAGTCCGGGAGGCATTTGCTGTGCTGGCACACTTTCTCCTTCCTAGACAGAGTGGAAAAGCTTTTCCCTGCCGTGTAGGCGACAAGAGACGCATTAGACGGCGATCCGGAGCTGTCCGAAGGTAAGCGCCTGTTGCCGGCCTCTTTCGGCACAAGCCTCCGCTCCGGAGCGCACCGCGGCCGGCAGGATGCTCTCTGCCGGCGAAGGTGCCGCTTCTCCGGCAAGGAAGCCTCTGCCGCTTCTCCAGCACACGGAGAGCGTGCTAGCTGCTGAAACGTGAAGAAAGAAGCTGCAGAACACTGGCACTGAGCGTGCAGCTTTCCAGCGGAGAGAAAAAGCTACTTTAACACTCTGCAAGCCTTTCCACTCCCAAAAACATGCACATGGAAGGAGCTGCTGCAAAAGCGATGCTGTGCTCGCTGCTGCTCCTCCTGAAGCTCTGGCTGCTAAATCTGAGGCTTTCCTTCCAATTTCAAGCTGCAAAGCACTTGCTGAATTGCAGGGAAAGTCCGGGAGGCATTTGCTGTGCTGGCACACTTTCTCCTCTATAGACAGAGTGGAAAAGCTTTTCCCTGCCGTGTAGGCGACAAGAGACGCATTAGACGGCGATCCGGAGCTGTCCGAAGGTAAGCGCCTGTTGCCGGCCTCTTTCGGCACAAGCCCCCGCTCCGGAGCGCACCGCGGCCGGCAGGATGCTCTCTGCCGGCGAAGGTGCCGCTTCTCCGGCAAGGAAGCCTCTGCCGCTTCTCCAGCACACGGAGAGCGTGCTAGCTGCTGAAACGTGAAGAAAGAAGCTGCAGAACACTGGCACTGAGCGTGCAGCTTTCCAGCGGAGAGAAAAAGCTACTTGAACACTCTGCAAGCCTTTCCACTCCCAAAAACATGCACATGGAAGGAGCTGCTGCAAAACCGATGCTGTGCTCGCTGCTGCTCCTCCTGAAGCTCTGGCTGCTAAATCTGAGGCTTTCCTTCCAATTTCAAGCTGCAAAGCACTTGCTGAATTGCAGGGAAAGTCCGGGAGGCATTTGCTGTGCTGGCACACTTTCTCCTTCCTAGACAGAGTGGAAAAGCTTTTCCCTGCCGTGTAGGCGACAAGAGACGCATTAGACGGCGATCCGGAGCTGTCCGAAGGTAAGCGCCTGTTGCCGGCCTCTTTCGGCACAAGCCTCCGCTCCGGAGCGCACCGCGGCCGGCAGGATGCTCTCTGCCGGCGAAGGTGCCGCTTCTCCGGCAAGGAAGCCTCTGCCGCTTCTCCAGCACACGGAGAGCGTGCTAGCTGCTGAAACGTGAAGAAAGAAGCTGCAGAACACTGGCACTCAGCGTGCAGCTTTCCAGCGGAGAGAAAAAGCTACTTTAACACTCTGCAAGCCTTTCCACTCCCAAAAACATGCACATGGAAGGAGCTGCTGCAAAACCGATGCTGTGCTCGCTGCTGCTCCTCCTGAAGCTCTGGCTGCTAAATCTGAGGCTTTCCTTCCAATTTCAAGCTGCAAAGCACTTGCTGAATTGCAGGGAAAGTCCGGGAGGCATTTGCTGTGCTGGCACACTTTCTCCTTCCTAGACAGAGTGGAAAAGCTTTTCCCTGCCGTGTAGGCGACAAGAGACGCATTAGACGGCGATCCGGAGCTGTCCGAAGGTAAGCGCCTGTTGCCGGCCTCTTTCGGCACAAGCCCCCGCTCCGGAGCGCACCGCGGCCGGCAGGATGCTCTCTGCCGGCGAAGGTGCCGCTTCTCCGGCAAGGAAGCCTCTGCCGCTTCTCCAGCACACGGAGAGCGTGCTAGCTGCTGAAACGTGAAGAAAGAAGCTGCAGAACACTGGCACTGAGCGTGCAGCTTTCCAGCGGAGAGAAAAAGCTACTTTAACACTCTGCAAGCCTTTCCACTCCCAAAAACATGCACATGGAAGGAGCTGCTGCAAAACCGATGCTGTGCTCGCTGCTGCTCCTCCTGAAGCTCTGGCTGCTAAATCTGAGGCTTTCCTTCCAATTTCAAGCTGCAAAGCACTTGCTGAATTGCAGGGAAAGTCCGGGAGGCATTTGCTGTGCTGGCACACTTTCTCCTTCCTAGACAGAGTGGAAAAGCTTTTCCCTGCCGTGTAGGCGACAAGAGACGCATTAGACGGCGATCCGGAGCTGTCCGAAGGTAAGCGCCTGTTGCCGGCCTCTTTCGGCACAAGGCCCCGCTCCGGAGCGCACCGCGGCCGGCAGGATGCTCTCTGCCGGCGAAGGTGCCGCTTCTCCGGCAAGGAAGCCTCTGCCGCTTCTCCAGCACACGGAGAGCGTGCTAGCTGCTGAAACGTGAAGAAAGAAGCTGCAGAAGACTGGCACTGAGCGTGCAGCTTTCCAGCGGAGAGAAAAAGCTACTTGAACACTCTGCAAGCCTTTCCACTCCCAAAAACATGCACATGGAAGGAGCTGCTGCAAAAGCGATGCTGTGCTCGCTGCTGCTCCTCCTGAAGCTCTGGCTGCTAAATCTGAGGCTTTCCTTCCAATTTCAAGCTGCAAAGCACTTGCTGAATTGCAGGGAAAGTCCGGGAGGCATTTGCTGTGCTGGCACATTTTCTCCTCTATAGACAGAGTGGAAAAGCTTTTCCCTGCCGTGTAGGCGACAAGAGACGCATTAGACGGCGATCCGGAGCTGTCCGAAGGTAAGCGCCTGTTGCCGGCCTCTTTCGGCACAAGCCCCCGCTCCGGAGCGCACCGCGGCCGGCAGGATGCTCTCTGCCGGCGAAGGTGCCGCTTCTCCGGCAAGGAAGCCTCTGCCGCTTCTCCAGCACACGGAGAGCGTGCTAGCTGCTGAAACGTGAAGAAAGAAGCTGCAGAACACTGGCACTGAGCGTGCAGCTTTCCAGCGGAGAGAAAAAGCTACTTTAACACTCTGCAAGCCTTTCCACTCCCAAAAACATGCACATGGAAGGAGCTGCTGCAAAACCGATGCTGTGCTCGCTGCTGCTCCTCCTGAAGCTCTGGCTGCTAAATCTGAGGCTTTCCTTCCAATTTCAAGCTGCAAAGCACTTGCTGAATTCCAGGGAAAGTCCGGGAGGCATTTGCTGTGCTGGCACACTTTCTCCTTCCTAGACAGAGTGGAAAAGCTTTTCCCTGCCGTGTAGGCGACAAGAGACGCATTAGACGGCGATCCGGAGCTGTCCGAAGGTAAGCGCCTGTTGCCGGCCTCTTTCGGCACAAGCCCCCGCTCCGGAGCGCACCGCGGCCGGCAGGATGCTCTCTGCCGGCGAAGGTGCCGCTTCTCCGGCAAAGGAAGCCTCTGCCGCTTCTCCAGCACACGGAGAGCGTGCTAGCTGCTGAAACGTGAAGAAAGAAGCTGCAGAACACTGGCACTGAGCGTGCAGCTTTCCAGCGGAGAGAAAAAGCTACTTTAACACTCTGCAAGCCTTTCCACTCCCAAAAACATGCACATGGAAGGAGCTGCTGCAAAAGCGATGCTGTGCTCGCTGCTGCTCCTCCTGAAGCTCTGGCTGCTAAATCTGAGGCTTTCCTTCCAATTTCAAGCTGCAAAGCACTTGCTGAATTGCAGGGAAAGTCCGGGAGGCATTTGCTGTGCTGGCACACTTTCTCCTTCCTAGACAGAGTGGAAAAGCTTTTCCCTGCCGTGTAGGCGACAAGAGACGCATTAGACGGCGATCCGGAGCTGTCCGAAGGTAAGCGCCTGTTGCCGGCCTCTTTCGGCACAAGCCCCCGCTCCGGAGCGCACCGCGGCCGGCAGGATGCTCTCTGCCGGCGAAGGTGCCGCTTCTCCGGCAAGGAAGCCTCTGCCGCTTCTCCAGCACACGGAGAGCGTGCTAGCTGCTGAAACGTGAAGAAAGAAGCTGCAGAACACTGGCACTGAGCGTGCAGCTTTCCAGCGGAGAGAAAAAGCTACTTTAACACTCTGCAAGCCTTTCCACTCCCAAAAACATGCACATGGAAGGAGCTGCTGCAAAACCGATGCTGTGCTCGCTGCTGCTCCTCCTGAAGCTTTGGCTGCTAAATCTGAAACTTTCCTTCCAATTTCAAGCTGCAAAGCACTTGCTGAATTCCAGGGAAAGTCCGGGAGGCATTTGCTGTGCTGGCACACTTTCTCCTTCCTAGACAGAGTGGAAAAGCTTTTCCCTGCCGTGTAGGCGACAAGAGACGCATTAGACGGCGATCCGGAGCTGTCCGAAGGTAAGCGCCTGTTGCCGGCCTCTTTCGGCACAAGCCCCCGCTCCGGAGCGCACCGCGGCCGGCAGGATGCTCTCTGCCGGCGAAGGTGCCGCTTCTCCGGCAAGGAAGCCTCTGCCGCTTCTCCAGCACACGGAGAGCGTGCTAGCTGCTGAAACGTGAAGAAAGAAGCTGCAGAACACTGGCACTGAGCGTGCAGCTTTCCAGCGGAGAGAAAAAGCTACTTTAACACTCTGCAAGCCTTTCCACTCCCAAAAACATGCACATGGAAGGAGCTGCTGCAAAACCGATGCTGTGCTCGCTGCTGCTCCTCCTGAAGCTCTGGCTGCTAAATCTGAGGCTTTCCTTCCAATTTCAAGCTGCAAAGCACTTGCTGAATTGCAGGGAAAGTCCGGGAGGCATTTGCTGTGCTGGCACACTTTCTCCTTCCTAGACAGAGTGGAAAAGCTTTTCCCTGCCGTGTAGGCGACAAGAGACGCATTAGACGGCGATCCGGAGCTGTCCGAAGGTAAGCGCCTGTTGCCGGCCTCTTTCGGCACAAGGCCCCGCTCCGGAGCGCACCGCGGCCGGCAGGATGCTCTCTGCCGGCGAAGGTGCCGCTTCTCCGGCAAGGAAGCCTCTGCCGCTTCTCCAGCACACGGAGAGCGTGCTAGCTGCTGAAACGTGAAGAAAGAAGCTGCAGAAGACTGGCACTGAGCGTGCAGCTTTCCAGCGGAGAGAAAAAGCTACTTGAACACTCTGCAAGCCTTTCCACTCCCAAAAACATGCACATGGAAGGAGCTGCTGCAAAAGCGATGCTGTGCTCGCTGCTGCTCCTCCTGAAGCTCTGGCTGCTAAATCTGAGGCTTTCCTTCCAATTTCAAGCTGCAAAGCACTTGCTGAATTGCAGGGAAAGTCCGGGAGGCATTTGCTGTGCTGGCACATTTTCTCCTCTATAGACAGAGTGGAAAAGCTTTTCCCTGCCGTGTAGGCGACAAGAGACGCATTAGACGGCGATCCGGAGCTGTCCGAAGGTAAGCGCCTGTTGCCGGCCTCTTTCGGCACAAGCCCCCGCTCCGGAGCGCACCGCGGCCGGCAGGATGCTCTCTGCCGGCGAAGGTGCCGCTTCTCCGGCAAGGAAGCCTCTGCCGCTTCTCCAGCACACGGAGAGCGTGCTAGCTGCTGAAACGTGAAGAAAGAAGCTGCAGAACACTGGCACTGAGCGTGCAGCTTTCCAGCGGAGAGAAAAAGCTACTTTAACACTCTGCAAGCCTTTCCACTCCCAAAAACATGCACATGGAAGGAGCTGCTGCAAAACCGATGCTGTGCTCGCTGCTGCTCCTCCTGAAGCTCTGGCTGCTAAATCTGAGGCTTTCCTTCCAATTTCAAGCTGCAAAGCACTTGCTGAATTCCAGGGAAAGTCCGGGAGGCATTTGCTGTGCTGGCACACTTTCTCCTTCCTAGACAGAGTGGAAAAGCTTTTCCCTGCCGTGTAGGCGACAAGAGACGCATTAGACGGCGATCCGGAGCTGTCCGAAGGTAAGCGCCTGTTGCCGGCCTCTTTCGGCACAAGCCCCCGCTCCGGAGCGCACCGCGGCCGGCAGGATGCTCTCTGCCGGCGAAGGTGCCGCTTCTCCGGCAAAGGAAGCCTCTGCCGCTTCTCCAGCACACGGAGAGCGTGCTAGCTGCTGAAACGTGAAGAAAGAAGCTGCAGAACACTGGCACTGAGCGTGCAGCTTTCCAGCGGAGAGAAAAAGCTACTTTAACACTCTGCAAGCCTTTCCACTCCCAAAAACATGCACATGGAAGGAGCTGCTGCAAAAGCGATGCTGTGCTCGCTGCTGCTCCTCCTGAAGCTCTGGCTGCTAAATCTGAGGCTTTCCTTCCAATTTCAAGCTGCAAAGCACTTGCTGAATTGCAGGGAAAGTCCGGGAGGCATTTGCTGTGCTGGCACACTTTCTCCTTCCTAGACAGAGTGGAAAAGCTTTTCCCTGCCGTGTAGGCGACAAGAGAGGCATTAGACGGCGATCCGGAGCTGTCCGAAGGTAAGCGCCTGTTGCCGGCCTCTTTCGGCACAATCCCCCGCTCCGGAGCGCACCGCGGCCGGCAGGATGCTCTCTGCCGGCGAAGGTGCCGCTTCTCCGGCAAGGAAGCCTCTGCCGCTTCTCCAGCACACGGAGAGCGTGCTAGCTGCTGAAACGTGAAGAAAGAAGCTGCAGAAGACTGGCACTGAGCGTGCAGCTTTCCAGCGGAGAGAAAAAGCTACTTTAACACTCTGCAAGCCTTTCCACTCCCAAAAACATGCACATGGAAGGAGCTGCTGCAAAAGCGATGCTGTGCTCGCTGCTGCTCCTCCTGAAGCTCTGGCTGCTAAATCTGAGGCTTTCCTTCCAATTTCAAGCTGCAAAGCACTTGCTGAATTGCAGGGAAAGTCCGGGAGGCATTTGCTGTGCTGGCACACTTTCTCCTTCCTAGACAGAGTGGAAAAGCTTTTCCCTGCCGTGTAGGCGACAAGAGACGCATTAGACGGCGATCCGGAGCTGTCCGAAGGTAAGCGCCTGTTGCCGGCCTCTTTCGGCACAAGCCCCCGCTCCGGAGCGCACCGCGGCCGGCAGGATGCTCTCTGCCGGCGAAGGTGCCGCTTCTCCGGCAAGGAAGCCTCTGCCGCTTCTCCAGCACACGGAGAGCGTGCTAGCTGCTGAAACGTGAAGAAAGAAGCTGCAGAACACTGGCACTCAGCGTGCAGCTTTCCAGCGGAGAGAAAAAGCTACTTTAACACTCTGCAAGCCTTTCCACTCCCAAAAACATGCACATGGAAGGAGCTGCTGCAAAACCGATGCTGTGCTCGCTGCTGCTCCTCCTGAAGCTCTGGCTGCTAAATCTGAGGCTTTCCTTCCAATTTCAAGCTGCAAAGCACTTGCTGAATTCCAGGGAAAGTCCGGGAGGCATTTGCTGTGCTGGCACACTTTCTCCTTCCTAGACAGAGTGGAAAAGCTTTTCCCTGCCGTGTAGGCGACAAGAGACGCATTAGACGGCGATCCGGAGCTGTCCGAAGGTAAGCGCCTGTTGCCGGCCTCTTTCGGCACAAGCCCCCGCTCCGGAGCGCACCGCGGCCGGCAGGATGCTCTCTGCCGGCGAAGGTGCCGCTTCTCCGGCAAGGAAGCCTCTGCCGCTTCTCCAGCACACGGAGAGCGTGCTAGCTGCTGAAACGTGAAGAAAGAAGCTGCAGAACACTGGCACTGAGCGTGCAGCTTTCCAGCGGAGAGAAAAAGCTACTTTAACACTCTGCAAGCCTTTCCACTCCCAAAAACATGCACATGGAAGGAGCTGCTGCAAAACCGATGCTGTGCTCGCTGCTGCTCCTCCTGAAGCTCTGGCTGCTAAATCTGAGGCTTTCCTTCCAATTTCAAGCTGCAAAGCACTTGCTGAATTCCAGGGAAAGTCCGGGAGGCATTTGCTGTGCTGGCACACTTTCTCCTTCCTAGACAGAGTGGAAAAGCTTTTCCCTGCCGTGTAGGCGACAAGAGACGCATTAGACGGCGATCCGGAGCTGTCCGAAGGTAAGCGCCTGTTGCCGGCCTCTTTCGGCACAAGCCCCCGCTCCGGAGCGCACCGCGGCCGGCAGGATGCTCTCTGCCGGCGAAGGTGCCGCTTCTCCGGCAAGGAAGCCTCTGCCGCTTCTCCAGCACACGGAGAGCGTGCTAGCTGCTGAAACGTGAAGAAAGAAGCTGCAGAACACTGGCACTGAGCGTGCAGCTTTCCAGCGGAGAGAAAAAGCTACTTTAACACTCTGCAAGCCTTTCCACTCCCAAAAACATGCACATGGAAGGAGCTGCTGCAAAACCGATGCTGTGCTCGCTGCTGCTCCTCCTGAAGCTCTGGCTGCTAAATCTGAGGCTTTCCTTCCAATTTCAAGCTGCAAAGCACTTGCTGAATTGCAGGGAAAGTCCGGGAGGCATTTGCTGTGCTGGCACACTTTCTCCTTCCTAGACAGAGTGGAAAAGCTTTTCCCTGCCGTGTAGGCGACAAGAGACGCATTAGACGGCGATCCGGAGCTGTCCGAAGGTAAGCGCCTGTTGCCGGCCTCTTTCGGCACAAGCCCCCGCTCCGGAGCGCACCGCGGCCGGCAGGATGCTCTCTGCCGGCGAAGGTGCCGCTTCTCCGGCAAGGAAGCCTCTGCCGCTTCTCCAGCACACGGAGAGCGTGCTAGCTGCTGAAACGTGAAGAAAGAAGCTGCAGAACACTGGCACTGAGCGTGCAGCTTTCCAGCGGAGAGAAAAAGCTACTTGAACACTCTGCAAGCCTTTCCACTCCCAAAAACATGCACATGGAAGGAGCTGCTGCAAAACCGATGCTGTGCTCGCTGCTGCTCCTCCTGAAGCTCTGGCTGCTAAATCTGAGGCTTTCCTTCCAATTTCAAGCTGCAAAGCACTTGCTGAATTGCAGGGAAAGTCCGGGAGGCATTTGCTGTGCTGGCACACTTTCTCCTTCCTAGACAGAGTGGAAAAGCTTTTCCCTGCCGTGTAGGCGACAAGAGACGCATTAGACGGCGATCCGGAGCTGTCCGAAGGTAAGCGCCTGTTGCCGGCCTCTGTCGGCACAAGCCTCCGCTCCGGAGCGCACCGCGGCCGGCAGGATGCTCTCTGCCGGCGAAGGTGCCGCTTCTCCGGCAAGGAAGCCTCTGCCGCTTCTCCAGCACACGGAGAGCGTGCTAGCTGCTGAAACGTGAGGAAAGAAGCTGCAGAACACTGGCACTGAGCGTGCAGCTTTCCAGCGGAGAGAAAAAGCTACTTTAACACTCTGCAAGCCTTTCCACTCCCAAAAACATGCACATGGAAGGAGCTGCTGCAAAACCGATGCTGTGCTCGCTGCTGCTCCTCCTGAAGCTCTGGCTGCTAAATCTGAGGCTTTCCTTCCAATTTCAAGCTGCAAAGCACTTGCTGAATTCCAGGGAAAGTCCGGGAGGCATTTGCTGTGCTGGCACACTTTCTCCTTCCTAGACAGAGTGGAAAAGCTTTTCCCTGCCGTGTAGGCGACAAGAGACGCATTAGACGGCGATCCGGAGCTGTCCGAAGGTAAGCGCCTGTTGCCGGCCTCTTTCGGCACAAGCCCCCGCTCCGGAGCGCACCGCGGCCGGCAGGATGCTCTCTGCCGGCGAAGGTGCCGCTTCTCCGGCAAGGAAGCCTCTGCCGCTTCTCCAGCACACGGAGAGCGTGCTAGCTGCTGAAACGTGAAGAAAGAAGCTGCAGAACACTGGCACTGAGCGTGCAGCTTTCCAGCGGAGAGAAAAAGCTACTTGAACACTCTGCAAGCCTTTCCACTCCCAAAAACATGCACATGGAAGGAGCTGCTGCAAAACCGATGCTGTGCTCGCTGCTGCTCCTCCTGAAGCTCTGGCTGCTAAATCTGAGGCTTTCCTTCCAATTTCAAGCTGCAAAGCACTTGCTGAATTCCAGGGAAAGTCCGGGAGGCATTTGCTGTGCTGGCACACTTTCTCCTTCCTAGACAGAGTGGAAAAGCTTTTCCCTGCCGTGTAGGCGACAAGAGACGCATTAGACGGCGATCCGGAGCTGTCCGAAGGTAAGCGCCTGTTGCCGGCCTCTTTCGGCACAAGGCCCCGCTCCGGAGCGCACCGCGGCCGGCAGGATGCTCTCTGCCGGCGAAGGTGCCGCTTCTCCGGCAAGGAAGCCTCTGCCGCTTCTCCAGCACACGGAGAGCGTGCTAGCTGCTGAAACGTGAAGAAAGAAGCTGCAGAACACTGGCACTGAGCGTGCAGCTTTCCAGCGGAGAGAAAAAGCTACTTTAACACTCTGCAAGCCTTTCCACTCCCAAAAACATGCACATGGAAGGAGCTGCTGCAAAACCGATGCTGTGCTCGCTGCTGCTCCTCCTGAAGCTCTGGCTGCTAAATCTGAGGCTTTCCTTCCAATTTCAAGCTGCAAAGCACTTGCTGAATTGCAGGGAAAGTCCGGGAGGCATTTGCTGTGCTGGCACACTTTCTCCTTCCTAGACAGAGTGGAAAAGCTTTTCCCTGCCGTGTAGGCGACAAGAGACGCATTAGACGGCGATCCGGAGCTGTCCGAAGGTAAGCGCCTGTTGCCGGCCTCTTTCGGCACAAGCCCCCGCTCCGGAGCGCACCGCGGCCGGCAGGATGCTCTCTGCCGGCGAAGGTGCCGCTTCTCCGGCAAGGAAGCCTCTGCCGCTTCTCCAGCACACGGAGAGCGTGCTAGCTGCTGAAACGTGAAGAAAGAAGCTGCAGAACACTGGCACTGAGCGTGCAGCTTTCCAGCGGAGAGAAAAAGCTACTTTAACACTCTGCAAGCCTTTCCACTCCCAAAAACATGCACATGGAAGGAGCTGCTGCAAAACCGATGCTGTGCTCGCTGCTGCTCCTCCTGAAGCTCTGGCTGCTAAATCTGAGGCTTTCCTTCCAATTTCAAGCTGCAAAGCACTTGCTGAATTCCAGGGAAAGTCCGGGAGGCATTTGCTGTGCTGGCACACTTTCTCCTTCCTAGACAGAGTGGAAAAGCTTTTCCCTGCCGTGTAGGCGACAAGAGACGCATTAGACGGCGATCCGGAGCTGTCCGAAGGTAAGCGCCTGTTGCCGGCCTCTTTCGGCACAAGCCCCCGCTCCGGAGCGCACCGCGGCCGGCAGGATGCTCTCTGCCGGCGAAGGTGCCGCTTCTCCGGCAAGGAAGCCTCTGCCGCTTCTCCAGCACACGGAGAGCGTGCTAGCTGCTGAAACGTGAAGAAAGAAGCTGCAGAACACTGGCACTGAGCGTGCAGCTTTCCAGCGGAGAGAAAAAGCTACTTGAACACTCTGCAAGCCTTTCCACTCCCAAAAACATGCACATGGAAGGAGCTGCTGCAAAACCGATGCTGTGCTCGCTGCTGCTCCTCCTGAAGCTCTGGCTGCTAAATCTGAGGCTTTCCTTCCAATTTCAAGCTGCAAAGCACTTGCTGAATTGCAGGGAAAGTCCGGGAGGCATTTGCTGTGCTGGCACACTTTCTCCTTCCTAGACAGAGTGGAAAAGCTTTTCCCTGCCGTGTAGGCGACAAGAGACGCATTAGACGGCGATCCGGAGCTGTCCGAAGGTAAGCGCCTGTTGCCGGCCTCTTTCGGCACAAGCCCCCGCTCCGGAGCGCACCGCGGCCGGCAGGATGCTCTCTGCCGGCGAAGGTGCCGCTTCTCCGGCAAGGAAGCCTCTGCCGCTTCTCCAGCACACGGAGAGCGTGCTAGCTGCTGAAACGTGAAGAAAGAAGCTGCAGAACACTGGCACTGAGCGTGCAGCTTTCCAGCGGAGAGAAAAAGCTACTTTAACACTCTGCAAGCCTTTCCACTCCCAAAAACATGCACATGGAAGGAGCTGCTGCAAAAGCGATGCTGTGCTCGCTGCTGCTCCTCCTGAAGCTGTGGCTGCTAAATCTGAGGCTTTCCTTCCAATTTCAAGCTGCAAAGCACTTGCTGAATTGCAGGGAAAGTCCGGGAGGCATTTGCTGTGCTGGCACACTTTCTCCTCTATAGACAGAGTGGAAAAGCTTTTCCCTGCCGTGTAGGCCACAAGAGACGCATTAGACGGCGATCCGGAGCTGTCCGAAGGTAAGCGCCTGTTGCCGGCCTCTTTCGGCACAAGCCCCCGTTCCGGAGCGCACCGCGGCCGGCAGGATGCTCTCTGCCGGCGAAGGTGCCGCTTCTCCGGCAAGGAAGCCTCTGCCGCTTCTCCAGCACACGGAGAGCGTGCTAGCTGCTGAAACGTGAAGAAAGAAGCTGCAGAACACTGGCACTGAGCGTGCAGCTTTCCAGCGGAGAGAAAAAGCTACTTGAACACTCTGCAAGCCTTTCCACTCCCAAAAACATGCACATGGAAGGAGCTGCTGCAAAACCGATGCTGTGCTCGCTGCTGCTCCTCCTGAAGCTCTGGCTGCTAAATCTGAGGCTTTCCTTCCAATTTCAAGCTGCAAAGCACTTGCTGAATTCCAGGGAAAGTCCGGGAGGCATTTGCTGTGCTGGCACACTTTCTCCTTCCTAGACAGAGTGGAAAAGCTTTTCCCTGCCGTGTAGGCGACAAGAGACGCATTAGACGGCGATCCGGAGCTGTCCGAAGGTAAGCGCCTGTTGCCGGCCTCTTTCGGCACAAGCCTCCGCTCCGGAGCGCACCGCGGCCGGCAGGATGCTCTCTGCCGGCGAAGGTGCCGCTTCTCCGGCAAGGAAGCCTCTGCCGCTTCTCCAGCACACGGAGAGCGTGCTAGCTGCTGAAACGTGAAGAAAGAAGCTGCAGAACACTGGCACTGAGCGTGCAGCTTTCCAGCGGAGAGAAAAAGCTACTTTAACACTCTGCAAGCCTTTCCACTCCCAAAAACATGCACATGGAAGGAGCTGCTGCAAAACCGATGCTGTGCTCGCTGCTGCTCCTCCTGAAGCTCTGGCTGCTAAATCTGAGGCTTTCCTTCCAATTTCAAGCTGCAAAGCACTTGCTGAATTGCAGGGAAAGTCCGGGAGGCATTTGCTGTGCTGGCACACTTTCTCCTTCCTAGACAGAGTGGAAAAGCTTTTCCCTGCCGTGTAGGCGACAAGAGACGCATTAGACGGCGATCCGGAGCTGTCCGAAGGTAAGCGCCTGTTGCCGGCCTCTTTCGGCGCAAGCCCCCGCTCCGGAGCGCACCGCGGCCGGCAGGATGCTCTCTGCCGGCGAAGGTGCCGCTTCTCCGGCAAGGAAGCCTCTGCCGCTTCTCCAGCACACGGAGAGCGTGCTAGCTGCTGAAACGTGAAGAAAGAAGCTGCAGAACACTGGCACTCAGCGTGCAGCTTTCCAGCGGAGAGAAAAAGCTACTTTAACACTCTGCAAGCCTTTCCACTCCCAAAAACATGCACATGGAAGGAGCTGCTGCAAAAGCGATGCTGTGCTCGCTGCTGCTCCTCCTGAAGCTCTGGCTGCTAAATCTGAGGCTTTCCTTCCAATTTCAAGCTGCAAAGCACTTGCTGAATTGCAGGGAAAGTCCGGGAGGCATTTGCTGTGCTGGCACACTTTCTCCTTCCTAGACAGAGTGGAAAAGCTTTTCCCTGCCGTGTAGGCGACAAGAGACGCATTAGACGGCGATCCGGAGCTGTCCGAAGGTAAGCGCCTGTTGCCGGCCTCTTTCGGCACAAGCCTCCGCTCCGGAGCGCACCGCGGCCGGCAGGATGCTCTCTGCCGGCGAAGGTGCCGCTTCTCCGGCAAGGAAGCCTCTGCCGCTTCTCCAGCACACGGAGAGCGTGCTAGCTGCTGAAACGTGAAGAAAGAAGCTGCAGAAGACTGGCACTGAGCGTGCAGCTTTCCAGCGGAGAGAAAAAGCTACTTTAACACTCTGCAAGCCTTTCCACTCCCAAAAACATGCACATGGAAGGAGCTGCTGCAAAACCGATGCTGTGCTCGCTGCTGCTCCTCCTGAAGCTGTGGCTGCTAAATCTGAGGCTTTCCTTCCAATTTCAAGCTGCAAAGCACTTGCTGAATTGCAGGGAAAGTCCGGGAGGCATTTGCTGTGCTGGCACACTTTCTCCTTCCTAGACAGAGTGGAAAAGCTTTTCCCTGCCGTGTAGGCCACAAGAGACGCATTAGACGGCGATCCGGAGCTGTCCGAAGGTAAGCGCCTGTTGCCGGCCTCTTTCGGCACAAGCCCCCGCTCCGGAGCGCACCGCGGCCGGCAGGATGCTCTCTGCCGGCGAAGGTGCCGCTTCTCCGGCAAGGAAGCCTCTGCCGCTTCTCCAGCACACGGAGAGCGTGCTAGCTGCTGAAACGTGAAGAAAGAAGCTGCAGAAGACTGGCACTGAGCGTGCAGCTTTCCAGCGGAGAGAAAAAGCTACTTGAACACTCTGCAAGCCTTTCCACTCCCAAAAACATGCACATGGAAGGAGCTGCTGCAAAACCGATGCTGTGCTCGCTGCTGCTCCTCCTGAAGCTCTGGCTGCTAAATCTGAGGCTTTCCTTCCAATTTCAAGCTGCAAAGCACTTGCTGAATTGCAGGGAAAGTCCGGGAGGCATTTGCTGTGCTGGCACACTTTCTCCTTCCTAGACAGAGTGGAAAAGCTTTTCCCTGCCGTGTAGGCGACAAGAGACGCATTAGACGGCGATCCGGAGCTGTCCGAAGGTAAGCGCCTGTTGCCGGCCTCTTTCGGCACAAGCCCCCGCTCCGGAGCGCACCGCGGCCGGCAGGATGCTCTCTGCCGGCGAAGGTGCCGCTTCTCCGGCAAGGAAGCCTCTGCCGCTTCTCCAGCACACGGAGAGCGTGCTAGCTGCTGAAACGTGAAGAAAGAAGCTGCAGAACACTGGCACTGAGCGTGCAGCTTTCCAGCGGAGAGAAAAAGCTACTTTAACACTCTGCAAGCCTTTCCACTCCCAAAAACATGCACATGGAAGGAGCTGCTGCAAAACCGATGCTGTGCTCGCTGCTGCTCCTCCTGAAGCTCTGGCTGCTAAATCTGAGGCTTTCCTTCCAATTTCAAGCTGCAAAGCACTTGCTGAATTCCAGGGAAAGTCCGGGAGGCATTTGCTGTGCTGGCACACTTTCTCCTTCCTAGACAGAGTGGAAAAGCTTTTCCCTGCCGTGTAGGCGACAAGAGACGCATTAGACGGCGATCCGGAGCTGTCCGAAGGTAAGCGCCTGTTGCCGGCCTCTTTCGGCACAAGCCCCCGCTCCGGAGCGCACCGCGGCCGGCAGGATGCTCTCTGCCGGCGAAGGTGCCGCTTCTCCGGCAAAGGAAGCCTCTGCCGCTTCTCCAGCACACGGAGAGCGTGCTAGCTGCTGAAACGTGAAGAAAGAAGCTGCAGAACACTGGCACTCAGCGTGCAGCTTTCCAGCGGAGAGAAAAAGCTACTTTAACACTCTGCAAGCCTTTCCACTCCCAAAAACATGCACATGGAAGGAGCTGCTGCAAAACCGATGCTGTGCTCGCTGCTGCTCCTCCTGAAGCTCTGGCTGCTAAATCTGAGGCTTTCCTTCCAATTTCAAGCTGCAAAGCACTTGCTGAATTGCAGGGAAAGTCCGGGAGGCATTTGCTGTGCTGGCACACTTTCTCCTTCCTAGACAGAGTGGAAAAGCTTTTCCCTGCCGTGTAGGCGACAAGAGACGCATTAGACGGCGATCCGGAGCTGTCCGAAGGTAAGCGCCTGTTGCCGGCCTCTTTCGGCACAAGCCCCCGCTCCGGAGCGCACCGCGGCCGGCAGGATGCTCTCTGCCGGCGAAGGTGCCGCTTCTCCGGCAAGGAAGCCTCTGCCGCTTCTCCAGCACACGGAGAGCGTGCTAGCTGCTGAAACGTGAAGAAAGAAGCTGCAGAAGACTGGCACTGAGCGTGCAGCTTTCCAGCGGAGAGAAAAAGCTACTTGAACACTCTGCAAGCCTTTCCACTCCCAAAAACATGCACATGGAAGGAGCTGCTGCAAAAGCGATGCTGTGCTCGCTGCTGCTCCTCCTGAAGCTCTGGCTGCTAAATCTGAGGCTTTCCTTCCAATTTCAAGCTGCAAAGCACTTGCTGAATTGCAGGGAAAGTCCGGGAGGCATTTGCTGTGCTGGCACACTTTCTCCTTCCTAGACAGAGTGGAAAAGCTTTTCCCTGCCGTGTAGGCGACAAGAGACGCATTAGACGGCGATCCGGAGCTGTCCGAAGGTAAGCGCCTGTTGCCGGCCTCTTTCGGCACAAGGCCCCGCTCCGGAGCGCACCGCGGCCGGCAGGATGCTCTCTGCCGGCGAAGGTGCCGCTTCTCCGGCAAGGAAGCCTCTGCCGCTTCTCCAGCACACGGAGAGCGTGCTAGCTGCTGAAACGTGAAGAAAGAAGCTGCAGAAGACTGGCACTGAGCGTGCAGCTTTCCAGCGGAGAGAAAAAGCTACTTTAACACTCTGCAAGCCTTTCCACTCCCAAAAACATGCACATGGAAGGAGCTGCTGCAAAAGCGATGCTGTGCTCGCTGCTGCTCCTCCTGAAGCTCTGGCTGCTAAATCTGAGGCTTTCCTTCCAATTTCAAGCTGCAAAGCACTTGCTGAATTGCAGGGAAAGTCCGGGAGGCATTTGCTGTGCTGGCACACTTTCTCCTTCCTAGACAGAGTGGAAAAGCTTTTCCCTGCCGTGTAGGCGACAAGAGACGCATTAGACGGCGATCCGGAGCTGTCCGAAGGTAAGCGCCTGTTGCCGGCCTCTTTCGGCACAAGCCCCCGCTCCGGAGCGCACCGCGGCCGGCAGGATGCTCTCTGCCGGCGAAGGTGCCGCTTCTCCGGCAAGGAAGCCTCTGCCGCTTCTCCAGCACACGGAGAGCGTGCTAGCTGCTGAAACGTGAAGAAAGAAGCTGCAGAACACTGGCACTGAGCGTGCAGCTTTCCAGCGGAGAGAAAAAGCTACTTTAACACTCTGCAAGCTTTTCCACTCCCAAAAACATGCACATGGAAGGAGCTGCTGCAAAACCGATGCTGTGCTCGCTGCTGCTCCTCCTGAAGCTCTGGCTGCTAAATCTGAGGCTTTCCTTCCAATTTCAAGCTGCAAAGCACTTGCTGAATTGCAGGGAAAGTCCGGGAGGCATTTGCTGTGCTGGCACACTTTCTCCTTCCTAGACAGAGTGGAAAAGCTTTTCCCTGCCGTGTAGGCGACAAGAGACGCATTAGACGGCGATCCGGAGCTGTCCGAAGGTAAGCGCCTGTTGCCGGCCTCTTTCGGCACAAGCCCCCGCTCCGGAGCGCACCGCGGCCGGCAGGATGCTCTCTGCCGGCGAAGGTGCCGCTTCTCCGGCAAGGAAGCCTCTGCCGCTTCTCCAGCACACGGAGAGCGTGCTAGCTGCTGAAACGTGAAGAAAGAAGCTGCAGAACACTGGCACTGAGCGTGCAGCTTTCCAGCGGAGAGAAAAAGCTACTTGAACACTCTGCAAGCCTTTCCACTCCCAAAAACATGCACATGGAAGGAGCTGCTGCAAAACCGATGCTGTGCTCGCTGCTGCTCCTCCTGAAGCTCTGGCTGCTAAATCTGAGGCTTTCCTTCCAATTTCAAGCTGCAAAGCACTTGCTGAATTGCAGGGAAAGTCCGGGAGGCATTTGCTGTGCTGGCACACTTTCTCCTTCCTAGACAGAGTGGAAAAGCTTTTCCCTGCCGTGTAGGCGACAAGAGACGCATTAGACGGCGATCCGGAGCTGTCCGAAGGTAAGCGCCTGTTGCCGGCCTCTTTCGGCACAAGCCCCCGCTCCGGAGCGCACCGCGGCCGGCAGGATGCTCTCTGCCGGCGAAGGTGCCGCTTCTCCGGCAAGGAAGCCTCTGCCGCTTCTCCAGCACACGGAGAGCGTGCTAGCTGCTGAAACGTGAAGAAAGAAGCTGCAGAACACTGGCACTGAGCGTGCAGCTTTCCAGCGGAGAGAAAAAGCTACTTTAACACTCTGCAAGCCTTTCCACTCCCAAAAACATGCACATGGAAGGAGCTGCTGCAAAACCGATGCTGTGCTCGCTGCTGCTCCTCCTGAAGCTCTGGCTGCTAAATCTGAGGCTTTCCTTCCAATTTCAAGCTGCAAAGCACTTGCTGAATTCCAGGGAAAGTCCGGGAGGCATTTGCTGTGCTGGCACACTTTCTCCTCTATAGACAGAGTGGAAAAGCTTTTCCCTGCCGTGTAGGCCACAAGAGACGCATTAGACGGCGATCCGGAGCTGTCCGAAGGTAAGCGCCTGTTGCCGGCCTCTTTCGGCACAAGCCCCCGCTCCGGAGCGCACCGCGGCCGGCAGGATGCTCTCTGCCGGCGAAGGTGCCGCTTCTCCGGCAAGGAAGCCTCTGCCGCTTCTCCAGCACACGGAGAGCGTGCTAGCTGCTGAAACGTGAAGAAAGAAGCTGCAGAACACTGGCACTGAGCGTGCAGCTTTCCAGCGGAGAGAAAAAGCTACTTTAACACTCTGCAAGCCTTTCCACTCCCAAAAACATGCACATGGAAGGAGCTGCTGCAAAACCGATGCTGTGCTCGCTGCTGCTCCTCCTGAAGCTCTGGCTGCTAAATCTGAGGCTTTCCTTCCAATTTCAAGCTGCAAAGCACTTGCTGAATTCCAGGGAAAGTCCGGGAGGCATTTGCTGTGCTGGCACACTTTCTCCTTCCTAGACAGAGTGGAAAAGCTTTTCCCTGCCGTGTAGGCGACAAGAGACGCATTAGACGGCGATCCGGAGCTGTCCGAAGGTAAGCGCCTGTTGCCGGCCTCTTTCGGCACAAGCCCCCGCTCCGGAGCGCACCGCGGCCGGCAGGATGCTCTCTGCCGGCGAAGGTGCCGCTTCTCCGGCAAGGAAGCCTCTGCCGCTTCTCCAGCACACGGAGAGCGTGCTAGCTGCTGAAACGTGAAGAAAGAAGCTGCAGAACACTGGCACTGAGCGTGCAGCTTTCCAGCGGAGAGAAAAAGCTACTTTAACACTCTGCAAGCCTTTCCACTCCCAAAAACATGCACATGGAAGGAGCTGCTGCAAAACCGATGCTGTGCTCGCTGCTGCTCCTCCTGAAGCTCTGGCTGCTAAATCTGAGGCTTTCCTTCCAATTTCAAGCTGCAAAGCACTTGCTGAATTGCAGGGAAAGTCCGGGAGGCATTTGCTGTGCTGGCACACTTTCTCCTTCCTAGACAGAGTGGAAAAGCTTTTCCCTGCCGTGTAGGCGACAAGAGACGCATTAGACGGCGATCCGGAGCTGTCCGAAGGTAAGCGCCTGTTGCCGGCCTCTTTCGGCACAAGCCCCCGCTCCGGAGCGCACCGCGGCCGGCAGGATGCTCTCTGCCGGCGAAGGTGCCGCTTCTCCGGCAAGGAAGCCTCTGCCGCTTCTCCAGCACACGGAGAGCGTGCTAGCTGCTGAAACGTGAAGAAAGAAGCTGCAGAACACTGGCACTCAGCGTGCAGCTTTCCAGCGGAGAGAAAAAGCTACTTTAACACTCTGCAAGCCTTTCCACTCCCAAAAACATGCACATGGAAGGAGCTGCTGCAAAAGCGATGCTGTGCTCGCTGCTGCTCCTCCTGAAGCTGTGGCTGCTAAATCTGAGGCTTTCCTTCCAATTTCAAGCTGCAAAGCACTTGCTGAATTGCAGGGAAAGTCCGGGAGGCATTTGCTGTGCTGGCACACTTTCTCCTCTATAGACAGAGTGGAAAAGCTTTTCCCTGCCGTGTAGGCCACAAGAGACGCATTAGACGGCGATCCGGAGCTGTCCGAAGGTAAGCGCCTGTTGCCGGCCTCTTTCGGCACAAGCCCCCGCTCCGGAGCGCACCGCGGCCGGCAGGATGCTCTCTGCCGGCGAAGGTGCCGCTTCTCCGGCAAGGAAGCCTCTGCCGCTTCTCCAGCACACGGAGAGCGTGCTAGCTGCTGAAACGTGAAGAAAGAAGCTGCAGAAGACTGGCACTGAGCGTGCAGCTTTCCAGCGGAGAGAAAAAGCTACTTTAACACTCTGCAAGCCTTTCCACTCCCAAAAACATGCACATGGAAGGAGCTGCTGCAAAACCGATGCTGTGCTCGCTGCTGCTCCTCCTGAAGCTCTGGCTGCTAAATCTGAGGCTTTCCTTCCAATTTCAAGCTGCAAAGCACTTGCTGAATTGCAGGGAAAGTCCGGGAGGCATTTGCTGTGCTGGCACACTTTCTCCTTCCTAGACAGAGTGGAAAAGCTTTTCCCTGCCGTGTAGGCGACAAGAGACGCATTAGACGGCGATCCGGAGCTGTCCGAAGGTAAGCGCCTGTTGCCGGCCTCTTTCGGCACAAGCCTCCGCTCCGGAGCGCACCGCGGCCGGCAGGATGCTCTCTGCCGGCGAAGGTGCCGCTTCTCCGGCAAGGAAGCCTCTGCCGCTTCTCCAGCACACGGAGAGCGTGCTAGCTGCTGAAACGTGAAGAAAGAAGCTGCAGAACACTGGCACTGAGCGTGCAGCTTTCCAGCGGAGAGAAAAAGCTACTTGAACACTCTGCAAGCCTTTCCACTCCCAAAAACATGCACATGGAAGGAGCTGCTGCAAAACCGATGCTGTGCTCGCTGCTGCTCCTCCTGAAGCTCTGGCTGCTAAATCTGAGGCTTTCCTTCCAATTTCAAGCTGCAAAGCACTTGCTGAATTGCAGGGAAAGTCCGGGAGGCATTTGCTGTGCTGGCACACTTTCTCCTTCCTAGATAGAGTGGAAAAGCTTTTCCCTGCCGTGTAGGCCACAAGAGACGCATTAGACGGCGATCCGGAGCTGTCCGAAGGTAAGCGCCTGTTGCCGGCCTCTTTCGGCACAAGCCCCCGCTCCGGAGCGCACCGCGGCCGGCAGGATGCTCTCTGCCGGCGAAGGTGCCGCTTCTCCGGCAAGGAAGCCTCTGCCGCTTCTCCAGCACACGGAGAGCGTGCTAGCTGCTGAAACGTGAAGAAAGAAGCTGCAGAAGACTGGCACTGAGCGTGCAGCTTTCCAGCGGAGAGAAAAAGCTACTTGAACACTCTGCAAGCCTTTCCACTCCCAAAAACATGCACATGGAAGGAGCTGCTGCAAAACCGATGCTGTGCTCGCTGCTGCTCCTCCTGAAGCTCTGGCTGCTAAATCTGAGGCTTTCCTTCCAATTTCAAGCTGCAAAGCACTTGCTGAATTGCAGGGAAAGTCCGGGAGGCATTTGCTGTGCTGGCACACTTTCTCCTTCCTAGACAGAGTGGAAAAGCTTTTCCCTGCCGTGTAGGCGACAAGAGACGCATTAGACGGCGATCCGGAGCTGTCCGAAGGTAAGCGCCTGTTGCCGGCCTCTGTCGGCACAAGCCTCCGCTCCGGAGCGCACCGCGGCCGGCAGGATGCTCTCTGCCGGCGAAGGTGCCGCTTCTCCGGCAAGGAAGCCTCTGCCGCTTCTCCAGCACACGGAGAGCGTGCTAGCTGCTGAAACGTGAGGAAAGAAGCTGCAGAACACTGGCACTGAGCGTGCAGCTTTCCAGCGGAGAGAAAAAGCTACTTTAACACTCTGCAAGCCTTTCCACTCCCAAAAACATGCACATGGAAGGAGCTGCTGCAAAACCGATGCTGTGCTCGCTGCTGCTCCTCCTGAAGCTCTGGCTGCTAAATCTGAGGCTTTCCTTCCAATTTCAAGCTGCAAAGCACTTGCTGAATTCCAGGGAAAGTCCGGGAGGCATTTGCTGTGCTGGCACACTTTCTCCTTCCTAGACAGAGTGGAAAAGCTTTTCCCTGCCGTGTAGGCGACAAGAGACGCATTAGACGGCGATCTGGAGCTGTCCGAAGGTAAGCGCCTGTTGCCGGCCTCTTTCGGCACAAGCCCCCGCTCCGGAGCGCACCGCGGCCGGCAGGATGCTCTCTGCCGGCGAAGGTGCCGCTTCTCCGGCAAGGAAGCCTCTGCCGCTTCTCCAGCACACGGAGAGCGTGCTAGCTGCTGAAACGTGAAGAAAGAAGCTGCAGAACACTGGCACTGAGCGTGCAGCTTTCCAGCGGAGAGAAAAAGCTACTTTAACACTCTGCAAGCCTTTCCACTCCCAAAAACATGCACATGGAAGGAGCTGCTGCAAAACCGATGCTGTACTCGCTGCTGCTCCTCCTGAAGCTCTGGCTGCTAAATCTGAGGCTTTCCTTCCAATTTCAAGCTGCAAAGCACTTGCTGAATTCCAGGGAAAGTCCGGGAGGCATTTGCTGTGCTGGCACACTTTCTCCTTCCTAGACAGAGTGGAAAAGCTTTTCCCTGCCGTGTAGGCGACAAGAGACGCATTAGACGGCGATCCGGAGCTGTCCGAAGGTAAGCGCCTGTTGCCGGCCTCTTTCGGCACAAGCCCCCGCTCCGGAGCGCACCGCGGCCGGCAGGATGCTCTCTGCCGGCGAAGGTGCCGCTTCTCCGGCAAGGAAGCCTCTGCCGCTTCTCCAGCACACGGAGAGCGTGCTAGCTGCTGAAACGTGAAGAAAGAAGCTGCAGAAGACTGGCACTGAGCGTGCAGCTTTCCAGCGGAGAGAAAAAGCTACTTTAACACTCTGCAAGCCTTTCCACTCCCAAAAACATGCACATGGAAGGAGCTGCTGCAAAACCGATGCTGTGCTCGCTGCTGCTCCTCCTGAAGCTCTGGCTGCTAAATCTGAGGCTTTCCTTCCAATTTCAAGCTGCAAAGCACTTGCTGAATTCCAGGGAAAGTCCGGGAGGCATTTGCTGTGCTGGCACACTTTCTCCTTCCTAGACAGAGTGGAAAAGCTTTTCCCTGCCGTGTAGGCGACAAGAGACGCATTAGACGGCGATCCGGAGCTGTCCGAAGGTAAGCGCCTGTTGCCGGCCTCTTTCGGCACAAGCCCCCGCTCCGGAGCGCACCGCGGCCGGCAGGATGCTCTCTGCCGGCGAAGGTGCCGCTTCTCCGGCAAGGAAGCCTCTGCCGCTTCTCCAGCACACGGAGAGCGTGCTAGCTGCTGAAACGTGAAGAAAGAAGCTGCAGAACACTGGCACTGAGCGTGCAGCTTTCCAGCGGAGAGAAAAAGCTACTTTAACACTCTGCAAGCCTTTCCACTCCCAAAAACATGCACATGGAAGGAGCTGCTGCAAAACCGATGCTGTGCTCGCTGCTGCTCCTCCTGAAGCTCTGGCTGCTAAATCTGAGGCTTTCCTTCCAATTTCAAGCTGCAAAGCACTTGCTGAATTGCAGGGAAAGTCCGGGAGGCATTTGCTGTGCTGGCACACTTTCTCCTTCCTAGACAGAGTGGAAAAGCTTTTCCCTGCCGTGTAGGCGACAAGAGACGCATTAGACGGCGATCCGGAGCTGTCCGAAGGTAAGCGCCTGTTGCCGGCCTCTTTCGGCACAAGCCCCCGCTCCGGAGCGCACCGCGGCCGGCAGGATGCTCTCTGCCGGCGAAGGTGCCGCTTCTCCGGCAAGGAAGCCTCTGCCGCTTCTCCAGCACACGGAGAGCGTGCTAGCTGCTGAAACGTGAAGAAAGAAGCTGCAGAACACTGGCACTGAGCGTGCAGCTTTCCAGCGGAGAGAAAAAGCTACTTTAACACTCTGCAAGCCTTTCCACTCCCAAAAACATGCACATGGAAGGAGCTGCTGCAAAACCGATGCTGTGCTCGCTGCTGCTCCTCCTGAAGCTCTGGCTGCTAAATCTGAGGCTTTCCTTCCAATTTCAAGCTGCAAAGCACTTGCTGAATTGCAGGGAAAGTCCGGGAGGCATTTGCTGTGCTGGCACACTTTCTCCTTCCTAGACAGAGTGGAAAAGCTTTTCCCTGCCGTGTAGGCGACAAGAGACGCATTAGACGGCGATCCGGAGCTGTCCGAAGGTAAGCGCCTGTTGCCGGCCTCTTTCGGCACAAGCCCCCGCTCCGGAGCGCACCGCGGCCGGCAGGATGCTCTCTGCCGGCGAAGGTGCCGCTTCTCCGGCAAGGAAGCCTCTGCCGCTTCTCCAGCACACGGAGAGCGTGCTAGCTGCTGAAACGTGAAGAAAGAAGCTGCAGAACACTGGCACTGAGCGTGCAGCTTTCCAGCGGAGAGAAAAAGCTACTTTAACACTCTGCAAGCCTTTCCACTCCCAAAAACATGCACATGGAAGGAGCTGCTGCAAAAGCGATGCTGTGCTCGCTGCTGCTCCTCCTGAAGCTGTGGCTGCTAAATCTGAGGCTTTCCTTCCAATTTCAAGCTGCAAAGCACTTGCTGAATTGCAGGGAAAGTCCGGGAGGCATTTGCTGTGCTGGCACACTTTCTCCTCTATAGACAGAGTGGAAAAGCTTTTCCCTGCCGTGTAGGCCACAAGAGACGCATTAGACGGCGATCCGGAGCTGTCCGAAGGTAAGCGCCTGTTGCCGGCCTCTTTCGGCACAAGCCCCCGTTCCGGAGCGCACCGCGGCCGGCAGGATGCTCTCTGCCGGCGAAGGTGCCGCTTCTCCGGCAAGGAAGCCTCTGCCGCTTCTCCAGCACACGGAGAGCGTGCTAGCTGCTGAAACGTGAAGAAAGAAGCTGCAGAACACTGGCACTGAGCGTGCAGCTTTCCAGCGGAGAGAAAAAGCTACTTTAACACTCTGCAAGCCTTTCCACTCCCAAAAACATGCACATGGAAGGAGCTGCTGCAAAACCGATGCTGTGCTCGCTGCTGCTCCTCCTGAAGCTCTGGCTGCTAAATCTGAGGCTTTCCTTCCAATTTCAAGCTGCAAAGCACTTGCTGAATTCCAGGGAAAGTCCGGGAGGCATTTGCTGTGCTGGCACACTTTCTCCTTCCT
Organism: Fringilla coelebs; assembly: GCF_963513975.1. NCBI lineage: Eukaryota > Metazoa > Chordata > Aves > Passeriformes > Fringillidae > Fringilla > Fringilla coelebs. Next base: position 103,778,502 of record NC_140028.1, on the reverse strand, counting down.
AGACAGAGTGGAAAAGCTTTTCCCTGCCGTGTAGGCGACAAGAGACGCATTAGACGGCGATCCGGAGCTGTCCGAAGGTAAGCGCCTGTTGCCGGCCTCTTTCGGCACAAGCCTCCGCTCCGGAGCGCACCGCGGCCGGCAGGATGCTCTCTGCCGGCGAAGGTGCCGCTTCTCCGGCAAGGAAGCCTCTGCCGCTTCTCCAGCACACGGAGAGCGTGCTAGCTGCTGAAACGTGAAGAAAGAAGCTGCAGAACACTGGCACTGAGCGTGCAGCTTTCCAGCGGAGAGAAAAAGCTACTTTAACACTCTGCAAGCCTTTCCACTCCCAAAAACATGCACATGGAAGGAGCTGCTGCAAAAGCGATGCTGTGCTCGCTGCTGCTCCTCCTGAAGCTCTGGCTGCTAAATCTGAGGCTTTCCTTCCAATTTCAAGCTGCAAAGCACTTGCTGAATTGCAGGGAAAGTCCGGGAGGCATTTGCTGTGCTGGCACACTTTCTCCTTCCTAGACAGAGTGGAAAAGCTTTTCCCTGCCGTGTAGGCGACAAGAGACGCATTAGACGGCGATCCGGAGCTGTCCGAAGGTAAGCGCCTGTTGCCGGCCTCTTTCGGCGCAAGCCCCCGCTCCGGAGCGCACCGCGGCCGGCAGGATGCTCTCTGCCGGCGAAGGTGCCGCTTCTCCGGCAAGGAAGCCTCTGCCGCTTCTCCAGCACACGGAGAGCGTGCTAGCTGCTGAAACGTGAAGAAAGAAGCTGCAGAACACTGGCACTGAGCGTGCAGCTTTCCAGCGGAGAGAAAAAGCTACTTTAACACTCTGCAAGCCTTTCCACTCCCAAAAACATGCACATGGAAGGAGCTGCTGCAAAACCGATGCTGTGCTCGCTGCTGCTCCTCCTGAAGCTCTGGCTGCTAAATCTGAGGCTTTCCTTCCAATTTCAAGCTGCAAAGCACTTGCTGAATTGCAGGGAAAGTCCGGGAGGCATTTGCTGTGCTGGCACACTTTCTCCTTCCTAGACAGAGTGGAAAAGCTTTTCCCTGCCGTGTAGGCGACAAGAGACGCATTAGACGGCGATCCGGAGCTGTCCGAAGGTAAGCGCCTGTTGCCGGCCTCTTTCGGCACAAGCCTCCGCTCCGGAGCGCACCGCGGCCGGCAGGATGCTCTCTGCCGGCGAAGGTGCCGCTTCTCCGGCAAGGAAGCCTCTGCCGCTTCTCCAGCACACGGAGAGCGTGCTAGCTGCTGAAACGTGAAGAAAGAAGCTGCAGAACACTGGCACTGAGCGTGCAGCTTTCCAGCGGAGAGAAAAAGCTACTTTAACACTCTGCAAGCCTTTCCACTCCCAAAAACATGCACATGGAAGGAGCTGCTGCAAAACCGATGCTGTGCTCGCTGCTGCTCCTCCTGAAGCTGTGGCTGCTAAATCTGAGGCTTTCCTTCCAATTTCAAGCTGCAAAGCACTTGCTGAATTGCAGGGAAAGTCCGGGAGGCATTTGCTGTGCTGGCACACTTTCTCCTTCCTAGACAGAGTGGAAAAGCTTTTCCCTGCCGTGTAGGCCACAAGAGACGCATTAGACGGCGATCCGGAGCTGTCCGAAGGTAAGCGCCTGTTGCCGGCCTCTTTCGGCACAAGCCCCCGCTCCGGAGCGCACCGCGGCCGGCAGGATGCTCTCTGCCGGCGAAGGTGCCGCTTCTCCGGCAAGGAAGCCTCTGCCGCTTCTCCAGCACACGGAGAGCGTGCTAGCTGCTGAAACGTGAAGAAAGAAGCTGCAGAACACTGGCACTCAGCGTGCAGCTTTCCAGCGGAGAGAAAAAGCTACTTGAACACTCTGCAAGCCTTTCCACTCCCAAAAACATGCACATGGAAGGAGCTGCTGCAAAACCGATGCTGTGCTCGCTGCTGCTCCTCCTGAAGCTCTGGCTGCTAAATCTGAGGCTTTCCTTCCAATTTCAAGCTGCAAAGCACTTGCTGAATTGCAGGGAAAGTCCGGGAGGCATTTGCTGTGCTGGCACACTTTCTCCTTCCTAGACAGAGTGGAAAAGCTTTTCCCTGCCGTGTAGGCGACAAGAGACGCATTAGACGGCGATCCGGAGCTGTCCGAAGGTAAGCGCCTGTTGCCGGCCTCTTTCGGCACAAGCCCCCGCTCCGGAGCGCACCGCGGCCGGCAGGATGCTCTCTGCCGGCGAAGGTGCCGCTTCTCCGGCAAGGAAGCCTCTGCCGCTTCTCCAGCACACGGAGAGCGTGCTAGCTGCTGAAACGTGAAGAAAGAAGCTGCAGAACACTGGCACTGAGCGTGCAGCTTTCCAGCGGAGAGAAAAAGCTACTTTAACACTCTGCAAGCCTTTCCACTCCCAAAAACATGCACATGGAAGGAGCTGCTGCAAAACCGATGCTGTGCTCGCTGCTGCTCCTCCTGAAGCTCTGGCTGCTAAATCTGAGGCTTTCCTTCCAATTTCAAGCTGCAAAGCACTTGCTGAATTCCAGGGAAAGTCCGGGAGGCATTTGCTGTGCTGGCACACTTTCTCCTTCCTAGACAGAGTGGAAAAGCTTTTCCCTGCCGTGTAGGCGACAAGAGACGCATTAGACGGCGATCCGGAGCTGTCCGAAGGTAAGCGCCTGTTGCCGGCCTCTTTCGGCACAAGCCCCCGCTCCGGAGCGCACCGCGGCCGGCAGGATGCTCTCTGCCGGCGAAGGTGCCGCTTCTCCGGCAAAGGAAGCCTCTGCCGCTTCTCCAGCACACGGAGAGCGTGCTAGCTGCTGAAACGTGAAGAAAGAAGCTGCAGAACACTGGCACTCAGCGTGCAGCTTTCCAGCGGAGAGAAAAAGCTACTTTAACACTCTGCAAGCCTTTCCACTCCCAAAAACATGCACATGGAAGGAGCTGCTGCAAAACCGATGCTGTGCTCGCTGCTGCTCCTCCTGAAGCTCTGGCTGCTAAATCTGAGGCTTTCCTTCCAATTTCAAGCTGCAAAGCACTTGCTGAATTGCAGGGAAAGTCCGGGAGGCATTTGCTGTGCTGGCACACTTTCTCCTTCCTAGACAGAGTGGAAAAGCTTTTCCCTGCCGTGTAGGCGACAAGAGACGCATTAGACGGCGATCCGGAGCTGTCCGAAGGTAAGCGCCTGTTGCCGGCCTCTTTCGGCACAAGCCCCCGCTCCGGAGCGCACCGCGGCCGGCAGGATGCTCTCTGCCGGCGAAGGTGCCGCTTCTCCGGCAAGGAAGCCTCTGCCGCTTCTCCAGCACACGGAGAGCGTGCTAGCTGCTGAAACGTGAAGAAAGAAGCTGCAGAACACTGGCACTGAGCGTGCAGCTTTCCAGCGGAGAGAAAAAGCTACTTGAACACTCTGCAAGCCTTTCCACTCCCAAAAACATGCACATGGAAGGAGCTGCTGCAAAACCGATGCTGTGCTCGCTGCTGCTCCTCCTGAAGCTCTGGCTGCTAAATCTGAGGCTTTCCTTCCAATTTCAAGCTGCAAAGCACTTGCTGAATTGCAGGGAAAGTCCGGGAGGCATTTGCTGTGCTGGCACACTTTCTCCTTCCTAGACAGAGTGGAAAAGCTTTTCCCTGCCGTGTAGGCGACAAGAGACGCATTAGACGGCGATCCGGAGCTGTCCGAAGGTAAGCGCCTGTTGCCGGCCTCTTTCGGCACAAGGCCCCGCTCCGGAGCGCACCGCGGCCGGCAGGATGCTCTCTGCCGGCGAAGGTGCCGCTTCTCCGGCAAGGAAGCCTCTGCCGCTTCTCCAGCACACGGAGAGCGTGCTAGCTGCTGAAACGTGAAGAAAGAAGCTGCAGAAGACTGGCACTGAGCGTGCAGCTTTCCAGCGGAGAGAAAAAGCTACTTTAACACTCTGCAAGCCTTTCCACTCCCAAAAACATGCACATGGAAGGAGCTGCTGCAAAACCGATGCTGTGCTCGCTGCTGCTCCTCCTGAAGCTCTGGCTGCTAAATCTGAGGCTTTCCTTCCAATTTCAAGCTGCAAAGCACTTGCTGAATTGCAGGGAAAGTCCGGGAGGCATTTGCTGTGCTGGCACACTTTCTCCTTCCTAGACAGAGTGGAAAAGCTTTTCCCTGCCGTGTAGGCGACAAGAGACGCATTAGACGGCGATCCGGAGCTGTCCGAAGGTAAGCGCCTGTTGCCGGCCTCTTTCGGCACAAGCCCCCGCTCCGGAGCGCACCGCGGCCGGCAGGATGCTCTCTGCCGGCGAAGGTGCCGCTTCTCCGGCAAGGAAGCCTCTGCCGCTTCTCCAGCACACGGAGAGCGTGCTAGCTGCTGAAACGTGAAGAAAGAAGCTGCAGAACACTGGCACTGAGCGTGCAGCTTTCCAGCGGAGAGAAAAAGCTACTTTAACACTCTGCAAGCTTTTCCACTCCCAAAAACATGCACATGGAAGGAGCTGCTGCAAAACCGATGCTGTGCTCGCTGCTGCTCCTCCTGAAGCTCTGGCTGCTAAATCTGAGGCTTTCCTTCCAATTTCAAGCTGCAAAGCACTTGCTGAATTCCAGGGAAAGTCCGGGAGGCATTTGCTGTGCTGGCACACTTTCTCCTTCCTAGACAGAGTGGAAAAGCTTTTCCCTGCCGTGTAGGCGACAAGAGACGCATTAGACGGCGATCCGGAGCTGTCCGAAGGTAAGCGCCTGTTGCCGGCCTCTTTCGGCACAAGCCCCCGCTCCGGAGCGCACCGCGGCCGGCAGGATGCTCTCTGCCGGCGAAGGTGCCGCTTCTCCGGCAAGGAAGCCTCTGCCGCTTCTCCAGCACACGGAGAGCGTGCTAGCTGCTGAAACGTGAAGAAAGAAGCTGCAGAACACTGGCACTCAGCGTGCAGCTTTCCAGCGGAGAGAAAAAGCTACTTTAACACTCTGCAAGCCTTTCCACTCCCAAAAACATGCACATGGAAGGAGCTGCTGCAAAACCGATGCTGTGCTCGCTGCTGCTCCTCCTGAAGCTCTGGCTGCTAAATCTGAGGCTTTCCTTCCAATTTCAAGCTGCAAAGCACTTGCTGAATTGCAGGGAAAGTCCGGGAGGCATTTGCTGTGCTGGCACACTTTCTCCTTCCTAGACAGAGTGGAAAAGCTTTTCCCTGCCGTGTAGGCGACAAGAGACGCATTAGACGGCGATCCGGAGCTGTCCGAAGGTAAGCGCCTGTTGCCGGCCTCTTTCGGCACAAGCCCCCGCTCCGGAGCGCACCGCGGCCGGCAGGATGCTCTCTGCCGGCGAAGGTGCCGCTTCTCCGGCAAGGAAGCCTCTGCCGCTTCTCCAGCACACGGAGAGCGTGCTAGCTGCTGAAACGTGAAGAAAGAAGCTGCAGAACACTGGCACTGAGCGTGCAGCTTTCCAGCGGAGAGAAAAAGCTACTTTAACACTCTGCAAGCCTTTCCACTCCCAAAAACATGCACATGGAAGGAGCTGCTGCAAAACCGATGCTGTGCTCGCTGCTGCTCCTCCTGAAGCTGTGGCTGCTAAATCTGAGGCTTTCCTTCCAATTTCAAGCTGCAAAGCACTTGCTGAATTGCAGGGAAAGTCCGGGAGGCATTTGCTGTGCTGGCACACTTTCTCCTCTATAGACAGAGTGGAAAAGCTTTTCCCTGCCGTGTAGGCCACAAGAGACGCATTAGACGGCGATCCGGAGCTGTCCGAAGGTAAGCGCCTGTTGCCGGCCTCTTTCGGCACAAGCCCCCGCTCCGGAGCGCACCGCGGCCGGCAGGATGCTCTCTGCCGGCGAAGGTGCCGCTTCTCCGGCAAGGAAGCCTCTGCCGCTTCTCCAGCACACGGAGAGCGTGCTAGCTGCTGAAACGTGAAGAAAGAAGCTGCAGAACACTGGCACTGAGCGTGCAGCTTTCCAGCGGAGAGAAAAAGCTACTTTAACACTCTGCAAGCCTTTCCACTCCCAAAAACATGCACATGGAAGGAGCTGCTGCAAAACCGATGCTGTGCTCGCTGCTGCTCCTCCTGAAGCTCTGGCTGCTAAATCTGAGGCTTTCCTTCCAATTTCAAGCTGCAAAGCACTTGCTGAATTCCAGGGAAAGTCCGGGAGGCATTTGCTGTGCTGGCACACTTTCTCCTTCCTAGACAGAGTGGAAAAGCTTTTCCCTGCCGTGTAGGCGACAAGAGACGCATTAGACGGCGATCCGGAGCTGTCCGAAGGTAAGCGCCTGTTGCCGGCCTCTTTCGGCACAAGCCCCCGCTCCGGAGCGCACCGCGGCCGGCAGGATGCTCTCTGCCGGCGAAGGTGCCGCTTCTCCGGCAAGGAAGCCTCTGCCGCTTCTCCAGCACACGGAGAGCGTGCTAGCTGCTGAAACGTGAAGAAAGAAGCTGCAGAACACTGGCACTGAGCGTGCAGCTTTCCAGCGGAGAGAAAAAGCTACTTTAACACTCTGCAAGCCTTTCCACTCCCAAAAACATGCACATGGAAGGAGCTGCTGCAAAACCGATGCTGTGCTCGCTGCTGCTCCTCCTGAAGCTCTGGCTGCTAAATCTGAGGCTTTCCTTCCAATTTCAAGCTGCAAAGCACTTGCTGAATTGCAGGGAAAGTCCGGGAGGCATTTGCTGTGCTGGCACACTTTCTCCTTCCTAGACAGAGTGGAAAAGCTTTTCCCTGCCGTGTAGGCGACAAGAGACGCATTAGACGGCGATCCGGAGCTGTCCGAAGGTAAGCGCCTGTTGCCGGCCTCTTTCGGCACAAGCCCCCGCTCCGGAGCGCACCGCGGCCGGCAGGATGCTCTCTGCCGGCGAAGGTGCCGCTTCTCCGGCAAGGAAGCCTCTGCCGCTTCTCCAGCACACGGAGAGCGTGCTAGCTGCTGAAACGTGAAGAAAGAAGCTGCAGAACACTGGCACTGAGCGTGCAGCTTTCCAGCGGAGAGAAAAAGCTACTTTAACACTCTGCAAGCCTTTCCACTCCCAAAAACATGCACATGGAAGGAGCTGCTGCAAAACCGATGCTGTGCTCGCTGCTGCTCCTCCTGAAGCTCTGGCTGCTAAATCTGAGGCTTTCCTTCCAATTTCAAGCTGCAAAGCACTTGCTGAATTGCAGGGAAAGTCCGGGAGGCATTTGCTGTGCTGGCACACTTTCTCCTCTATAGACAGAGTGGAAAAGCTTTTCCCTGCCGTGTAGGCCACAAGAGACGCATTAGACGGCGATCCGGAGCTGTCCGAAGGTAAGCGCCTGTTGCCGGCCTCTTTCGGCACAAGCCCCCGCTCCGGAGCGCACCGCGGCCGGCAGGATGCTCTCTGCCGGCGAAGGTGCCGCTTCTCCGGCAAGGAAGCCTCTGCCGCTTCTCCAGCACACGGAGAGCGTGCTAGCTGCTGAAACGTGAAGAAAGAAGCTGCAGAACACTGGCACTCAGCGTGCAGCTTTCCAGCGGAGAGAAAAAGCTACTTTAACACTCTGCAAGCCTTTCCACTCCCAAAAACATGCACATGGAAGGAGCTGCTGCAAAACCGATGCTGTGCTCGCTGCTGCTCCTCCTGAAGCTCTGGCTGCTAAATCTGAGGCTTTCCTTCCAATTTCAAGCTGCAAAGCACTTGCTGAATTGCAGGGAAAGTCCGGGAGGCATTTGCTGTGCTGGCACACTTTCTCCTTCCTAGACAGAGTGGAAAAGCTTTTCCCTGCCGTGTAGGCGACAAGAGACGCATTAGACGGCGATCCGGAGCTGTCCGAAGGTAAGCGCCTGTTGCCGGCCTCTTTCGGCACAAGCCTCCGCTCCGGAGCGCACCGCGGCCGGCAGGATGCTCTCTGCCGGCGAAGGTGCCGCTTCTCCGGCAAGGAAGCCTCTGCCGCTTCTCCAGCACACGGAGAGCGTGCTAGCTGCTGAAACGTGAAGAAAGAAGCTGCAGAACACTGGCACTGAGCGTGCAGCTTTCCAGCGGAGAGAAAAAGCTACTTTAACACTCTGCAAGCCTTTCCACTCCCAAAAACATGCACATGGAAGGAGCTGCTGCAAAACCGATGCTGTGCTCGCTGCTGCTCCTCCTGAAGCTCTGGCTGCTAAATCTGAGGCTTTCCTTCCAATTTCAAGCTGCAAAGCACTTGCTGAATTCCAGGGAAAGTCCGGGAGGCATTTGCTGTGCTGGCACACTTTCTCCTTCCTAGATAGAGTGGAAAAGCTTTTCCCTGCCGTGTAGGCCACAAGAGACGCATTAGACGGCGATCCGGAGCTGTCCGAAGGTAAGCGCCTGTTGCCGGCCTCTTTCGGCACAAGCCCCCGCTCCGGAGCGCACCGCGGCCGGCAGGATGCTCTCTGCCGGCGAAGGTGCCGCTTCTCCGGCAAGGAAGCCTCTGCCGCTTCTCCAGCACACGGAGAGCGTGCTAGCTGCTGAAACGTGAAGAAAGAAGCTGCAGAACACTGGCACTGAGCGTGCAGCTTTCCAGCGGAGAGAAAAAGCTACTTGAACACTCTGCAAGCCTTTCCACTCCCAAAAACATGCACATGGAAGGAGCTGCTGCAAAACCGATGCTGTGCTCGCTGCTGCTCCTCCTGAAGCTCTGGCTGCTAAATCTGAGGCTTTCCTTCCAATTTCAAGCTGCAAAGCACTTGCTGAATTGCAGGGAAAGTCCGGGAGGCATTTGCTGTGCTGGCACACTTTCTCCTTCCTAGACAGAGTGGAAAAGCTTTTCCCTGCCGTGTAGGCGACAAGAGACGCATTAGACGGCGATCCGGAGCTGTCCGAAGGTAAGCGCCTGTTGCCGGCCTCTGTCGGCACAAGCCTCCGCTCCGGAGCGCACCGCGGCCGGCAGGATGCTCTCTGCCGGCGAAGGTGCCGCTTCTCCGGCAAGGAAGCCTCTGCCGCTTCTCCAGCACACGGAGAGCGTGCTAGCTGCTGAAACGTGAGGAAAGAAGCTGCAGAACACTGGCACTGAGCGTGCAGCTTTCCAGCGGAGAGAAAAAGCTACTTTAACACTCTGCAAGCCTTTCCACTCCCAAAAACATGCACATGGAAGGAGCTGCTGCAAAACCGATGCTGTGCTCGCTGCTGCTCCTCCTGAAGCTCTGGCTGCTAAATCTGAGGCTTTCCTTCCAATTTCAAGCTGCAAAGCACTTGCTGAATTCCAGGGAAAGTCCGGGAGGCATTTGCTGTGCTGGCACACTTTCTCCTTCCTAGACAGAGTGGAAAAGCTTTTCCCTGCCGTGTAGGCGACAAGAGACGCATTAGACGGCGATCTGGAGCTGTCCGAAGGTAAGCGCCTGTTGCCGGCCTCTTTCGGCACAAGCCCACGCTCCGGAGCGCACCGCGGCCGGCAGGATGCTCTCTGCCGGCGAAGGTGCCGCTTCTCCGGCAAGGAAGCCTCTGCCGCTTCTCCAGCACACGGAGAGCGTGCTAGCTGCTGAAACGTGAAGAAAGAAGCTGCAGAAGACTGGCACTGAGCGTGCAGCTTTCCAGCGGAGAGAAAAAGCTACTTTAACACTCTGCAAGCCTTTCCACTCCCAAAAACATGCACATGGAAGGAGCTGCTGCAAAACCGATGCTGTACTCGCTGCTGCTCCTCCTGAAGCTCTGGCTGCTAAATCTGAGGCTTTCCTTCCAATTTCAAGCTGCAAAGCACTTGCTGAATTGCAGGGAAAGTCCGGGAGGCATTTGCTGTGCTGGCACACTTTCTCCTTCCTAGACAGAGTGGAAAAGCTTTTCCCTGCCGTGTAGGCGACAAGAGACGCATTAGACGGCGATCCGGAGCTGTCCGAAGGTAAGCGCCTGTTGCCGGCCTCTTTCGGCACAAGCCCCCGCTCCGGAGCGCACCGCGGCCGGCAGGATGCTCTCTGCCGGCGAAGGTGCCGCTTCTCCGGCAAGGAAGCCTCTGCCGCTTCTCCAGCACACGGAGAGCGTGCTAGCTGCTGAAACGTGAAGAAAGAAGCTGCAGAAGACTGGCACTGAGCGTGCAGCTTTCCAGCGGAGAGAAAAAGCTACTTTAACACTCTGCAAGCCTTTCCACTCCCAAAAACATGCACATGGAAGGAGCTGCTGCAAAACCGATGCTGTGCTCGCTGCTGCTCCTCCTGAAGCTCTGGCTGCTAAATCTGAGGCTTTCCTTCCAATTTCAAGCTGCAAAGCACTTGCTGAATTGCAGGGAAAGTCCGGGAGGCATTTGCTGTGCTGGCACACTTTCTCCTTCCTAGACAGAGTGGAAAAGCTTTTCCCTGCCGTGTAGGCGACAAGAGACGCATTAGACGGCGATCCGGAGCTGTCCGAAGGTAAGCGCCTGTTGCCGGCCTCTTTCGGCACAAGCCCCCGCTCCGGAGCGCACCGCGGCCGGCAGGATGCTCTCTGCCGGCGAAGGTGCCGCTTCTCCGGCAAGGAAGCCTCTGCCGCTTCTCCAGCACACGGAGAGCGTGCTAGCTGCTGAAACGTGAAGAAAGAAGCTGCAGAACACTGGCACTGAGCGTGCAGCTTTCCAGCGGAGAGAAAAAGCTACTTTAACACTCTGCAAGCCTTTCCACTCCCAAAAACATGCACATGGAAGGAGCTGCTGCAAAACCGATGCTGTGCTCGCTGCTGCTCCTCCTGAAGCTCTGGCTGCTAAATCTGAGGCTTTCCTTCCAATTTCAAGCTGCAAAGCACTTGCTGAATTGCAGGGAAAGTCCGGGAGGCATTTGCTGTGCTGGCACACTTTCTCCTTCCTAGACAGAGTGGAAAAGCTTTTCCCTGCCGTGTAGGCGACAAGAGACGCATTAGACGGCGATCCGGAGCTGTCCGAAGGTAAGCGCCTGTTGCCGGCCTCTTTCGGCACAAGCCCCCGCTCCGGAGCGCACCGCGGCCGGCAGGATGCTCTCTGCCGGCGAAGGTGCCGCTTCTCCGGCAAGGAAGCCTCTGCCGCTTCTCCAGCACACGGAGAGCGTGCTAGCTGCTGAAACGTGAAGAAAGAAGCTGCAGAAGACTGGCACTGAGCGTGCAGCTTTCCAGCGGAGAGAAAAAGCTACTTGAACACTCTGCAAGCCTTTCCACTCCCAAAAACATGCACATGGAAGGAGCTGCTGCAAAACCGATGCTGTGCTCGCTGCTGCTCCTCCTGAAGCTCTGGCTGCTAAATCTGAGGCTTTCCTTCCAATTTCAAGCTGCAAAGCACTTGCTGAATTGCAGGGAAAGTCCGGGAGGCATTTGCTGTGCTGGCACACTTTCTCCTTCCTAGACAGAGTGGAAAAGCTTTTCCCTGCCGTGTAGGCGACAAGAGACGCATTAGACGGCGATCCGGAGCTGTCCGAAGGTAAGCGCCTGTTGCCGGCCTCTTTCGGCACAAGCCCCCGCTCCGGAGCGCACCGCGGCCGGCAGGATGCTCTCTGCCGGCGAAGGTGCCGCTTCTCCGGCAAGGAAGCCTCTGCCGCTTCTCCAGCACACGGAGAGCGTGCTAGCTGCTGAAACGTGAAGAAAGAAGCTGCAGAACACTGGCACTGAGCGTGCAGCTTTCCAGCGGAGAGAAAAAGCTACTTTAACACTCTGCAAGCCTTTCCACTCCCAAAAACATGCACATGGAAGGAGCTGCTGCAAAACCGATGCTGTGCTCGCTGCTGCTCCTCCTGAAGCTCTGGCTGCTAAATCTGAGGCTTTCCTTCCAATTTCAAGCTGCAAAGCACTTGCTGAATTGCAGGGAAAGTCCGGGAGGCATTTGCTGTGCTGGCACACTTTCTCCTTCCTAGACAGAGTGGAAAAGCTTTTCCCTGCCGTGTAGGCGACAAGAGACGCATTAGACGGCGATCCGGAGCTGTCCGAAGGTAAGCGCCTGTTGCCGGCCTCTTTCGGCACAAGCCCCCGCTCCGGAGCGCACCGCGGCCGGCAGGATGCTCTCTGCCGGCGAAGGTGCCGCTTCTCCGGCAAGGAAGCCTCTGCCGCTTCTCCAGCACACGGAGAGCGTGCTAGCTGCTGAAACGTGAAGAAAGAAGCTGCAGAACACTGGCACTCAGCGTGCAGCTTTCCAGCGGAGAGAAAAAGCTACTTTAACACTCTGCAAGCCTTTCCACTCCCAAAAACATGCACATGGAAGGAGCTGCTGCAAAACCGATGCTGTGCTCGCTGCTGCTCCTCCTGAAGCTCTGGCTGCTAAATCTGAGGCTTTCCTTCCAATTTCAAGCTGCAAAGCACTTGCTGAATTGCAGGGAAAGTCCGGGAGGCATTTGCTGTGCTGGCACACTTTCTCCTTCCTAGACAGAGTGGAAAAGCTTTTCCCTGCCGTGTAGGCGACAAGAGACGCATTAGACGGCGATCCGGAGCTGTCCGAAGGTAAGCGCCTGTTGCCGGCCTCTTTCGGCACAAGCCTCCGCTCCGGAGCGCACCGCGGCCGGCAGGATGCTCTCTGCCGGCGAAGGTGCCGCTTCTCCGGCAAGGAAGCCTCTGCCGCTTCTCCAGCACACGGAGAGCGTGCTAGCTGCTGAAACGTGAAGAAAGAAGCTGCAGAACACTGGCACTGAGCGTGCAGCTTTCCAGCGGAGAGAAAAAGCTACTTTAACACTCTGCAAGCCTTTCCACTCCCAAAAACATGCACATGGAAGGAGCTGCTGCAAAACCGATGCTGTGCTCGCTGCTGCTCCTCCTGAAGCTCTGGCTGCTAAATCTGAGGCTTTCCTTCCAATTTCAAGCTGCAAAGCACTTGCTGAATTGCAGGGAAAGTCCGGGAGGCATTTGCTGTGCTGGCACACTTTCTCCTTCCTAGACAGAGTGGAAAAGCTTTTCCCTGCCGTGTAGGCGACAAGAGACGCATTAGACGGCGATCCGGAGCTGTCCGAAGGTAAGCGCCTGTTGCCGGCCTCTTTCGGCACAAGCCCCCGCTCCGGAGCGCACCGCGGCCGGCAGGATGCTCTCTGCCGGCGAAGGTGCCGCTTCTCCGGCAAGGAAGCCTCTGCCGCTTCTCCAGCACACGGAGAGCGTGCTAGCTGCTGAAACGTGAAGAAAGAAGCTGCAGAAGACTGGCACTGAGCGTGCAGCTTTCCAGCGGAGAGAAAAAGCTACTTGAACACTCTGCAAGCCTTTCCACTCCCAAAAACATGCACATGGAAGGAGCTGCTGCAAAACCGATGCTGTGCTCGCTGCTGCTCCTCCTGAAGCTCTGGCTGCTAAATCTGAGGCTTTCCTTCCAATTTCAAGCTGCAAAGCACTTGCTGAATTGCAGGGAAAGTCCGGGAGGCATTTGCTGTGCTGGCACACTTTCTCCTTCCTAGACAGAGTGGAAAAGCTTTTCCCTGCCGTGTAGGCGACAAGAGACGCATTAGACGGCGATCCGGAGCTGTCCGAAGGTAAGCGCCTGTTGCCGGCCTCTGTCGGCACAAGCCTCCGCTCCGGAGCGCACCGCGGCCGGCAGGATGCTCTCTGCCGGCGAAGGTGCCGCTTCTCCGGCAAGGAAGCCTCTGCCGCTTCTCCAGCACACGGAGAGCGTGCTAGCTGCTGAAACGTGAGGAAAGAAGCTGCAGAACACTGGCACTGAGCGTGCAGCTTTCCAGCGGGGAGAAAAAGCTACTTTAACACTCTGCAAGCCTTTCCACTCCCAAAAACATGCACATGGAAGGAGCTGCTGCAAAACCGATGCTGTGCTCGCTGCTGCTCCTCCTGAAGCTCTGGCTGCTAAATCTGAGGCTTTCCTTCCAATTTCAAGCTGCAAAGCACTTGCTGAATTGCAGGGAAAGTCCGGGAGGCATTTGCTGTGCTGGCACACTTTCTCCTTCCTAGACAGAGTGGAAAAGCTTTTCCCTGCCGTGTAGGCGACAAGAGACGCATTAGACGGCGATCCGGAGCTGTCCGAAGGTAAGCGCCTGTTGCCGGCCTCTTTCGGCACAAGCCCCCGCTCCGGAGCGCACCGCGGCCGGCAGGATGCTCTCTGCCGGCGAAGGTGCCGCTTCTCCGGCAAGGAAGCCTCTGCCGCTTCTCCAGCACACGGAGAGCGTGCTAGCTGCTGAAACGTGAAGAAAGAAGCTGCAGAAGACTGGCACTGAGCGTGCAGCTTTCCAGCGGAGAGAAAAAGCTACTTTAACACTCTGCAAGCCTTTCCACTCCCAAAAACATGCACATGAAAGGAGCTGCTGCAAAACCGATGCTGTGCTCGCTGCTGCTCCTCCTGAAGCTCTGGCTGCTAAATCTGAGGCTTTCCTTCCAATTTCAAGCTGCAAAGCACTTGCTGAATTGCAGGGAAAGTCCGGGAGGCATTTGCTGTGCTGGCACACTTTCTCCTTCCTAGACAGAGTGGAAAAGCTTTTCCCTGCCGTGTAGGCGACAAGAGACGCATTAGACGGCGATCCGGAGCTGTCCGAAGGTAAGCGCCTGTTGCCGGCCTCTGTCGGCACAAGCCTCCGCTCCGGAGCGCACCGCGGCCGGCAGGATGCTCTCTGCCGGCGAAGGTGCCGCTTCTCCGGCAAGGAAGCCTCTGCCGCTTCTCCAGCACACGGAGAGCGTGCTAGCTGCTGAAACGTGAGGAAAGAAGCTGCAGAACACTGGCACTGAGCGTGCAGCTTTCCAGCGGAGAGAAAAAGCTACTTTAACACTCTGCAAGCCTTTCCACTCCCAAAAACATGCACATGGAAGGAGCTGCTGCAAAACCGATGCTGTGCTCGCTGCTGCTCCTCCTGAAGCTCTGGCTGCTAAATCTGAGGCTTTCCTTCCAATTTCAAGCTGCAAAGCACTTGCTGAATTCCAGGGAAAGTCCGGGAGGCATTTGCTGTGCTGGCACACTTTCTCCTTCCTAGACAGAGTGGAAAAGCTTTTCCCTGCCGTGTAGGCGACAAGAGACGCATTAGACGGCGATCCGGAGCTGTCCGAAGGTAAGCGCCTGTTGCCGGCCTCTTTCGGCACAAGCCCCCGCTCCGGAGCGCACCGCGGCCGGCAGGATGCTCTCTGCCGGCGAAGGTGCCGCTTCTCCGGCAAGGAAGCCTCTGCCGCTTCTCCAGCACACGGAGAGCGTGCTAGCTGCTGAAACGTGAAGAAAGAAGCTGCAGAAGACTGGCACTGAGCGTGCAGCTTTCCAGCGGAGAGAAAAAGCTACTTTAACACTCTGCAAGCCTTTCCACTCCCAAAAACATGCACATGGAAGGAGCTGCTGCAAAAGCGATGCTGTGCTCGCTGCTGCTCCTCCTGAAGCTCTGGCTGCTAAATCTGAGGCTTTCCTTCCAATTTCAAGCTGCAAAGCACTTGCTGAATTGCAGGGAAAGTCCGGGAGGCATTTGCTGTGCTGGCACACTTTCTCCTTCCTAGACAGAGTGGAAAAGCTTTTCCCTGCCGTGTAGGCGACAAGAGACGCATTAGACGGCGATCCGGAGCTGTCCGAAGGTAAGCGCCTGTTGCCGGCCTCTTTCGGCACAAGCCCCCGCTCCGGAGCGCACCGCGGCCGGCAGGATGCTCTCTGCCGGCGAAGGTGCCGCTTCTCCGGCAAGGAAGCCTCTGCCGCTTCTCCAGCACACGGAGAGCGTGCTAGCTGCTGAAACGTGAAGAAAGAAGCTGCAGAAGACTGGCACTCAGCGTGCAGCTTTCCAGCGGAGAGAAAAAGCTACTTTAACACTCTGCAAGCCTTTCCACTCCCAAAAACATGCACATGGAAGGAGCTGCTGCAAAACCGATGCTGTGCTCGCTGCTGCTCCTCCTGAAGCTCTGGCTGCTAAATCTGAGGCTTTCCTTCCAATTTCAAGCTGCAAAGCACTTGCTGAATTGCAGGGAAAGTCCGGGAGGCATTTGCTGTGCTGGCACACTTTCTCCTTCCTAGACAGAGTGGAAAAGCTTTTCCCTGCCGTGTAGGCGACAAGAGACGCATTAGACGGCGATCCGGAGCTGTCCGAAGGTAAGCGCCTGTTGCCGGCCTCTTTCGGCACAAGCCCCCGCTCCGGAGCGCACCGCGGCCGGCAGGATGCTCTCTGCCGGCGAAGGTGCCGCTTCTCCGGCAAGGAAGCCTCTGCCGCTTCTCCAGCACACGGAGAGCGTGCTAGCTGCTGAAACGTGAAGAAAGAAGCTGCAGAACACTGGCACTGAGCGTGCAGCTTTCCAGCGGAGAGAAAAAGCTACTTTAACACTCTGCAAGCCTTTCCACTCCCAAAAACATGCACATGGAAGGAGCTGCTGCAAAACCGATGCTGTGCTCGCTGCTGCTCCTCCTGAAGCTCTGGCTGCTAAATCTGAGGCTTTCCTTCCAATTTCAAGCTGCAAAGCACTTGCTGAATTGCAGGGAAAGTCCGGGAGGCATTTGCTGTGCTGGCACACTTTCTCCTTCCTAGACAGAGTGGAAAAGCTTTTCCCTGCCGTGTAGGCGACAAGAGACGCATTAGACGGCGATCCGGAGCTGTCCGAAGGTAAGCGCCTGTTGCCGGCCTCTTTCGGCACAAGCCCCCGCTCCGGAGCGCACCGCGGCCGGCAGGATGCTCTCTGCCGGCGAAGGTGCCGCTTCTCCGGCAAGGAAGCCTCTGCCGCTTCTCCAGCACACGGAGAGCGTGCTAGCTGCTGAAACGTGAAGAAAGAAGCTGCAGAACACTGGCACTGAGCGTGCAGCTTTCCAGCGGAGAGAAAAAGCTACTTGAACACTCTGCAAGCCTTTCCACTCCCAAAAACATGCACATGGAAGGAGCTGCTGCAAAAGCGATGCTGTGCTCGCTGCTGCTCCTCCTGAAGCTCTGGCTGCTAAATCTGAGGCTTTCCTTCCAATTTCAAGCTGCAAAGCACTTGCTGAATTCCAGGGAAAGTCCGGGAGGCATTTGCTGTGCTGGCACACTTTCTCCTTCCTAGACAGAGTGGAAAAGCTTTTCCCTGCCGTGTAGGCGACAAGAGACGCATTAGACGGCGATCCGGAGCTGTCCGAAGGTAAGCGCCTGTTGCCGGCCTCTTTCGGCACAAGCCCCCGCTCCGGAGCGCACCGCGGCCGGCAGGATGCTCTCTGCCGGCGAAGGTGCCGCTTCTCCGGCAAGGAAGCCTCTGCCGCTTCTCCAGCACACGGAGAGCGTGCTAGCTGCTGAAACGTGAAGAAAGAAGCTGCAGAAGACTGGCACTGAGCGTGCAGCTTTCCAGCGGAGAGAAAAAGCTACTTTAACACTCTGCAAGCCTTTCCACTCCCAAAAACATGCACATGGAAGGAGCTGCTGCAAAACCGATGCTGTGCTCGCTGCTGCTCCTCCTGAAGCTCTGGCTGCTAAATCTGAGGCTTTCCTTCCAATTTCAAGCTGCAAAGCACTTGCTGAATTGCAGGGAAAGTCCGGGAGGCATTTGCTGTGCTGGCACACTTTCTCCTTCCTAGACAGAGTGGAAAAGCTTTTCCCTGCCGTGTAGGCGACAAGAGACGCATTAGACGGCGATCCGGAGCTGTCCGAAGGTAAGCGCCTGTTGCCGGCCTCTTTCGGCACAAGCCCCCGCTCCGGAGCGCACCGCGGCCGGCAGGATGCTCTCTGCCGGCGAAGGTGCCGCTTCTCCGGCAAGGAAGCCTCTGCCGCTTCTCCAGCACACGGAGAGCGTGCTAGCTGCTGAAACGTGAAGAAAGAAGCTGCAGAACACTGGCACTCAGCGTGCAGCTTTCCAGCGGAGAGAAAAAGCTACTTTAACACTCTGCAAGCCTTTCCACTCCCAAAAACATGCACATGGAAGGAGCTGCTGCAAAAGCGATGCTGTGCTCGCTGCTGCTCCTCCTGAAGCTCTGGCTGCTAAATCTGAGGCTTTCCTTCCAATTTCAAGCTGCAAAGCATTTGCTGAATTGCAGGGAAAGTCCGGGAGGCATTTGCTGTGCTGGCACACTTTCTCCTTCCTAGACAGAGTGGAAAAGCTTTTCCCTGCCGTGTAGGCGACAAGAGACGCATTAGACGGCGATCCGGAGCTGTCCGAAGGTAAGCGCCTGTTGCCGGCCTCTTTCGGCACAAGCCTCCGCTCCGGAGCGCACCGCGGCCGGCAGGATGCTCTCTGCCGGCGAAGGTGCCGCTTCTCCGGCAAGGAAGCCTCTGCCGCTTCTCCAGCACACGGAGAGCGTGCTAGCTGCTGAAACGTGAAGAAAGAAGCTGCAGAACACTGGCACTGAGCGTGCAGCTTTCCAGCGGAGAGAAAAAGCTACTTGAACACTCTGCAAGCCTTTCCACTCCCAAAAACATGCACATGGAAGGAGCTGCTGCAAAACCGATGCTGTGCTCGCTGCTGCTCCTCCTGAAGCTCTGGCTGCTAAATCTGAGGCTTTCCTTCCAATTTCAAGCTGCAAAGCACTTGCTGAATTGCAGGGAAAGTCCGGGAGGCATTTGCTGTGCTGGCACACTTTCTCCTTCCTAGACAGAGTGGAAAAGCTTTTCCCTGCCGTGTAGGCGACAAGAGACGCATTAGACGGCGATCCGGAGCTGTCCGAAGGTAAGCGCCTGTTGCCGGCCTCTGTCGGCACAAGCCTCCGCTCCGGAGCGCACCGCGGCCGGCAGGATGCTCTCTGCCGGCGAAGGTGCCGCTTCTCCGGCAAGGAAGCCTCTGCCGCTTCTCCAGCACACGGAGAGCGTGCTAGCTGCTGAAACGTGAGGAAAGAAGCTGCAGAACACTGGCACTGAGCGTGCAGCTTTCCAGCGGAGAGAAAAAGCTACTTTAACACTCTGCAAGCCTTTCCACTCCCAAAAACATGCACATGGAAGGAGCTGCTGCAAAACCGATGCTGTGCTCGCTGCTGCTCCTCCTGAAGCTCTGGCTGCTAAATCTGAGGCTTTCCTTCCAATTTCAAGCTGCAAAGCACTTGCTGAATTGCAGGGAAAGTCCGGGAGGCATTTGCTGTGCTGGCACACTTTCTCCTTCCTAGACAGAGTGGAAAAGCTTTTCCCTGCCGTGTAGGCGACAAGAGACGCATTAGACGGCGATCCGGAGCTGTCCGAAGGTAAGCGCCTGTTGCCGGCCTCTTTCGGCACAAGCCCCCGCTCCGGAGCGCACCGCGGCCGGCAGGATGCTCTCTGCCGGCGAAGGTGCCGCTTCTCCGGCAAGGAAGCCTCTGCCGCTTCTCCAGCACACGGAGAGCGTGCTAGCTGCTGAAACGTGAAGAAAGAAGCTGCAGAACACTGGCACTGAGCGTGCAGCTTTCCAGCGGAGAGAAAAAGCTACTTTAACACTCTGCAAGCCTTTCCACTCCCAAAAACATGCACATGGAAGGAGCTGCTGCAAAAGCGATGCTGTGCTCGCTGCTGCTCCTCCTGAAGCTCTGGCTGCTAAATCTGAGGCTTTCCTTCCAATTTCAAGCTGCAAAGCACTTGCTGAATTGCAGGGAAAGTCCGGGAGGCATTTGCTGTGCTGGCACACTTTCTCCTTCCTAGACAGAGTGGAAAAGCTTTTCCCTGCCGTGTAGGCGACAAGAGACGCATTAGACGGCGATCCGGAGCTGTCCGAAGGTAAGCGCCTGTTGCCGGCCTCTTTCGGCACAAGCCCCCGCTCCGGAGCGCACCGCGGCCGGCAGGATGCTCTCTGCCGGCGAAGGTGCCGCTTCTCCGGCAAGGAAGCCTCTGCCGCTTCTCCAGCACACGGAGAGCGTGCTAGCTGCTGAAACGTGAAGAAAGAAGCTGCAGAAGACTGGCACTCAGCGTGCAGCTTTCCAGCGGAGAGAAAAAGCTACTTGAACACTCTGCAAGCCTTTCCACTCCCAAAAACATGCACATGGAAGGAGCTGCTGCAAAACCGATGCTGTGCTCGCTGCTGCTCCTCCTGAAGCTCTGGCTGCTAAATCTGAGGCTTTCCTTCCAATTTCAAGCTGCAAAGCACTTGCTGAATTGCAGGGAAAGTCCGGGAGGCATTTGCTGTGCTGGCACACTTTCTCCTTCCTAGACAGAGTGGAAAAGCTTTTCCCTGCCGTGTAGGCGACAAGAGACGCATTAGACGGCGATCCGGAGCTGTCCGAAGGTAAGCGCCTGTTGCCGGCCTCTTTCGGCACAAGCCCCCGCTCCGGAGCGCACCGCGGCCGGCAGGATGCTCTCTGCCGGCGAAGGTGCCGCTTCTCCGGCAAGGAAGCCTCTGCCGCTTCTCCAGCACACGGAGAGCGTGCTAGCTGCTGAAACGTGAAGAAAGAAGCTGCAGAACACTGGCACTGAGCGTGCAGCTTTCCAGCGGAGAGAAAAAGCTACTTTAACACTCTGCAAGCCTTTCCACTCCCAAAAACATGCACATGGAAGGAGCTGCTGCAAAACCGATGCTGTGCTCGCTGCTGCTCCTCCTGAAGCTCTGGCTGCTAAATCTGAGGCTTTCCTTCCAATTTCAAGCTGCAAAGCACTTGCTGAATTGCAGGGAAAGTCCGGGAGGCATTTGCTGTGCTGGCACACTTTCTCCTTCCTAGACAGAGTGGAAAAGCTTTTCCCTGCCGTGTAGGCGACAAGAGACGCATTAGACGGCGATCCGGAGCTGTCCGAAGGTAAGCGCCTGTTGCCGGCCTCTTTCGGCACAAGCCCCCGCTCCGGAGCGCACCGCGGCCGGCAGGATGCTCTCTGCCGGCGAAGGTGCCGCTTCTCCGGCAAGGAAGCCTCTGCCGCTTCTCCAGCACACGGAGAGCGTGCTAGCTGCTGAAACGTGAAGAAAGAAGCTGCAGAACACTGGCACTGAGCGTGCAGCTTTCCAGCGGAGAGAAAAAGCTACTTTAACACTCTGCAAGCCTTTCCACTCCCAAAAACATGCACATGGAAGGAGCTGCTGCAAAAGCGATGCTGTGCTCGCTGCTGCTCCTCCTGAAGCTCTGGCTGCTAAATCTGAGGCTTTCCTTCCAATTTCAAGCTGCAAAGCACTTGCTGAATTGCAGGGAAAGTCCGGGAGGCATTTGCTGTGCTGGCACACTTTCTCCTTCCTAGACAGAGTGGAAAAGCTTTTCCCTGCCGTGTAGGCGACAAGAGACGCATTAGACGGCGATCCGGAGCTGTCCGAAGGTAAGCGCCTGTTGCCGGCCTCTTTCGGCACAAGCCCCCGCTCCGGAGCGCACCGCGGCCGGCAGGATGCTCTCTGCCGGCGAAGGTGCCGCTTCTCCGGCAAGGAAGCCTCTGCCGCTTCTCCAGCACACGGAGAGCGTGCTAGCTGCTGAAACGTGAAGAAAGAAGCTGCAGAACACTGGCACTCAGCGTGCAGCTTTCCAGCGGAGAGAAAAAGCTACTTTAACACTCTGCAAGCCTTTCCACTCCCAAAAACATGCACATGGAAGGAGCTGCTGCAAAACCGATGCTGTGCTCGCTGCTGCTCCTCCTGAAGCTCTGGCTGCTAAATCTGAGGCTTTCCTTCCAATTTCAAGCTGCAAAGCACTTGCTGAATTCCAGGGAAAGTCCGGGAGGCATTTGCTGTGCTGGCACACTTTCTCCTTCCTAGACAGAGTGGAAAAGCTTTTCCCTGCCGTGTAGGCGACAAGAGACGCATTAGACGGCGATCCGGAGCTGTCCGAAGGTAAGCGCCTGTTGCCGGCCTCTTTCGGCACAAGCCCCCGCTCCGGAGCGCACCGCGGCCGGCAGGATGCTCTCTGCCGGCGAAGGTGCCGCTTCTCCGGCAAGGAAGCCTCTGCCGCTTCTCCAGCACACGGAGAGCGTGCTAGCTGCTGAAACGTGAAGAAAGAAGCTGCAGAACACTGGCACTCAGCGTGCAGCTTTCCAGCGGAGAGAAAAAGCTACTTTAACACTCTGCAAGCCTTTCCACTCCCAAAAACATGCACATGGAAGGAGCTGCTGCAAAACCGATGCTGTGCTCGCTGCTGCTCCTCCTGAAGCTCTGGCTGCTAAATCTGAGGCTTTCCTTCCAATTTCAAGCTGCAAAGCACTTGCTGAATTGCAGGGAAAGTCCGGGAGGCATTTGCTGTGCTGGCACACTTTCTCCTTCCTAGACAGAGTGGAAAAGCTTTTCCCTGCCGTGTAGGCGACAAGAGACGCATTAGACGGCGATCCGGAGCTGTCCGAAGGTAAGCGCCTGTTGCCGGCCTCTTTCGGCACAAGCCTCCGCTCCGGAGCGCACCGCGGCCGGCAGGATGCTCTCTGCCGGCGAAGGTGCCGCTTCTCCGGCAAGGAAGCCTCTGCCGCTTCTCCAGCACACGGAGAGCGTGCTAGCTGCTGAAACGTGAAGAAAGAAGCTGCAGAACACTGGCACTGAGCGTGCAGCTTTCCAGCGGAGAGAAAAAGCTACTTTAACACTCTGCAAGCCTTTCCACTCCCAAAAACATGCACATGGAAGGAGCTGCTGCAAAACCGATGCTGTGCTCGCTGCTGCTCCTCCTGAAGCTCTGGCTGCTAAATCTGAGGCTTTCCTTCCAATTTCAAGCTGCAAAGCACTTGCTGAATTGCAGGGAAAGTCCGGGAGGCATTTGCTGTGCTGGCACACTTTCTCCTTCCTAGACAGAGTGGAAAAGCTTTTCCCTGCCGTGTAGGCGACAAGAGACGCATTAGACGGCGATCCGGAGCTGTCCGAAGGTAAGCGCCTGTTGCCGGCCTCTTTCGGCACAAGCCCCCGCTCCGGAGCGCACCGCGGCCGGCAGGATGCTCTCTGCCGGCGAAGGTGCCGCTTCTCCGGCAAGGAAGCCTCTGCCGCTTCTCCAGCACACGGAGAGCGTGCTAGCTGCTGAAACGTGAAGAAAGAAGCTGCAGAACACTGGCACTGAGCGTGCAGCTTTCCAGCGGAGAGAAAAAGCTACTTGAACACTCTGCAAGCCTTTCCACTCCCAAAAACATGCACATGGAAGGAGCTGCTGCAAAAGCGATGCTGTGCTCGCTGCTGCTCCTCCTGAAGCTCTGGCTGCTAAATCTGAGGCTTTCCTTCCAATTTCAAGCTGCAAAGCACTTGCTGAATTGCAGGGAAAGTCCGGGAGGCATTTGCTGTGCTGGCACACTTTCTCCTTCCTAGACAGAGTGGAAAAGCTTTTCCCTGCCGTGTAGGCGACAAGAGACGCATTAGACGGCGATCCGGAGCTGTCCGAAGGTAAGCGCCTGTTGCCGGCCTCTTTCGGCACAAGCCCCCGCTCCGGAGCGCACCGCGGCCGGCAGGATGCTCTCTGCCGGCGAAGGTGCCGCTTCTCCGGCAAGGAAGCCTCTGCCGCTTCTCCAGCACACGGAGAGCGTGCTAGCTGCTGAAACGTGAAGAAAGAAGCTGCAGAACACTGGCACTCAGCGTGCAGCTTTCCAGCGGAGAGAAAAAGCTACTTTAACACTCTGCAAGCCTTTCCACTCCCAAAAACATGCACATGGAAGGAGCTGCTGCAAAACCGATGCTGTGCTCGCTGCTGCTCCTCCTGAAGCTCTGGCTGCTAAATCTGAGGCTTTCCTTCCAATTTCAAGCTGCAAAGCACTTGCTGAATTCCAGGGAAAGTCCGGGAGGCATTTGCTGTGCTGGCACACTTTCTCCTTCCTAGACAGAGTGGAAAAGCTTTTCCCTGCCGTGTAGGCGACAAGAGACGCATTAGACGGCGATCCGGAGCTGTCCGAAGGTAAGCGCCTGTTGCCGGCCTCTTTCGGCACAAGCCCCCGCTCCGGAGCGCACCGCGGCCGGCAGGATGCTCTCTGCCGGCGAAGGTGCCGCTTCTCCGGCAAGGAAGCCTCTGCCGCTTCTCCAGCACACGGAGAGCGTGCTAGCTGCTGAAACGTGAAGAAAGAAGCTGCAGAACACTGGCACTCAGCGTGCAGCTTTCCAGCGGAGAGAAAAAGCTACTTTAACACTCTGCAAGCCTTTCCACTCCCAAAAACATGCACATGGAAGGAGCTGCTGCAAAACCGATGCTGTGCTCGCTGCTGCTCCTCCTGAAGCTCTGGCTGCTAAATCTGAGGCTTTCCTTCCAATTTCAAGCTGCAAAGCACTTGCTGAATTGCAGGGAAAGTCCGGGAGGCATTTGCTGTGCTGGCACACTTTCTCCTTCCTAGACAGAGTGGAAAAGCTTTTCCCTGCCGTGTAGGCGACAAGAGACGCATTAGACGGCGATCCGGAGCTGTCCGAAGGTAAGCGCCTGTTGCCGGCCTCTTTCGGCACAAGCCTCCGCTCCGGAGCGCACCGCGGCCGGCAGGATGCTCTCTGCCGGCGAAGGTGCCGCTTCTCCGGCAAGGAAGCCTCTGCCGCTTCTCCAGCACACGGAGAGCGTGCTAGCTGCTGAAACGTGAAGAAAGAAGCTGCAGAACACTGGCACTGAGCGTGCAGCTTTCCAGCGGAGAGAAAAAGCTACTTTAACACTCTGCAAGCCTTTCCACTCCCAAAAACATGCACATGGAAGGAGCTGCTGCAAAACCGATGCTGTGCTCGCTGCTGCTCCTCCTGAAGCTCTGGCTGCTAAATCTGAGGCTTTCCTTCCAATTTCAAGCTGCAAAGCACTTGCTGAATTCCAGGGAAAGTCCGGGAGGCATTTGCTGTGCTGGCACACTTTCTCCTTCCTAGACAGAGTGGAAAAGCTTTTCCCTGCCGTGTAGGCGACAAGAGACGCATTAGACGGCGATCCGGAGCTGTCCGAAGGTAAGCGCCTGTTGCCGGCCTCTTTCGGCACAAGCCCCCGCTCCGGAGCGCACCGCGGCCGGCAGGATGCTCTCTGCCGGCGAAGGTGCCGCTTCTCCGGCAAGGAAGCCTCTGCCGCTTCTCCAGCACACGGAGAGCGTGCTAGCTGCTGAAACGTGAAGAAAGAAGCTGCAGAACACTGGCACTGAGCGTGCAGCTTTCCAGCGGAGAGAAAAAGCTACTTGAACACTCTGCAAGCCTTTCCACTCCCAAAAACATGCACATGGAAGGAGCTGCTGCAAAAGCGATGCTGTGCTCGCTGCTGCTCCTCCTGAAGCTCTGGCTGCTAAATCTGAGGCTTTCCTTCCAATTTCAAGCTGCAAAGCACTTGCTGAATTCCAGGGAAAGTCCGGGAGGCATTTGCTGTGCTGGCACACTTTCTCCTTCCTAGACAGAGTGGAAAAGCTTTTCCCTGCCGTGTAGGCGACAAGAGACGCATTAGACGGCGATCCGGAGCTGTCCGAAGGTAAGCGCCTGTTGCCGGCCTCTTTCGGCACAAGCCTCCGCTCCGGAGCGCACCGCGGCCGGCAGGATGCTCTCTGCCGGCGAAGGTGCCGCTTCTCCGGCAAGGAAGCCTCTGCCGCTTCTCCAGCACACGGAGAGCGTGCTAGCTGCTGAAACGTGAGGAAAGAAGCTGCAGAACACTGGCACTGAGCGTGCAGCTTTCCAGCGGAGAGAAAAAGCTACTTTAACACTCTGCAAGCCTTTCCACTCCCAAAAACATGCACATGGAAGGAGCTGCTGCAAAACCGATGCTGTGCTCGCTGCTGCTCCTCCTGAAGCTCTGGCTGCTAAATCTGAGGCTTTCCTTCCAATTTCAAGCTGCAAAGCACTTGCTGAATTCCAGGGAAAGTCCGGGAGGCATTTGCTGTGCTGGCACACTTTCTCCTTCCTAGACAGAGTGGAAAAGCTTTTCCCTGCCGTGTAGGCGACAAGAGACGCATTAGACGGCGATCTGGAGCTGTCCGAAGGTAAGCGCCTGTTGCCGGCCTCTTTCGGCACAAGCCCCCGCTCCGGAGCGCACCGCGGCCGGCAGGATGCTCTCTGCCGGCGAAGGTGCCGCTTCTCCGGCAAGGAAGCCTCTGCCGCTTCTCCAGCACACGGAGAGCGTGCTAGCTGCTGAAACGTGAAGAAAGAAGCTGCAGAACACTGGCACTCAGCGTGCAGCTTTCCAGCGGAGAGAAAAAGCTACTTTAACACTCTGCAAGCCTTTCCACTCCCAAAAACATGCACATGGAAGGAGCTGCTGCAAAACCGATGCTGTGCTCGCTGCTGCTCCTCCTGAAGCTCTGGCTGCTAAATCTGAGGCTTTCCTTCCAATTTCAAGCTGCAAAGCACTTGCTGAATTCCAGGGAAAGTCCGGGAGGCATTTGCTGTGCTGGCACACTTTCTCCTTCCTAGACAGAGTGGAAAAGCTTTTCCCTGCCGTGTAGGCGACAAGAGACGCATTAGACGGCGATCTGGAGCTGTCCGAAGGTAAGCGCCTGTTGCCGGCCTCTTTCGGCACAAGCCCCCGCTCCGGAGCGCACCGCGGCCGGCAGGATGCTCTCTGCCGGCGAAGGTGCCGCTTCTCCGGCAAGGAAGCCTCTGCCGCTTCTCCAGCACACGGAGAGCGTGCTAGCTGCTGAAACGTGAAGAAAGAAGCTGCAGAAGACTGGCACTGAGCGTGCAGCTTTCCAGCGGAGAGAAAAAGCTACTTTAACACTCTGCAAGCCTTTCCACTCCCAAAAACATGCACATGGAAGGAGCTGCTGCAAAACCGATGCTGTGCTCGCTGCTGCTCCTCCTGAAGCTCTGGCTGCTAAATCTGAGGCTTTCCTTCCAATTTCAAGCTGCAAAGCACTTGCTGAATTCCAGGGAAAGTCCGGGAGGCATTTGCTGTGCTGGCACACTTTCTCCTTCCTAGACAGAGTGGAAAAGCTTTTCCCTGCCGTGTAGGCGACAAGAGACGCATTAGACGGCGATCCGGAGCTGTCCGAAGGTAAGCGCCTGTTGCCGGCCTCTTTCGGCACAAGCCCCCGCTCCGGAGCGCACCGCGGCCGGCAGGATGCTCTCTGCCGGCGAAGGTGCCGCTTCTCCGGCAAGGAAGCCTCTGCCGCTTCTCCAGCACACGGAGAGCGTGCTAGCTGCTGAAACGTGAAGAAAGAAGCTGCAGAACACTGGCACTGAGCGTGCAGCTTTCCAGCGGAGAGAAAAAGCTACTTGAACACTCTGCAAGCCTTTCCACTCCCAAAAACATGCACATGGAAGGAGCTGCTGCAAAACCGATGCTGTGCTCGCTGCTGCTCCTCCTGAAGCTCTGGCTGCTAAATCTGAGGCTTTCCTTCCAATTTCAAGCTGCAAAGCACTTGCTGAATTGCAGGGAAAGTCCGGGAGGCATTTGCTGTGCTGGCACACTTTCTCCTTCCTAGACAGAGTGGAAAAGCTTTTCCCTGCCGTGTAGGCGACAAGAGACGCATTAGACGGCGATCCGGAGCTGTCCGAAGGTAAGCGCCTGTTGCCGGCCTCTTTCGGCACAAGCCCCCGCTCCGGAGCGCACCGCGGCCGGCAGGATGCTCTCTGCCGGCGAAGGTGCCGCTTCTCCGGCAAGGAAGCCTCTGCCGCTTCTCCAGCACACGGAGAGCGTGCTAGCTGCTGAAACGTGAAGAAAGAAGCTGCAGAACACTGGCACTGAGCGTGCAGCTTTCCAGCGGAGAGAAAAAGCTACTTTAACACTCTGCAAGCCTTTCCACTCCCAAAAACATGCACATGGAAGGAGCTGCTGCAAAAGCGATGCTGTGCTCGCTGCTGCTCCTCCTGAAGCTCTGGCTGCTAAATCTGAGGCTTTCCTTCCAATTTCAAGCTGCAAAGCACTTGCTGAATTGCAGGGAAAGTCCGGGAGGCATTTGCTGTGCTGGCACACTTTCTCCTTCCTAGACAGAGTGGAAAAGCTTTTCCCTGCCGTGTAGGCGACAAGAGACGCATTAGACGGCGATCCGGAGCTGTCCGAAGGTAAGCGCCTGTTGCCGGCCTCTTTCGGCACAAGCCCCCGCTCCGGAGCGCACCGCGGCCGGCAGGATGCTCTCTGCCGGCGAAGGTGCCGCTTCTCCGGCAAGGAAGCCTCTGCCGCTTCTCCAGCACACGGAGAGCGTGCTAGCTGCTGAAACGTGAAGAAAGAAGCTGCAGAACACTGGCACTGAGCGTGCAGCTTTCCAGCGGAGAGAAAAAGCTACTTTAACACTCTGCAAGCCTTTCCACTCCCAAAAACATGCACATGGAAGGAGCTGCTGCAAAACCGATGCTGTGCTCGCTGCTGCTCCTCCTGAAGCTCTGGCTGCTAAATCTGAGGCTTTCCTTCCAATTTCAAGCTGCAAAGCACTTGCTGAATTGCAGGGAAAGTCCGGGAGGCATTTGCTGTGCTGGCACACTTTCTCCTTCCTAGACAGAGTGGAAAAGCTTTTCCCTGCCGTGTAGGCGACAAGAGACGCATTAGACGGCGATCCGGAGCTGTCCGAAGGTAAGCGCCTGTTGCCGGCCTCTTTCGGCACAAGCCCCCGCTCCGGAGCGCACCGCGGCCGGCAGGATGCTCTCTGCCGGCGAAGGTGCCGCTTCTCCGGCAAGGAAGCCTCTGCCGCTTCTCCAGCACACGGAGAGCGTGCTAGCTGCTGAAACGTGAAGAAAGAAGCTGCAGAACACTGGCACTGAGCGTGCAGCTTTCCAGCGGAGAGAAAAAGCTACTTTAACACTCTGCAAGCCTTTCCACTCCCAAAAACATGCACATGGAAGGAGCTGCTGCAAAACCGATGCTGTGCTCGCTGCTGCTCCTCCTGAAGCTCTGGCTGCTAAATCTGAGGCTTTCCTTCCAATTTCAAGCTGCAAAGCACTTGCTGAATTGCAGGGAAAGTCCGGGAGGCATTTGCTGTGCTGGCACACTTTCTCCTTCCTAGACAGAGTGGAAAAGCTTTTCCCTGCCGTGTAGGCGACAAGAGACGCATTAGACGGCGATCCGGAGCTGTCCGAAGGTAAGCGCCTGTTGCCGGCCTCTTTCGGCACAAGCCCCCGCTCCGGAGCGCACCGCGGCCGGCAGGATGCTCTCTGCCGGCGAAGGTGCCGCTTCTCCGGCAAGGAAGCCTCTGCCGCTTCTCCAGCACACGGAGAGCGTGCTAGCTGCTGAAACGTGAAGAAAGAAGCTGCAGAAGACTGGCACTGAGCGTGCAGCTTTCCAGCGGAGAGAAAAAGCTACTTTAACACTCTGCAAGCCTTTCCACTCCCAAAAACATGCACATGGAAGGAGCTGCTGCAAAACCGATGCTGTGCTCGCTGCTGCTCCTCCTGAAGCTCTGGCTGCTAAATCTGAGGCTTTCCTTCCAATTTCAAGCTGCAAAGCACTTGCTGAATTGCAGGGAAAGTCCGGGAGGCATTTGCTGTGCTGGCACACTTTCTCCTTCCTAGACAGAGTGGAAAAGCTTTTCCCTGCCGTGTAGGCGACAAGAGACGCATTAGACGGCGATCCGGAGCTGTCCGAAGGTAAGCGCCTGTTGCCGGCCTCTTTCGGCACAAGCCCCCGTTCCGGAGCGCACCGCGGCCGGCAGGATGCTCTCTGCCGGCGAAGGTGCCGCTTCTCCGGCAAGGAAGCCTCTGCCGCTTCTCCAGCACACGGAGAGCGTGCTAGCTGCTGAAACGTGAAGAAAGAAGCTGCAGAACACTGGCACTCAGCGTGCAGCTTTCCAGCGGAGAGAAAAAGCTACTTTAACACTCTGCAAGCCTTTCCACTCCCAAAAACATGCACATGGAAGGAGCTGCTGCAAAACCGATGCTGTGCTCGCTGCTGCTCCTCCTGAAGCTCTGGCTGCTAAATCTGAGGCTTTCCTTCCAATTTCAAGCTGCAAAGCACTTGCTGAATTGCAGGGAAAGTCCGGGAGGCATTTGCTGTGCTGGCACACTTTCTCCTTCCTAGACAGAGTGGAAAAGCTTTTCCCTGCCGTGTAGGCGACAAGAGACGCATTAGACGGCGATCCGGAGCTGTCCGAAGGTAAGCGCCTGTTGCCGGCCTCTTTCGGCACAAGCCCCCGCTCCGGAGCGCACCGCGGCCGGCAGGATGCTCTCTGCCGGCGAAGGTGCCGCTTCTCCGGCAAGGAAGCCTCTGCCGCTTCTCCAGCACACGGAGAGCGTGCTAGCTGCTGAAACGTGAAGAAAGAAGCTGCAGAACACTGGCACTCAGCGTGCAGCTTTCCAGCGGAGAGAAAAAGCTACTTTAACACTCTGCAAGCCTTTCCACTCCCAAAAACATGCACATGGAAGGAGCTGCTGCAAAACCGATGCTGTGCTCGCTGCTGCTCCTCCTGAAGCTCTGGCTGCTAAATCTGAGGCTTTCCTTCCAATTTCAAGCTGCAAAGCACTTGCTGAATTGCAGGGAAAGTCCGGGAGGCATTTGCTGTGCTGGCACACTTTCTCCTTCCTAGACAGAGTGGAAAAGCTTTTCCCTGCCGTGTAGGCGACAAGAGACGCATTAGACGGCGATCCGGAGCTGTCCGAAGGTAAGCGCCTGTTGCCGGCCTCTTTCGGCACAAGCCCCCGCTCCGGAGCGCACCGCGGCCGGCAGGATGCTCTCTGCCGGCGAAGGTGCCGCTTCTCCGGCAAGGAAGCCTCTGCCGCTTCTCCAGCACACGGAGAGCGTGCTAGCTGCTGAAACGTGAAGAAAGAAGCTGCAGAAGACTGGCACTGAGCGTGCAGCTTTCCAGCGGAGAGAAAAAGCTACTTTAACACTCTGCAAGCCTTTCCACTCCCAAAAACATGCACATGGAAGGAGCTGCTGCAAAACCGATGCTGTGCTCGCTGCTGCTCCTCCTGAAGCTCTGGCTGCTAAATCTGAGGCTTTCCTTCCAATTTCAAGCTGCAAAGCACTTGCTGAATTCCAGGGAAAGTCCGGGAGGCATTTGCTGTGCTGGCACACTTTCTCCTTCCTAGACAGAGTGGAAAAGCTTTTCCCTGCCGTGTAGGCGACAAGAGACGCATTAGACGGCGATCCGGAGCTGTCCGAAGGTAAGCGCCTGTTGCCGGCCTCTTTCGGCACAAGCCCCCGCTCCGGAGCGCACCGCGGCCGGCAGGATGCTCTCTGCCGGCGAAGGTGCCGCTTCTCCGGCAAGGAAGCCTCTGCCGCTTCTCCAGCACACGGAGAGCGTGCTAGCTGCTGAAACGTGAAGAAAGAAGCTGCAGAACACTGGCACTGAGCGTGCAGCTTTCCAGCGGAGAGAAAAAGCTACTTGAACACTCTGCAAGCCTTTCCACTCCCAAAAACATGCACATGGAAGGAGCTGCTGCAAAACCGATGCTGTGCTCGCTGCTGCTCCTCCTGAAGCTCTGGCTGCTAAATCTGAGGCTTTCCTTCCAATTTCAAGCTGCAAAGCACTTGCTGAATTGCAGGGAAAGTCCGGGAGGCATTTGCTGTGCTGGCACACTTTCTCCTTCCTAGACAGAGTGGAAAAGCTTTTCCCTGCCGTGTAGGCGACAAGAGACGCATTAGACGGCGATCCGGAGCTGTCCGAAGGTAAGCGCCTGTTGCCGGCCTCTTTCGGCACAAGCCCCCGCTCCGGAGCGCACCGCGGCCGGCAGGATGCTCTCTGCCGGCGAAGGTGCCGCTTCTCCGGCAAGGAAGCCTCTGCCGCTTCTCCAGCACACGGAGAGCGTGCTAGCTGCTGAAACGTGAAGAAAGAAGCTGCAGAACACTGGCACTGAGCGTGCAGCTTTCCAGCGGAGAGAAAAAGCTACTTTAACACTCTGCAAGCCTTTCCACTCCCAAAAACATGCACATGGAAGGAGCTGCTGCAAAAGCGATGCTGTGCTCGCTGCTGCTCCTCCTGAAGCTCTGGCTGCTAAATCTGAGGCTTTCCTTCCAATTTCAAGCTGCAAAGCACTTGCTGAATTGCAGGGAAAGTCCGGGAGGCATTTGCTGTGCTGGCACACTTTCTCCTTCCTAGACAGAGTGGAAAAGCTTTTCCCTGCCGTGTAGGCGACAAGAGACGCATTAGACGGCGATCCGGAGCTGTCCGAAGGTAAGCGCCTGTTGCCGGCCTCTTTCGGCACAAGCCCCCGCTCCGGAGCGCACCGCGGCCGGCAGGATGCTCTCTGCCGGCGAAGGTGCCGCTTCTCCGGCAAGGAAGCCTCTGCCGCTTCTCCAGCACACGGAGAGCGTGCTAGCTGCTGAAACGTGAAGAAAGAAGCTGCAGAAGACTGGCACTGAGCGTGCAGCTTTCCAGCGGAGAGAAAAAGCTACTTTAACACTCTGCAAGCCTTTCCACTCCCAAAAACATGCACATGGAAGGAGCTGCTGCAAAACCGATGCTGTGCTCGCTGCTGCTCCTCCTGAAGCTCTGGCTGCTAAATCTGAGGCTTTCCTTCCAATTTCAAGCTGCAAAGCACTTGCTGAATTGCAGGGAAAGTCCGGGAGGCATTTGCTGTGCTGGCACACTTTCTCCTTCCTAGACAGAGTGGAAAAGCTTTTCCCTGCCGTGTAGGCGACAAGAGACGCATTAGACGGCGATCCGGAGCTGTCCGAAGGTAAGCGCCTGTTGCCGGCCTCTTTCGGCACAAGCCCCCGCTCCGGAGCGCACCGCGGCCGGCAGGATGCTCTCTGCCGGCGAAGGTGCCGCTTCTCCGGCAAGGAAGCCTCTGCCGCTTCTCCAGCACACGGAGAGCGTGCTAGCTGCTGAAACGTGAAGAAAGAAGCTGCAGAACACTGGCACTGAGCGTGCAGCTTTCCAGCGGAGAGAAAAAGCTACTTTAACACTCTGCAAGCCTTTCCACTCCCAAAAACATGCACATGGAAGGAGCTGCTGCAAAACCGATGCTGTGCTCGCTGCTGCTCCTCCTGAAGCTCTGGCTGCTAAATCTGAGGCTTTCCTTCCAATTTCAAGCTGCAAAGCACTTGCTGAATTGCAGGGAAAGTCCGGGAGGCATTTGCTGTGCTGGCACACTTTCTCCTTCCTAGACAGAGTGGAAAAGCTTTTCCCTGCCGTGTAGGCGACAAGAGACGCATTAGACGGCGATCCGGAGCTGTCCGAAGGTAAGCGCCTGTTGCCGGCCTCTTTCGGCACAAGCCCCCGCTCCGGAGCGCACCGCGGCCGGCAGGATGCTCTCTGCCGGCGAAGGTGCCGCTTCTCCGGCAAGGAAGCCTCTGCCGCTTCTCCAGCACACGGAGAGCGTGCTAGCTGCTGAAACGTGAAGAAAGAAGCTGCAGAAGACTGGCACTGAGCGTGCAGCTTTCCAGCGGAGAGAAAAAGCTACTTTAACACTCTGCAAGCCTTTCCACTCCCAAAAACATGCACATGGAAGGAGCTGCTGCAAAACCGATGCTGTGCTCGCTGCTGCTCCTCCTGAAGCTCTGGCTGCTAAATCTGAGGCTTTCCTTCCAATTTCAAGCTGCAAAGCACTTGCTGAATTGCAGGGAAAGTCCGGGAGGCATTTGCTGTGCTGGCACACTTTCTCCTTCCTAGACAGAGTGGAAAAGCTTTTCCCTGCCGTGTAGGCGACAAGAGACGCATTAGACGGCGATCCGGAGCTGTCCGAAGGTAAGCGCCTGTTGCCGGCCTCTTTCGGCACAAGCCCCCGTTCCGGAGCGCACCGCGGCCGGCAGGATGCTCTCTGCCGGCGAAGGTGCCGCTTCTCCGGCAAGGAAGCCTCTGCCGCTTCTCCAGCACACGGAGAGCGTGCTAGCTGCTGAAACGTGAAGAAAGAAGCTGCAGAACACTGGCACTCAGCGTGCAGCTTTCCAGCGGAGAGAAAAAGCTACTTTAACACTCTGCAAGCCTTTCCACTCCCAAAAACATGCACATGGAAGGAGCTGCTGCAAAACCGATGCTGTGCTCGCTGCTGCTCCTCCTGAAGCTCTGGCTGCTAAATCTGAGGCTTTCCTTCCAATTTCAAGCTGCAAAGCACTTGCTGAATTGCAGGGAAAGTCCGGGAGGCATTTGCTGTGCTGGCACACTTTCTCCTTCCTAGACAGAGTGGAAAAGCTTTTCCCTGCCGTGTAGGCGACAAGAGACGCATTAGACGGCGATCCGGAGCTGTCCGAAGGTAAGCGCCTGTTGCCGGCCTCTTTCGGCACAAGCCCCCGCTCCGGAGCGCACCGCGGCCGGCAGGATGCTCTCTGCCGGCGAAGGTGCCGCTTCTCCGGCAAGGAAGCCTCTGCCGCTTCTCCAGCACACGGAGAGCGTGCTAGCTGCTGAAACGTGAAGAAAGAAGCTGCAGAACACTGGCACTGAGCGTGCAGCTTTCCAGCGGAGAGAAAAAGCTACTTTAACACTCTGCAAGCCTTTCCACTCCCAAAAACATGCACATGGAAGGAGCTGCTGCAAAACCGATGCTGTGCTCGCTGCTGCTCCTCCTGAAGCTCTGGCTGCTAAATCTGAGGCTTTCCTTCCAATTTCAAGCTGCAAAGCACTTGCTGAATTGCAGGGAAAGTCCGGGAGGCATTTGCTGTGCTGGCACACTTTCTCCTTCCTAGACAGAGTGGAAAAGCTTTTCCCTGCCGTGTAGGCGACAAGAGACGCATTAGACGGCGATCCGGAGCTGTCCGAAGGTAAGCGCCTGTTGCCGGCCTCTTTCGGCACAAGCCCCCGCTCCGGAGCGCACCGCGGCCGGCAGGATGCTCTCTGCCGGCGAAGGTGCCGCTTCTCCGGCAAGGAAGCCTCTGCCGCTTCTCCAGCACACGGAGAGCGTGCTAGCCGCTGAAACGTGAAGAAAGAAGCTGCAGAACACTGGCACTGAGCGTGCAGCTTTCCAGCGGAGAGAAAAAGCTACTTTAACACTCTGCAAGCCTTTCCACTCCCAAAAACATGCACATGGAAGGAGCTGCTGCAAAACCGATGCTGTGCTCGCTGCTGCTCCTCCTGAAGCTCTGGCTGCTAAATCTGAGGCTTTCCTTCCAATTTCAAGCTGCAAAGCACTTGCTGAATTCCAGGGAAAGTCCGGGAGGCATTTGCTGTGCTGGCACACTTTCTCCTCTATAGACAGAGTGGAAAAGCTTTTCCCTGCCGTGTAGGCGACAAGAGACGCATTAGACGGCGATCCGGAGCTGTCCGAAGGTAAGCGCCTGTTGCCGGCCTCTTTCGGCACAAGCCCCCGCTCCGGAGCGCACCGCGGCCGGCAGGATGCTCTCTGCCGGCGAAGGTGCCGCTTCTCCGGCAAGGAAGCCTCTGCCGCTTCTCCAGCACACGGAGAGCGTGCTAGCTGCTGAAACGTGAAGAAAGAAGCTGCAGAACACTGGCACTGAGCGTGCAGCTTTCCAGCGGAGAGAAAAAGCTACTTTAACACTCTGCAAGCCTTTCCACTCCCAAAAACATGCACATGGAAGGAGCTGCTGCAAAAGCGATGCTGTGCTCGCTGCTGCTCCTCCTGAAGCTCTGGCTGCTAAATCTGAGGCTTTCCTTCCAATTTCAAGCTGCAAAGCACTTGCTGAATTGCAGGGAAAGTCCGGGAGGCATTTGCTGTGCTGGCACACTTTCTCCTTCCTAGACAGAGTGGAAAAGCTTTTCCCTGCCGTGTAGGCGACAAGAGACGCATTAGACGGCGATCCGGAGCTGTCCGAAGGTAAGCGCCTGTTGCCGGCCTCTTTCGGCACAAGCCCCCGCTCCGGAGCGCACCGCGGCCGGCAGGATGCTCTCTGCCGGCGAAGGTGCCGCTTCTCCGGCAAGGAAGCCTCTGCCGCTTCTCCAGCACACGGAGAGCGTGCTAGCTGCTGAAACGTGAAGAAAGAAGCTGCAGAACACTGGCACTCAGCGTGCAGCTTTCCAGCGGAGAGAAAAAGCTACTTTAACACTCTGCAAGCCTTTCCACTCCCAAAAACATGCACATGGAAGGAGCTGCTGCAAAACCGATGCTGTGCTCGCTGCTGCTCCTCCTGAAGCTCTGGCTGCTAAATCTGAGGCTTTCCTTCCAATTTCAAGCTGCAAAGCACTTGCTGAATTCCAGGGAAAGTCCGGGAGGCATTTGCTGTGCTGGCACACTTTCTCCTTCCTAGACAGAGTGGAAAAGCTTTTCCCTGCCGTGTAGGCGACAAGAGACGCATTAGACGGCGATCCGGAGCTGTCCGAAGGTAAGCGCCTGTTGCCGGCCTCTTTCGGCACAAGCCCCCGCTCCGGAGCGCACCGCGGCCGGCAGGATGCTCTCTGCCGGCGAAGGTGCCGCTTCTCCGGCAAGGAAGCCTCTGCCGCTTCTCCAGCACACGGAGAGCGTGCTAGCTGCTGAAACGTGAAGAAAGAAGCTGCAGAACACTGGCACTGAGCGTGCAGCTTTCCAGCGGAGAGAAAAAGCTACTTTAACACTCTGCAAGCCTTTCCACTCCCAAAAACATGCACATGGAAGGAGCTGCTGCAAAACCGATGCTGTGCTCGCTGCTGCTCCTCCTGAAGCTCTGGCTGCTAAATCTGAGGCTTTCCTTCCAATTTCAAGCTGCAAAGCACTTGCTGAATTGCAGGGAAAGTCCGGGAGGCATTTGCTGTGCTGGCACACTTTCTCCTTCCTAGACAGAGTGGAAAAGCTTTTCCCTGCCGTGTAGGCGACAAGAGACGCATTAGACGGCGATCCGGAGCTGTCCGAAGGTAAGCGCCTGTTGCCGGCCTCTTTCGGCACAAGCCCCCGCTCCGGAGCGCACCGCGGCCGGCAGGATGCTCTCTGCCGGCGAAGGTGCCGCTTCTCCGGCAAGGAAGCCTCTGCCGCTTCTCCAGCACACGGAGAGCGTGCTAGCTGCTGAAACGTGAAGAAAGAAGCTGCAGAACACTGGCACTGAGCGTGCAGCTTTCCAGCGGAGAGAAAAAGCTACTTTAACACTCTGCAAGCCTTTCCACTCCCAAAAACATGCACATGGAAGGAGCTGCTGCAAAACCGATGCTGTGCTCGCTGCTGCTCCTCCTGAAGCTCTGGCTGCTAAATCTGAGGCTTTCCTTCCAATTTCAAGCTGCAAAGCACTTGCTGAATTGCAGGGAAAGTCCGGGAGGCATTTGCTGTGCTGGCACACTTTCTCCTTCCTAGACAGAGTGGAAAAGCTTTTCCCTGCCGTGTAGGCGACAAGAGACGCATTAGACGGCGATCCGGAGCTGTCCGAAGGTAAGCGCCTGTTGCCGGCCTCTTTCGGCACAAGCCCCCGCTCCGGAGCGCACCGCGGCCGGCAGGATGCTCTCTGCCGGCGAAGGTGCCGCTTCTCCGGCAAGGAAGCCTCTGCCGCTTCTCCAGCACACGGAGAGCGTGCTAGCTGCTGAAACGTGAAGAAAGAAGCTGCAGAAGACTGGCACTGAGCGTGCAGCTTTCCAGCGGAGAGAAAAAGCTACTTTAACACTCTGCAAGCCTTTCCACTCCCAAAAACATGCACATGGAAGGAGCTGCTGCAAAACCGATGCTGTGCTCGCTGCTGCTCCTCCTGAAGCTCTGGCTGCTAAATCTGAGGCTTTCCTTCCAATTTCAAGCTGCAAAGCACTTGCTGAATTGCAGGGAAAGTCCGGGAGGCATTTGCTGTGCTGGCACACTTTCTCCTTCCTAGACAGAGTGGAAAAGCTTTTCCCTGCCGTGTAGGCGACAAGAGACGCATTAGACGGCGATCCGGAGCTGTCCGAAGGTAAGCGCCTGTTGCCGGCCTCTTTCGGCACAAGCCCCCGTTCCGGAGCGCACCGCGGCCGGCAGGATGCTCTCTGCCGGCGAAGGTGCCGCTTCTCCGGCAAGGAAGCCTCTGCCGCTTCTCCAGCACACGGAGAGCGTGCTAGCTGCTGAAACGTGAAGAAAGAAGCTGCAGAACACTGGCACTCAGCGTGCAGCTTTCCAGCGGAGAGAAAAAGCTACTTTAACACTCTGCAAGCCTTTCCACTCCCAAAAACATGCACATGGAAGGAGCTGCTGCAAAACCGATGCTGTGCTCGCTGCTGCTCCTCCTGAAGCTCTGGCTGCTAAATCTGAGGCTTTCCTTCCAATTTCAAGCTGCAAAGCACTTGCTGAATTGCAGGGAAAGTCCGGGAGGCATTTGCTGTGCTGGCACACTTTCTCCTTCCTAGACAGAGTGGAAAAGCTTTTCCCTGCCGTGTAGGCGACAAGAGACGCATTAGACGGCGATCCGGAGCTGTCCGAAGGTAAGCGCCTGTTGCCGGCCTCTTTCGGCACAAGCCCCCGCTCCGGAGCGCACCGCGGCCGGCAGGATGCTCTCTGCCGGCGAAGGTGCCGCTTCTCCGGCAAGGAAGCCTCTGCCGCTTCTCCAGCACACGGAGAGCGTGCTAGCTGCTGAAACGTGAAGAAAGAAGCTGCAGAACACTGGCACTGAGCGTGCAGCTTTCCAGCGGAGAGAAAAAGCTACTTGAACACTCTGCAAGCCTTTCCACTCCCAAAAACATGCACATGGAAGGAGCTGCTGCAAAAGCGATGCTGTGCTCGCTGCTGCTCCTCCTGAAGCTCTGGCTGCTAAATCTGAGGCTTTCCTTCCAATTTCAAGCTGCAAAGCACTTGCTGAATTCCAGGGAAAGTCCGGGAGGCATTTGCTGTGCTGGCACACTTTCTCCTTCCTAGACAGAGTGGAAAAGCTTTTCCCTGCCGTGTAGGCGACAAGAGACGCATTAGACGGCGATCCGGAGCTGTCCGAAGGTAAGCGCCTGTTGCCGGCCTCTTTCGGCACAAGCCTCCGCTCCGGAGCGCACCGCGGCCGGCAGGATGCTCTCTGCCGGCGAAGGTGCCGCTTCTCCGGCAAGGAAGCCTCTGCCGCTTCTCCAGCACACGGAGAGCGTGCTAGCTGCTGAAACGTGAGGAAAGAAGCTGCAGAACACTGGCACTGAGCGTGCAGCTTTCCAGCGGAGAGAAAAAGCTACTTTAACACTCTGCAAGCCTTTCCACTCCCAAAAACATGCACATGGAAGGAGCTGCTGCAAAACCGATGCTGTGCTCGCTGCTGCTCCTCCTGAAGCTCTGGCTGCT
Organism: Fringilla coelebs; assembly: GCF_963513975.1. Taxonomy (NCBI): domain Eukaryota; kingdom Metazoa; phylum Chordata; class Aves; order Passeriformes; family Fringillidae; genus Fringilla; species Fringilla coelebs. The sequence continues at coordinate 103,740,222 of NC_140028.1, read as the reverse complement.
AAATCTGAGGCTTTCCTTCCAATTTCAAGCTGCAAAGCACTTGCTGAATTCCAGGGAAAGTCCGGGAGGCATTTGCTGTGCTGGCACACTTTCTCCTTCCTAGACAGAGTGGAAAAGCTTTTCCCTGCCGTGTAGGCGACAAGAGACGCATTAGACGGCGATCTGGAGCTGTCCGAAGGTAAGCGCCTGTTGCCGGCCTCTTTCGGCACAAGCCCCCGCTCCGGAGCGCACCGCGGCCGGCAGGATGCTCTCTGCCGGCGAAGGTGCCGCTTCTCCGGCAAGGAAGCCTCTGCCGCTTCTCCAGCACACGGAGAGCGTGCTAGCTGCTGAAACGTGAAGAAAGAAGCTGCAGAACACTGGCACTCAGCGTGCAGCTTTCCAGCGGAGAGAAAAAGCTACTTTAACACTCTGCAAGCCTTTCCACTCCCAAAAACATGCACATGGAAGGAGCTGCTGCAAAACCGATGCTGTGCTCGCTGCTGCTCCTCCTGAAGCTCTGGCTGCTAAATCTGAGGCTTTCCTTCCAATTTCAAGCTGCAAAGCACTTGCTGAATTCCAGGGAAAGTCCGGGAGGCATTTGCTGTGCTGGCACACTTTCTCCTTCCTAGACAGAGTGGAAAAGCTTTTCCCTGCCGTGTAGGCGACAAGAGACGCATTAGACGGCGATCCGGAGCTGTCCGAAGGTAAGCGCCTGTTGCCGGCCTCTTTCGGCACAAGCCCCCGCTCCGGAGCGCACCGCGGCCGGCAGGATGCTCTCTGCCGGCGAAGGTGCCGCTTCTCCGGCAAGGAAGCCTCTGCCGCTTCTCCAGCACACGGAGAGCGTGCTAGCTGCTGAAACGTGAAGAAAGAAGCTGCAGAAGACTGGCACTGAGCGTGCAGCTTTCCAGCGGAGAGAAAAAGCTACTTTAACACTCTGCAAGCCTTTCCACTCCCAAAAACATGCACATGGAAGGAGCTGCTGCAAAACCGATGCTGTGCTCGCTGCTGCTCCTCCTGAAGCTCTGGCTGCTAAATCTGAGGCTTTCCTTCCAATTTCAAGCTGCAAAGCACTTGCTGAATTCCAGGGAAAGTCCGGGAGGCATTTGCTGTGCTGGCACACTTTCTCCTTCCTAGACAGAGTGGAAAAGCTTTTCCCTGCCGTGTAGGCGACAAGAGACGCATTAGACGGCGATCCGGAGCTGTCCGAAGGTAAGCGCCTGTTGCCGGCCTCTTTCGGCACAAGCCCCCGCTCCGGAGCGCACCGCGGCCGGCAGGATGCTCTCTGCCGGCGAAGGTGCCGCTTCTCCGGCAAGGAAGCCTCTGCCGCTTCTCCAGCACACGGAGAGCGTGCTAGCTGCTGAAACGTGAAGAAAGAAGCTGCAGAACACTGGCACTGAGCGTGCAGCTTTCCAGCGGAGAGAAAAAGCTACTTGAACACTCTGCAAGCCTTTCCACTCCCAAAAACATGCACATGGAAGGAGCTGCTGCAAAACCGATGCTGTGCTCGCTGCTGCTCCTCCTGAAGCTCTGGCTGCTAAATCTGAGGCTTTCCTTCCAATTTCAAGCTGCAAAGCACTTGCTGAATTGCAGGGAAAGTCCGGGAGGCATTTGCTGTGCTGGCACACTTTCTCCTTCCTAGACAGAGTGGAAAAGCTTTTCCCTGCCGTGTAGGCGACAAGAGACGCATTAGACGGCGATCCGGAGCTGTCCGAAGGTAAGCGCCTGTTGCCGGCCTCTTTCGGCACAAGCCCCCGCTCCGGAGCGCACCGCGGCCGGCAGGATGCTCTCTGCCGGCGAAGGTGCCGCTTCTCCGGCAAGGAAGCCTCTGCCGCTTCTCCAGCACACGGAGAGCGTGCTAGCTGCTGAAACGTGAAGAAAGAAGCTGCAGAACACTGGCACTGAGCGTGCAGCTTTCCAGCGGAGAGAAAAAGCTACTTTAACACTCTGCAAGCCTTTCCACTCCCAAAAACATGCACATGGAAGGAGCTGCTGCAAAAGCGATGCTGTGCTCGCTGCTGCTCCTCCTGAAGCTCTGGCTGCTAAATCTGAGGCTTTCCTTCCAATTTCAAGCTGCAAAGCACTTGCTGAATTGCAGGGAAAGTCCGGGAGGCATTTGCTGTGCTGGCACACTTTCTCCTTCCTAGACAGAGTGGAAAAGCTTTTCCCTGCCGTGTAGGCGACAAGAGACGCATTAGACGGCGATCCGGAGCTGTCCGAAGGTAAGCGCCTGTTGCCGGCCTCTTTCGGCACAAGCCCCCGCTCCGGAGCGCACCGCGGCCGGCAGGATGCTCTCTGCCGGCGAAGGTGCCGCTTCTCCGGCAAGGAAGCCTCTGCCGCTTCTCCAGCACACGGAGAGCGTGCTAGCTGCTGAAACGTGAAGAAAGAAGCTGCAGAACACTGGCACTGAGCGTGCAGCTTTCCAGCGGAGAGAAAAAGCTACTTTAACACTCTGCAAGCCTTTCCACTCCCAAAAACATGCACATGGAAGGAGCTGCTGCAAAACCGATGCTGTGCTCGCTGCTGCTCCTCCTGAAGCTCTGGCTGCTAAATCTGAGGCTTTCCTTCCAATTTCAAGCTGCAAAGCACTTGCTGAATTGCAGGGAAAGTCCGGGAGGCATTTGCTGTGCTGGCACACTTTCTCCTTCCTAGACAGAGTGGAAAAGCTTTTCCCTGCCGTGTAGGCGACAAGAGACGCATTAGACGGCGATCCGGAGCTGTCCGAAGGTAAGCGCCTGTTGCCGGCCTCTTTCGGCACAAGCCCCCGCTCCGGAGCGCACCGCGGCCGGCAGGATGCTCTCTGCCGGCGAAGGTGCCGCTTCTCCGGCAAGGAAGCCTCTGCCGCTTCTCCAGCACACGGAGAGCGTGCTAGCTGCTGAAACGTGAAGAAAGAAGCTGCAGAACACTGGCACTGAGCGTGCAGCTTTCCAGCGGAGAGAAAAAGCTACTTTAACACTCTGCAAGCCTTTCCACTCCCAAAAACATGCACATGGAAGGAGCTGCTGCAAAACCGATGCTGTGCTCGCTGCTGCTCCTCCTGAAGCTCTGGCTGCTAAATCTGAGGCTTTCCTTCCAATTTCAAGCTGCAAAGCACTTGCTGAATTCCAGGGAAAGTCCGGGAGGCATTTGCTGTGCTGGCACACTTTCTCCTTCCTAGACAGAGTGGAAAAGCTTTTCCCTGCCGTGTAGGCGACAAGAGACGCATTAGACGGCGATCCGGAGCTGTCCGAAGGTAAGCGCCTGTTGCCGGCCTCTTTCGGCACAAGCCCCCGCTCCGGAGCGCACCGCGGCCGGCAGGATGCTCTCTGCCGGCGAAGGTGCCGCTTCTCCGGCAAGGAAGCCTCTGCCGCTTCTCCAGCACACGGAGAGCGTGCTAGCTGCTGAAACGTGAAGAAAGAAGCTGCAGAAGACTGGCACTGAGCGTGCAGCTTTCCAGCGGAGAGAAAAAGCTACTTTAACACTCTGCAAGCCTTTCCACTCCCAAAAACATGCACATGGAAGGAGCTGCTGCAAAACCGATGCTGTGCTCGCTGCTGCTCCTCCTGAAGCTCTGGCTGCTAAATCTGAGGCTTTCCTTCCAATTTCAAGCTGCAAAGCACTTGCTGAATTGCAGGGAAAGTCCGGGAGGCATTTGCTGTGCTGGCACACTTTCTCCTTCCTAGACAGAGTGGAAAAGCTTTTCCCTGCCGTGTAGGCGACAAGAGACGCATTAGACGGCGATCCGGAGCTGTCCGAAGGTAAGCGCCTGTTGCCGGCCTCTTTCGGCACAAGCCCCCGTTCCGGAGCGCACCGCGGCCGGCAGGATGCTCTCTGCCGGCGAAGGTGCCGCTTCTCCGGCAAGGAAGCCTCTGCCGCTTCTCCAGCACACGGAGAGCGTGCTAGCTGCTGAAACGTGAAGAAAGAAGCTGCAGAACACTGGCACTCAGCGTGCAGCTTTCCAGCGGAGAGAAAAAGCTACTTTAACACTCTGCAAGCCTTTCCACTCCCAAAAACATGCACATGGAAGGAGCTGCTGCAAAACCGATGCTGTGCTCGCTGCTGCTCCTCCTGAAGCTCTGGCTGCTAAATCTGAGGCTTTCCTTCCAATTTCAAGCTGCAAAGCACTTGCTGAATTGCAGGGAAAGTCCGGGAGGCATTTGCTGTGCTGGCACACTTTCTCCTTCCTAGACAGAGTGGAAAAGCTTTTCCCTGCCGTGTAGGCGACAAGAGACGCATTAGACGGCGATCCGGAGCTGTCCGAAGGTAAGCGCCTGTTGCCGGCCTCTTTCGGCACAAGCCCCCGCTCCGGAGCGCACCGCGGCCGGCAGGATGCTCTCTGCCGGCGAAGGTGCCGCTTCTCCGGCAAGGAAGCCTCTGCCGCTTCTCCAGCACACGGAGAGCGTGCTAGCTGCTGAAACGTGAAGAAAGAAGCTGCAGAACACTGGCACTCAGCGTGCAGCTTTCCAGCGGAGAGAAAAAGCTACTTTAACACTCTGCAAGCCTTTCCACTCCCAAAAACATGCACATGGAAGGAGCTGCTGCAAAACCGATGCTGTGCTCGCTGCTGCTCCTCCTGAAGCTCTGGCTGCTAAATCTGAGGCTTTCCTTCCAATTTCAAGCTGCAAAGCACTTGCTGAATTGCAGGGAAAGTCCGGGAGGCATTTGCTGTGCTGGCACACTTTCTCCTTCCTAGACAGAGTGGAAAAGCTTTTCCCTGCCGTGTAGGCGACAAGAGACGCATTAGACGGCGATCCGGAGCTGTCCGAAGGTAAGCGCCTGTTGCCGGCCTCTTTCGGCACAAGCCCCCGCTCCGGAGCGCACCGCGGCCGGCAGGATGCTCTCTGCCGGCGAAGGTGCCGCTTCTCCGGCAAGGAAGCCTCTGCCGCTTCTCCAGCACACGGAGAGCGTGCTAGCCGCTGAAACGTGAAGAAAGAAGCTGCAGAACACTGGCACTGAGCGTGCAGCTTTCCAGCGGAGAGAAAAAGCTACTTTAACACTCTGCAAGCCTTTCCACTCCCAAAAACATGCACATGGAAGGAGCTGCTGCAAAACCGATGCTGTGCTCGCTGCTGCTCCTCCTGAAGCTCTGGCTGCTAAATCTGAGGCTTTCCTTCCAATTTCAAGCTGCAAAGCACTTGCTGAATTCCAGGGAAAGTCCGGGAGGCATTTGCTGTGCTGGCACACTTTCTCCTCTATAGACAGAGTGGAAAAGCTTTTCCCTGCCGTGTAGGCGACAAGAGACGCATTAGACGGCGATCCGGAGCTGTCCGAAGGTAAGCGCCTGTTGCCGGCCTCTTTCGGCACAAGCCCCCGCTCCGGAGCGCACCGCGGCCGGCAGGATGCTCTCTGCCGGCGAAGGTGCCGCTTCTCCGGCAAGGAAGCCTCTGCCGCTTCTCCAGCACACGGAGAGCGTGCTAGCTGCTGAAACGTGAAGAAAGAAGCTGCAGAACACTGGCACTGAGCGTGCAGCTTTCCAGCGGAGAGAAAAAGCTACTTTAACACTCTGCAAGCCTTTCCACTCCCAAAAACATGCACATGGAAGGAGCTGCTGCAAAAGCGATGCTGTGCTCGCTGCTGCTCCTCCTGAAGCTCTGGCTGCTAAATCTGAGGCTTTCCTTCCAATTTCAAGCTGCAAAGCACTTGCTGAATTGCAGGGAAAGTCCGGGAGGCATTTGCTGTGCTGGCACACTTTCTCCTTCCTAGACAGAGTGGAAAAGCTTTTCCCTGCCGTGTAGGCGACAAGAGACGCATTAGACGGCGATCCGGAGCTGTCCGAAGGTAAGCGCCTGTTGCCGGCCTCTTTCGGCACAAGCCCCCGCTCCGGAGCGCACCGCGGCCGGCAGGATGCTCTCTGCCGGCGAAGGTGCCGCTTCTCCGGCAAGGAAGCCTCTGCCGCTTCTCCAGCACACGGAGAGCGTGCTAGCTGCTGAAACGTGAAGAAAGAAGCTGCAGAACACTGGCACTCAGCGTGCAGCTTTCCAGCGGAGAGAAAAAGCTACTTTAACACTCTGCAAGCCTTTCCACTCCCAAAAACATGCACATGGAAGGAGCTGCTGCAAAACCGATGCTGTGCTCGCTGCTGCTCCTCCTGAAGCTCTGGCTGCTAAATCTGAGGCTTTCCTTCCAATTTCAAGCTGCAAAGCACTTGCTGAATTCCAGGGAAAGTCCGGGAGGCATTTGCTGTGCTGGCACACTTTCTCCTTCCTAGACAGAGTGGAAAAGCTTTTCCCTGCCGTGTAGGCGACAAGAGACGCATTAGACGGCGATCCGGAGCTGTCCGAAGGTAAGCGCCTGTTGCCGGCCTCTTTCGGCACAAGCCCCCGCTCCGGAGCGCACCGCGGCCGGCAGGATGCTCTCTGCCGGCGAAGGTGCCGCTTCTCCGGCAAGGAAGCCTCTGCCGCTTCTCCAGCACACGGAGAGCGTGCTAGCTGCTGAAACGTGAAGAAAGAAGCTGCAGAACACTGGCACTGAGCGTGCAGCTTTCCAGCGGAGAGAAAAAGCTACTTTAACACTCTGCAAGCCTTTCCACTCCCAAAAACATGCACATGGAAGGAGCTGCTGCAAAACCGATGCTGTGCTCGCTGCTGCTCCTCCTGAAGCTCTGGCTGCTAAATCTGAGGCTTTCCTTCCAATTTCAAGCTGCAAAGCACTTGCTGAATTGCAGGGAAAGTCCGGGAGGCATTTGCTGTGCTGGCACACTTTCTCCTTCCTAGACAGAGTGGAAAAGCTTTTCCCTGCCGTGTAGGCGACAAGAGACGCATTAGACGGCGATCCGGAGCTGTCCGAAGGTAAGCGCCTGTTGCCGGCCTCTTTCGGCACAAGCCCCCGCTCCGGAGCGCACCGCGGCCGGCAGGATGCTCTCTGCCGGCGAAGGTGCCGCTTCTCCGGCAAGGAAGCCTCTGCCGCTTCTCCAGCACACGGAGAGCGTGCTAGCTGCTGAAACGTGAAGAAAGAAGCTGCAGAACACTGGCACTCAGCGTGCAGCTTTCCAGCGGAGAGAAAAAGCTACTTTAACACTCTGCAAGCCTTTCCACTCCCAAAAACATGCACATGGAAGGAGCTGCTGCAAAACCGATGCTGTGCTCGCTGCTGCTCCTCCTGAAGCTCTGGCTGCTAAATCTGAGGCTTTCCTTCCAATTTCAAGCTGCAAAGCACTTGCTGAATTGCAGGGAAAGTCCGGGAGGCATTTGCTGTGCTGGCACACTTTCTCCTTCCTAGACAGAGTGGAAAAGCTTTTCCCTGCCGTGTAGGCGACAAGAGACGCATTAGACGGCGATCCGGAGCTGTCCGAAGGTAAGCGCCTGTTGCCGGCCTCTTTCGGCACAAGCCCCCGCTCCGGAGCGCACCGCGGCCGGCAGGATGCTCTCTGCCGGCGAAGGTGCCGCTTCTCCGGCAAGGAAGCCTCTGCCGCTTCTCCAGCACACGGAGAGCGTGCTAGCTGCTGAAACGTGAAGAAAGAAGCTGCAGAAGACTGGCACTGAGCGTGCAGCTTTCCAGCGGAGAGAAAAAGCTACTTTAACACTCTGCAAGCCTTTCCACTCCCAAAAACATGCACATGGAAGGAGCTGCTGCAAAACCGATGCTGTGCTCGCTGCTGCTCCTCCTGAAGCTCTGGCTGCTAAATCTGAGGCTTTCCTTCCAATTTCAAGCTGCAAAGCACTTGCTGAATTGCAGGGAAAGTCCGGGAGGCATTTGCTGTGCTGGCACACTTTCTCCTTCCTAGACAGAGTGGAAAAGCTTTTCCCTGCCGTGTAGGCGACAAGAGACGCATTAGACGGCGATCCGGAGCTGTCCGAAGGTAAGCGCCTGTTGCCGGCCTCTTTCGGCACAAGCCCCCGTTCCGGAGCGCACCGCGGCCGGCAGGATGCTCTCTGCCGGCGAAGGTGCCGCTTCTCCGGCAAGGAAGCCTCTGCCGCTTCTCCAGCACACGGAGAGCGTGCTAGCTGCTGAAACGTGAAGAAAGAAGCTGCAGAACACTGGCACTCAGCGTGCAGCTTTCCAGCGGAGAGAAAAAGCTACTTTAACACTCTGCAAGCCTTTCCACTCCCAAAAACATGCACATGGAAGGAGCTGCTGCAAAACCGATGCTGTGCTCGCTGCTGCTCCTCCTGAAGCTCTGGCTGCTAAATCTGAGGCTTTCCTTCCAATTTCAAGCTGCAAAGCACTTGCTGAATTGCAGGGAAAGTCCGGGAGGCATTTGCTGTGCTGGCACACTTTCTCCTTCCTAGACAGAGTGGAAAAGCTTTTCCCTGCCGTGTAGGCGACAAGAGACGCATTAGACGGCGATCCGGAGCTGTCCGAAGGTAAGCGCCTGTTGCCGGCCTCTTTCGGCACAAGCCCCCGCTCCGGAGCGCACCGCGGCCGGCAGGATGCTCTCTGCCGGCGAAGGTGCCGCTTCTCCGGCAAGGAAGCCTCTGCCGCTTCTCCAGCACACGGAGAGCGTGCTAGCTGCTGAAACGTGAAGAAAGAAGCTGCAGAACACTGGCACTCAGCGTGCAGCTTTCCAGCGGAGAGAAAAAGCTACTTTAACACTCTGCAAGCCTTTCCACTCCCAAAAACATGCACATGGAAGGAGCTGCTGCAAAACCGATGCTGTGCTCGCTGCTGCTCCTCCTGAAGCTCTGGCTGCTAAATCTGAGGCTTTCCTTCCAATTTCAAGCTGCAAAGCACTTGCTGAATTGCAGGGAAAGTCCGGGAGGCATTTGCTGTGCTGGCACACTTTCTCCTTCCTAGACAGAGTGGAAAAGCTTTTCCCTGCCGTGTAGGCGACAAGAGACGCATTAGACGGCGATCCGGAGCTGTCCGAAGGTAAGCGCCTGTTGCCGGCCTCTTTCGGCACAAGCCCCCGCTCCGGAGCGCACCGCGGCCGGCAGGATGCTCTCTGCCGGCGAAGGTGCCGCTTCTCCGGCAAGGAAGCCTCTGCCGCTTCTCCAGCACACGGAGAGCGTGCTAGCTGCTGAAACGTGAAGAAAGAAGCTGCAGAACACTGGCACTGAGCGTGCAGCTTTCCAGCGGAGAGAAAAAGCTACTTTAACACTCTGCAAGCCTTTCCACTCCCAAAAACATGCACATGGAAGGAGCTGCTGCAAAAGCGATGCTGTGCTCGCTGCTGCTCCTCCTGAAGCTCTGGCTGCTAAATCTGAGGCTTTCCTTCCAATTTCAAGCTGCAAAGCACTTGCTGAATTGCAGGGAAAGTCCGGGAGGCATTTGCTGTGCTGGCACACTTTCTCCTTCCTAGACAGAGTGGAAAAGCTTTTCCCTGCCGTGTAGGCGACAAGAGACGCATTAGACGGCGATCCGGAGCTGTCCGAAGGTAAGCGCCTGTTGCCGGCCTCTTTCGGCACAAGCCCCCGCTCCGGAGCGCACCGCGGCCGGCAGGATGCTCTCTGCCGGCGAAGGTGCCGCTTCTCCGGCAAGGAAGCCTCTGCCGCTTCTCCAGCACACGGAGAGCGTGCTAGCTGCTGAAACGTGAAGAAAGAAGCTGCAGAACACTGGCACTGAGCGTGCAGCTTTCCAGCGGAGAAAAAAAGCTACTTTAACACTCTGCAAGCCTTTCCACTCCCAAAAACATGCACATGGAAGGAGCTGCTGCAAAAGCGATGCTGTGCTCGCTGCTGCTCCTCCTGAAGCTCTGGCTGCTAAATCTGAGGCTTTCCTTCCAATTTCAAGCTGCAAAGCACTTGCTGAATTGCAGGGAAAGTCCGGGAGGCATTTGCTGTGCTGGCACACTTTCTCCTTCCTAGACAGAGTGGAAAAGCTTTTCCCTGCCGTGTAGGCGACAAGAGACGCATTAGACGGCGATCCGGAGCTGTCCGAAGGTAAGCGCCTGTTGCCGGCCTCTTTCGGCACAAGCCTCCGCTCCGGAGCGCACCGCGGCCGGCAGGATGCTCTCTGCCGGCGAAGGTGCCGCTTCTCCGGCAAGGAAGCCTCTGCCGCTTCTCCAGCACACGGAGAGCGTGCTAGCTGCTGAAACGTGAAGAAAGAAGCTGCAGAACACTGGCACTGAGCGTGCAGCTTTCCAGCGGAGAGAAAAAGCTACTTTAACACTCTGCAAGCCTTTCCACTCCCAAAAACATGCACATGGAAGGAGCTGCTGCAAAACCGATGCTGTGCTCGCTGCTGCTCCTCCTGAAGCTCTGGCTGCTAAATCTGAGGCTTTCCTTCCAATTTCAAGCTGCAAAGCACTTGCTGAATTCCAGGGAAAGTCCGGGAGGCATTTGCTGTGCTGGCACACTTTCTCCTTCCTAGACAAAGTGGAAAAGCTTTTCCCTGCCGTGTAGGCGACAAGAGACGCATTAGACGGCGATCTGGAGCTGTCCGAAGGTAAGCGCCTGTTGCCGGCCTCTTTCGGCACAAGCCCCCGCTCCGGAGCGCACCGCGGCCGGCAGGATGCTCTCTGCCGGCGAAGGTGCCGCTTCTCCGGCAAGGAAGCCTCTGCCGCTTCTCCAGCACACGGAGAGCGTGCTAGCTGCTGAAACGTGAAGAAAGAAGCTGCAGAAGACTGGCACTGAGCGTGCAGCTTTCCAGCGGAGAGAAAAAGCTACTTGAACACTCTGCAAGCCTTTCCACTCCCAAAAACATGCACATGGAAGGAGCTGCTGCAAAAGCGATGCTGTGCTCGCTGCTGCTCCTCCTGAAGCTCTGGCTGCTAAATCTGAGGCTTTCCTTCCAATTTCAAGCTGCAAAGCACTTGCTGAATTGCAGGGAAAGTCCGGGAGGCATTTGCTGTGCTGGCACACTTTCTCCTTCCTAGACAGAGTGGAAAAGCTTTTCCCTGCCGTGTAGGCGACAAGAGACGCATTAGACGGCGATCCGGAGCTGTCCGAAGGTAAGCGCCTGTTGCCGGCCTCTTTCGGCACAAGCCCCCGCTCCGGAGCGCACCGCGGCCGGCAGGATGCTCTCTGCCGGCGAAGGTGCCGCTTCTCCGGCAAGGAAGCCTCTGCCGCTTCTCCAGCACACGGAGAGCGTGCTAGCTGCTGAAACGTGAAGAAAGAAGCTGCAGAACACTGGCACTCAGCGTGCAGCTTTCCAGCGGAGAAAAAAAGCTACTTTAACACTCTGCAAGCCTTTCCACTCCCAAAAACATGCACATGGAAGGAGCTGCTGCAAAACCGATGCTGTGCTCGCTGCTGCTCCTCCTGAAGCTCTGGCTGCTAAATCTGAGGCTTTCCTTCCAATTTCAAGCTGCAAAGCACTTGCTGAATTGCAGGGAAAGTCCGGGAGGCATTTGCTGTGCTGGCACACTTTCTCCTTCCTAGACAGAGTGGAAAAGCTTTTCCCTGCCGTGTAGGCGACAAGAGACGCATTAGACGGCGATCCGGAGCTGTCCGAAGGTAAGCGCCTGTTGCCGGCCTCTTTCGGCACAAGCCCCCGCTCCGGAGCGCACCGCGGCCGGCAGGATGCTCTCTGCCGGCGAAGGTGCCGCTTCTCCGGCAAGGAAGCCTCTGCCGCTTCTCCAGCACACGGAGAGCGTGCTAGCTGCTGAAACGTGAAGAAAGAAGCTGCAGAACACTGGCACTCAGCGTGCAGCTTTCCAGCGGAGAGAAAAAGCTACTTTAACACTCTGCAAGCCTTTCCACTCCCAAAAACATGCACATGGAAGGAGCTGCTGCAAAAGCGATGCTGTGCTCGCTGCTGCTCCTCCTGAAGCTCTGGCTGCTAAATCTGAGGCTTTCCTTCCAATTTCAAGCTGCAAAGCACTTGCTGAATTGCAGGGAAAGTCCGGGAGGCATTTGCTGTGCTGGCACACTTTCTCCTTCCTAGACAGAGTGGAAAAGCTTTTCCCTGCCGTGTAGGCGACAAGAGACGCATTAGACGGCGATCCGGAGCTGTCCGAAGGTAAGCGCCTGTTGCCGGCCTCTTTCGGCACAAGCCCCCGCTCCGGAGCGCACCGCGGCCGGCAGGATGCTCTCTGCCGGCGAAGGTGCCGCTTCTCCGGCAAGGAAGCCTCTGCCGCTTCTCCAGCACACGGAGAGCGTGCTAGCTGCTGAAACGTGAAGAAAGAAGCTGCAGAACACTGGCACTGAGCGTGCAGCTTTCCAGCGGAGAGAAAAAGCTACTTTAACACTCTGCAAGCCTTTCCACTCCCAAAAACATGCACATGGAAGGAGCTGCTGCAAAAGCGATGCTGTGCTCGCTGCTGCTCCTCCTGAAGCTCTGGCTGCTAAATCTGAGGCTTTCCTTCCAATTTCAAGCTGCAAAGCACTTGCTGAATTGCAGGGAAAGTCCGGGAGGCATTTGCTGTGCTGGCACACTTTCTCCTTCCTAGACAGAGTGGAAAAGCTTTTCCCTGCCGTGTAGGCGACAAGAGACGCATTAGACGGCGATCCGGAGCTGTCCGAAGGTAAGCGCCTGTTGCCGGCCTCTTTCGGCACAAGCCCCCGCTCCGGAGCGCACCGCGGCCGGCAGGATGCTCTCTGCCGGCGAAGGTGCCGCTTCTCCGGCAAGGAAGCCTCTGCCGCTTCTCCAGCACACGGAGAGCGTGCTAGCTGCTGAAACGTGAAGAAAGAAGCTGCAGAACACTGGCACTGAGCGTGCAGCTTTCCAGCGGAGAAAAAAAGCTACTTTAACACTCTGCAAGCCTTTCCACTCCCAAAAACATGCACATGGAAGGAGCTGCTGCAAAAGCGATGCTGTGCTCGCTGCTGCTCCTCCTGAAGCTCTGGCTGCTAAATCTGAGGCTTTCCTTCCAATTTCAAGCTGCAAAGCACTTGCTGAATTGCAGGGAAAGTCCGGGAGGCATTTGCTGTGCTGGCACACTTTCTCCTTCCTAGACAGAGTGGAAAAGCTTTTCCCTGCCGTGTAGGCGACAAGAGACGCATTAGACGGCGATCCGGAGCTGTCCGAAGGTAAGCGCCTGTTGCCGGCCTCTTTCGGCACAAGCCTCCGCTCCGGAGCGCACCGCGGCCGGCAGGATGCTCTCTGCCGGCGAAGGTGCCGCTTCTCCGGCAAGGAAGCCTCTGCCGCTTCTCCAGCACACGGAGAGCGTGCTAGCTGCTGAAACGTGAAGAAAGAAGCTGCAGAACACTGGCACTGAGCGTGCAGCTTTCCAGCGGAGAGAAAAAGCTACTTTAACACTCTGCAAGCCTTTCCACTCCCAAAAACATGCACATGGAAGGAGCTGCTGCAAAACCGATGCTGTGCTCGCTGCTGCTCCTCCTGAAGCTCTGGCTGCTAAATCTGAGGCTTTCCTTCCAATTTCAAGCTGCAAAGCACTTGCTGAATTGCAGGGAAAGTCCGGGAGGCATTTGCTGTGCTGGCACACTTTCTCCTTCCTAGACAGAGTGGAAAAGCTTTTCCCTGCCGTGTAGGCGACAAGAGACGCATTAGACGGCGATCTGGAGCTGTCCGAAGGTAAGCGCCTGTTGCCGGCCTCTTTCGGCACAAGCCCCCGCTCCGGAGCGCACCGCGGCCGGCAGGATGCTCTCTGCCGGCGAAGGTGCCGCTTCTCCGGCAAGGAAGCCTCTGCCGCTTCTCCAGCACACGGAGAGCGTGCTAGCTGCTGAAACGTGAAGAAAGAAGCTGCAGAACACTGGCACTGAGCGTGCAGCTTTCCAGCGGAGAGAAAAAGCTACTTGAACACTCTGCAAGCCTTTCCACTCCCAAAAACATGCACATGGAAGGAGCTGCTGCAAAACCGATGCTGTGCTCGCTGCTGCTCCTCCTGAAGCTCTGGCTGCTAAATCTGAGGCTTTCCTTCCAATTTCAAGCTGCAAAGCACTTGCTGAATTGCAGGGAAAGTCCGGGAGGCATTTGCTGTGCTGGCACACTTTCTCCTTCCTAGACAGAGTGGAAAAGCTTTTCCCTGCCGTGTAGGCGACAAGAGACGCATTAGACGGCGATCCGGAGCTGTCCGAAGGTAAGCGCCTGTTGCCGGCCTCTTTCGGCACAAGCCTCCGCTTCGGAGCGCACCGCGGCCGGCAGGATGCTCTCTGCCGGCGAAGGTGCCGCTTCTCCGGCAAGGAAGCCTCTGCCGCTTCTCCAGCACACGGAGAGCGTGCTAGCTGCTGAAACGTGAAGAAAGAAGCTGCAGAACACTGGCACTGAGCGTGCAGCTTTCCAGCGGAGAGAAAAAGCTACTTTAACACTCTGCAAGCCTTTCCACTCCCAAAAACATGCACATGGAAGGAGCTGCTGCAAAACCGATGCTGTGCTCGCTGCTGCTCCTCCTGAAGCTCTGGCTGCTAAATCTGAGGCTTTCCTTCCAATTTCAAGCTGCAAAGCACTTGCTGAATTCCAGGGAAAGTCCGGGAGGCATTTGCTGTGCTGGCACACTTTCTCCTTCCTAGACAGAGTGGAAAAGCTTTTCCCTGCCGTGTAGGCGACAAGAGACGCATTAGACGGCGATCTGGAGCTGTCCGAAGGTAAGCGCCTGTTGCCGGCCTCTTTCGGCACAAGCCCCCGCTCCGGAGCGCACCGCGGCCGGCAGGATGCTCTCTGCCGGCGAAGGTGCCGCTTCTCCGGCAAGGAAGCCTCTGCCGCTTCTCCAGCACACGGAGAGCGTGCTAGCTGCTGAAACGTGAAGAAAGAAGCTGCAGAACACTGGCACTGAGCGTGCAGCTTTCCAGCGGAGAGAAAAAGCTACTTGAACACTCTGCAAGCCTTTCCACTCCCAAAAACATGCACATGGAAGGAGCTGCTGCAAAACCGATGCTGTGCTCGCTGCTGCTCCTCCTGAAGCTCTGGCTGCTAAATCTGAGGCTTTCCTTCCAATTTCAAGCTGCAAAGCACTTGCTGAATTCCAGGGAAAGTCCGGGAGGCATTTGCTGTGCTGGCACACTTTCTCCTTCCTAGACAGAGTGGAAAAGCTTTTCCCTGCCGTGTAGGCGACAAGAGACGCATTAGACGGCGATCCGGAGCTGTCCGAAGGTAAGCGCCTGTTGCCGGCCTCTTTCGGCACAAGCCCCCGCTCCGGAGCGCACCGCGGCCGGCAGGATGCTCTCTGCCGGCGAAGGTGCCGCTTCTCCGGCAAGGAAGCCTCTGCCGCTTCTCCAGCACACGGAGAGCGTGCTAGCTGCTGAAACGTGAAGAAAGAAGCTGCAGAACACTGGCACTGAGCGTGCAGCTTTCCAGCGGAGAGAAAAAGCTACTTGAACACTCTGCAAGCCTTTCCACTCCCAAAAACATGCACATGGAAGGAGCTGCTGCAAAACCGATGCTGTGCTCGCTGCTGCTCCTCCTGAAGCTCTGGCTGCTAAATCTGAGGCTTTCCTTCCAATTTCAAGCTGCAAAGCACTTGCTGAATTGCAGGGAAAGTCCGGGAGGCATTTGCTGTGCTGGCACACTTTCTCCTTCCTAGACAGAGTGGAAAAGCTTTTCCCTGCCGTGTAGGCGACAAGAGACGCATTAGACGGCGATCCGGAGCTGTCCGAAGGTAAGCGCCTGTTGCCGGCCTCTTTCGGCACAAGCCCCCGCTCCGGAGCGCACCGCGGCCGGCAGGATGCTCTCTGCCGGCGAAGGTGCCGCTTCTCCGGCAAGGAAGCCTCTGCCGCTTCTCCAGCACACGGAGAGCGTGCTAGCTGCTGAAACGTGAAGAAAGAAGCTGCAGAACACTGGCACTCAGCGTGCAGCTTTCCAGCGGAGAGAAAAAGCTACTTTAACACTCTGCAAGCCTTTCCACTCCCAAAAACATGCACATGGAAGGAGCTGCTGCAAAAGCGATGCTGTGCTCGCTGCTGCTCCTCTTGAAGCTCTGGCTGCTAAATCTGAGGCTTTCCTTCCAATTTCAAGCTGCAAAGCACTTGCTGAATTGCAGGGAAAGTCCGGGAGGCATTTGCTGTGCTGGCACACTTTCTCCTTCCTAGACAGAGTGGAAAAGCTTTTCCCTGCCGTGTAGGCGACAAGAGACGCATTAGACGGCGATCCGGAGCTGTCCGAAGGTAAGCGCCTGTTGCCGGCCTCTTTCGGCACAAGCCCCCGCTCCGGAGCGCACCGCGGCCGGCAGGATGCTCTCTGCCGGCGAAGGTGCCGCTTCTCCGGCAAGGAAGCCTCTGCCGCTTCTCCAGCACACGGAGAGCGTGCTAGCTGCTGAAACGTGAAGAAAGAAGCTGCAGAACACTGGCACTGAGCGTGCAGCTTTCCAGCGGAGAGAAAAAGCTACTTTAACACTCTGCAAGCCTTTCCACTCCCAAAAACATGCACATGGAAGGAGCTGCTGCAAAAGCGATGCTGTGCTCGCTGCTGCTCCTCCTGAAGCTCTGGCTGCTAAATCTGAGGCTTTCCTTCCAATTTCAAGCTGCAAAGCACTTGCTGAATTGCAGGGAAAGTCCGGGAGGCATTTGCTGTGCTGGCACACTTTCTCCTTCCTAGACAGAGTGGAAAAGCTTTTCCCTGCCGTGTAGGCGACAAGAGACGCATTAGACGGCGATCCGGAGCTGTCCGAAGGTAAGCGCCTGTTGCCGGCCTCTTTCGGCACAAGCCCCCGCTCCGGAGCGCACCGCGGCCGGCAGGATGCTCTCTGCCGGCGAAGGTGCCGCTTCTCCGGCAAGGAAGCCTCTGCCGCTTCTCCAGCACACGGAGAGCGTGCTAGCTGCTGAAACGTGAAGAAAGAAGCTGCAGAACACTGGCACTCAGCGTGCAGCTTTCCAGCGGAGAAAAAAAGCTACTTTAACACTCTGCAAGCCTTTCCACTCCCAAAAACATGCACATGGAAGGAGCTGCTGCAAAACCGATGCTGTGCTCGCTGCTGCTCCTCCTGAAGCTCTGGCTGCTAAATCTGAGGCTTTCCTTCCAATTTCAAGCTGCAAAGCACTTGCTGAATTGCAGGGAAAGTCCGGGAGGCATTTGCTGTGCTGGCACACTTTCTCCTTCCTAGACAGAGTGGAAAAGCTTTTCCCTGCCGTGTAGGCGACAAGAGACGCATTAGACGGCGATCCGGAGCTGTCCGAAGGTAAGCGCCTGTTGCCGGCCTCTTTCGGCACAAGCCCCCGCTCCGGAGCGCACCGCGGCCGGCAGGATGCTCTCTGCCGGCGAAGGTGCCGCTTCTCCGGCAAGGAAGCCTCTGCCGCTTCTCCAGCACACGGAGAGCGTGCTAGCTGCTGAAACGTGAAGAAAGAAGCTGCAGAACACTGGCACTGAGCGTGCAGCTTTCCAGCGGAGAGAAAAAGCTACTTTAACACTCTGCAAGCCTTTCCACTCCCAAAAACATGCACATGGAAGGAGCTGCTGCAAAACCGATGCTGTGCTCGCTGCTGCTCCTCCTGAAGCTCTGGCTGCTAAATCTGAGGCTTTCCTTCCAATTTCAAGCTGCAAAGCACTTGCTGAATTGCAGGGAAAGTCCGGGAGGCATTTGCTGTGCTGGCACACTTTCTCCTTCCTAGACAGAGTGGAAAAGCTTTTCCCTGCCGTGTAGGCGACAAGAGACGCATTAGACGGCGATCCGGAGCTGTCCGAAGGTAAGCGCCTGTTGCCGGCCTCTTTCGGCACAAGCCCCCGCTCCGGAGCGCACCGCGGCCGGCAGGATGCTCTCTGCCGGCGAAGGTGCCGCTTCTCCGGCAAGGAAGCCTCTGCCGCTTCTCCAGCACACGGAGAGCGTGCTAGCTGCTGAAACGTGAAGAAAGAAGCTGCAGAACACTGGCACTGAGCGTGCAGCTTTCCAGCGGAGAGAAAAAGCTACTTTAACACTCTGCAAGCCTTTCCACTCCCAAAAACATGCACATGGAAGGAGCTGCTGCAAAAGCGATGCTGTGCTCGCTGCTGCTCCTCCTGAAGCTCTGGCTGCTAAATCTGAGGCTTTCCTTCCAATTTCAAGCTGCAAAGCACTTGCTGAATTGCAGGGAAAGTCCGGGAGGCATTTGCTGTGCTGGCACACTTTCTCCTTCCTAGACAGAGTGGAAAAGCTTTTCCCTGCCGTGTAGGCGACAAGAGACGCATTAGACGGCGATCCGGAGCTGTCCGAAGGTAAGCGCCTGTTGCCGGCCTCTTTCGGCACAAGCCCCCGCTCCGGAGCGCACCGCGGCCGGCAGGATGCTCTCTGCCGGCGAAGGTGCCGCTTCTCCGGCAAGGAAGCCTCTGCCGCTTCTCCAGCACACGGAGAGCGTGCTAGCTGCTGAAACGTGAAGAAAGAAGCTGCAGAAGACTGGCACTGAGCGTGCAGCTTTCCAGCGGAGAGAAAAAGCTACTTTAACACTCTGCAAGCCTTTCCACTCCCAAAAACATGCACATGGAAGGAGCTGCTGCAAAACCGATGCTGTGCTCGCTGCTGCTCCTCCTGAAGCTCTGGCTGCTAAATCTGAGGCTTTCCTTCCAATTTCAAGCTGCAAAGCACTTGCTGAATTGCAGGGAAAGTCCGGGAGGCATTTGCTGTGCTGGCACACTTTCTCCTTCCTAGACAGAGTGGAAAAGCTTTTCCCTGCCGTGTAGGCGACAAGAGACGCATTAGACGGCGATCCGGAGCTGTCCGAAGGTAAGCGCCTGTTGCCGGCCTCTTTCGGCACAAGCCCCCGCTCCGGAGCGCACCGCGGCCGGCAGGATGCTCTCTGCCGGCGAAGGTGCCGCTTCTCCGGCAAGGAAGCCTCTGCCGCTTCTCCAGCACACGGAGAGCGTGCTAGCTGCTGAAACGTGAAGAAAGAAGCTGCAGAACACTGGCACTGAGCGTGCAGCTTTCCAGCGGAGAGAAAAAGCTACTTGAACACTCTGCAAGCCTTTCCACTCCCAAAAACATGCACATGGAAGGAGCTGCTGCAAAAGCGATGCTGTGCTCGCTGCTGCTCCTCCTGAAGCTCTGGCTGCTAAATCTGAGGCTTTCCTTCCAATTTCAAGCTGCAAAGCACTTGCTGAATTGCAGGGAAAGTCCGGGAGGCATTTGCTGTGCTGGCACACTTTCTCCTTCCTAGACAGAGTGGAAAAGCTTTTCCCTGCCGTGTAGGCGACAAGAGACGCATTAGACGGCGATCCGGAGCTGTCCGAAGGTAAGCGCCTGTTGCCGGCCTCTTTCGGCACAAGCCCCCGCTCCGGAGCGCACCGCGGCCGGCAGGATGCTCTCTGCCGGCGAAGGTGCCGCTTCTCCGGCAAGGAAGCCTCTGCCGCTTCTCCAGCACACGGAGAGCGTGCTAGCTGCTGAAACGTGAAGAAAGAAGCTGCAGAACACTGGCACTGAGCGTGCAGCTTTCCAGCGGAGAGAAAAAGCTACTTGAACACTCTGCAAGCCTTTCCACTCCCAAAAACATGCACATGGAAGGAGCTGCTGCAAAAGCGATGCTGTGCTCGCTGCTGCTCCTCCTGAAGCTCTGGCTGCTAAATCTGAGGCTTTCCTTCCAATTTCAAGCTGCAAAGCACTTGCTGAATTGCAGGGAAAGTCCGGGAGGCATTTGCTGTGCTGGCACACTTTCTCCTTCCTAGACAGAGTGGAAAAGCTTTTCCCTGCCGTGTAGGCGACAAGAGACGCATTAGACGGCGATCCGGAGCTGTCCGAAGGTAAGCGCCTGTTGCCGGCCTCTTTCGGCACAAGCCCCCGCTCCGGAGCGCACCGCGGCCGGCAGGATGCTCTCTGCCGGCGAAGGTGCCGCTTCTCCGGCAAGGAAGCCTCTGCCGCTTCTCCAGCACACGGAGAGCGTGCTAGCTGCTGAAACGTGAAGAAAGAAGCTGCAGAAGACTGGCACTGAGCGTGCAGCTTTCCAGCGGAGAGAAAAAGCTACTTTAACACTCTGCAAGCCTTTCCACTCCCAAAAACATGCACATGGAAGGAGCTGCTGCAAAACCGATGCTGTGCTCGCTGCTGCTCCTCCTGAAGCTCTGGCTGCTAAATCTGAGGCTTTCCTTCCAATTTCAAGCTGCAAAGCACTTGCTGAATTGCAGGGAAAGTCCGGGAGGCATTTGCTGTGCTGGCACACTTTCTCCTTCCTAGACAGAGTGGAAAAGCTTTTCCCTGCCGTGTAGGCGACAAGAGACGCATTAGACGGCGATCCGGAGCTGTCCGAAGGTAAGCGCCTGTTGCCGGCCTCTTTCGGCACAAGCCCCCGCTCCGGAGCGCACCGCGGCCGGCAGGATGCTCTCTGCCGGCGAAGGTGCCGCTTCTCCGGCAAGGAAGCCTCTGCCGCTTCTCCAGCACACGGAGAGCGTGCTAGCTGCTGAAACGTGAAGAAAGAAGCTGCAGAACACTGGCACTGAGCGTGCAGCTTTCCAGCGGAGAGAAAAAGCTACTTTAACACTCTGCAAGCCTTTCCACTCCCAAAAACATGCACATGGAAGGAGCTGCTGCAAAAGCGATGCTGTGCTCGCTGCTGCTCCTCCTGAAGCTCTGGCTGCTAAATCTGAGGCTTTCCTTCCAATTTCAAGCTGCAAAGCACTTGCTGAATTGCAGGGAAAGTCCGGGAGGCATTTGCTGTGCTGGCACACTTTCTCCTCTATAGACAGAGTGGAAAAGCTTTTCCCTGCCGTGTAGGCGACAAGAGACGCATTAGACGGCGATCCGGAGCTGTCCGAAGGTAAGCGCCTGTTGCCGGCCTCTTTCGGCACAAGCCCCCGCTCCGGAGCGCACCGCGGCCGGCAGGATGCTCTCTGCCGGCGAAGGTGCCGCTTCTCCGGCAAGGAAGCCTCTGCCGCTTCTCCAGCACACGGAGAGCGTGCTAGCTGCTGAAACGTGAAGAAAGAAGCTGCAGAACACTGGCACTGAGCGTGCAGCTTTCCAGCGGAGAGAAAAAGCTACTTTAACACTCTGCAAGCCTTTCCACTCCCAAAAACATGCACATGGAAGGAGCTGCTGCAAAACCGATGCTGTGCTCGCTGCTGCTCCTCCTGAAGCTCTGGCTGCTAAATCTGAGGCTTTCCTTCCAATTTCAAGCTGCAAAGCACTTGCTGAATTCCAGGGAAAGTCCGGGAGGCATTTGCTGTGCTGGCACACTTTCTCCTTCCTAGACAGAGTGGAAAAGCTTTTCCCTGCCGTGTAGGCGACAAGAGACGCATTAGACGGCGATCCGGAGCTGTCCGAAGGTAAGCGCCTGTTGCCGGCCTCTTTCGGCACAAGCCCCCGCTCCGGAGCGCACCGCGGCCGGCAGGATGCTCTCTGCCGGCGAAGGTGCCGCTTCTCCGGCAAGGAAGCCTCTGCCGCTTCTCCAGCACACGGAGAGCGTGCTAGCTGCTGAAACGTGAAGAAAGAAGCTGCAGAACACTGGCACTGAGCGTGCAGCTTTCCAGCGGAGAGAAAAAGCTACTTGAACACTCTGCAAGCCTTTCCACTCCCAAAAACATGCACATGGAAGGAGCTGCTGCAAAACCGATGCTGTGCTCGCTGCTGCTCCTCCTGAAGCTCTGGCTGCTAAATCTGAGGCTTTCCTTCCAATTTCAAGCTGCAAAGCACTTGCTGAATTGCAGGGAAAGTCCGGGAGGCATTTGCTGTGCTGGCACACTTTCTCCTTCCTAGACAGAGTGGAAAAGCTTTTCCCTGCCGTGTAGGCGACAAGAGACGCATTAGACGGCGATCCGGAGCTGTCCGAAGGTAAGCGCCTGTTGCCGGCCTCTTTCGGCACAAGCCCCCGCTCCGGAGCGCACCGCGGCCGGCAGGATGCTCTCTGCCGGCGAAGGTGCCGCTTCTCCGGCAAGGAAGCCTCTGCCGCTTCTCCAGCACACGGAGAGCGTGCTAGCTGCTGAAACGTGAAGAAAGAAGCTGCAGAACACTGGCACTCAGCGTGCAGCTTTCCAGCGGAGAGAAAAAGCTACTTTAACACTCTGCAAGCCTTTCCACTCCCAAAAACATGCACATGGAAGGAGCTGCTGCAAAACCGATGCTGTGCTCGCTGCTGCTCCTCCTGAAGCTCTGGCTGCTAAATCTGAGGCTTTCCTTCCAATTTCAAGCTGCAAAGCACTTGCTGAATTGCAGGGAAAGTCCGGGAGGCATTTGCTGTGCTGGCACACTTTCTCCTTCCTAGACAGAGTGGAAAAGCTTTTCCCTGCCGTGTAGGCGACAAGAGACGCATTAGACGGCGATCTGGAGCTGTCCGAAGGTAAGCGCCTGTTGCCGGCCTCTTTCGGCACAAGCCCCCGCTCCGGAGCGCACCGCGGCCGGCAGGATGCTCTCTGCCGGCGAAGGTGCCGCTTCTCCGGCAAGGAAGCCTCTGCCGCTTCTCCAGCACACGGAGAGCGTGCTAGCTGCTGAAACGTGAAGAAAGAAGCTGCAGAAGACTGGCACTGAGCGTGCAGCTTTCCAGCGGAGAGAAAAAGCTACTTGAACACTCTGCAAGCCTTTCCACTCCCAAAAACATGCACATGGAAGGAGCTGCTGCAAAACCGATGCTGTGCTCGCTGCTGCTCCTCCTGAAGCTCTGGCTGCTAAATCTGAGGCTTTCCTTCCAATTTCAAGCTGCAAAGCACTTGCTGAATTGCAGGGAAAGTCCGGGAGGCATTTGCTGTGCTGGCACACTTTCTCCTTCCTAGACAGAGTGGAAAAGCTTTTCCCTGCCGTGTAGGCGACAAGAGACGCATTAGACGGCGATCCGGAGCTGTCCGAAGGTAAGCGCCTGTTGCCGGCCTCTTTCGGCACAAGCCCCCGCTCCGGAGCGCACCGCGGCCGGCAGGATGCTCTCTGCCGGCGAAGGTGCCGCTTCTCCGGCAAGGAAGCCTCTGCCGCTTCTCCAGCACACGGAGAGCGTGCTAGCTGCTGAAACGTGAAGAAAGAAGCTGCAGAACACTGGCACTGAGCGTGCAGCTTTCCAGCGGAGAAAAAAAGCTACTTTAACACTCTGCAAGCCTTTCCACTCCCAAAAACATGCACATGGAAGGAGCTGCTGCAAAACCGATGCTGTGCTCGCTGCTGCTCCTCCTGAAGCTCTGGCTGCTAAATCTGAGGCTTTCCTTCCAATTTCAAGCTGCAAAGCACTTGCTGAATTCCAGGGAAAGTCCGGGAGGCATTTGCTGTGCTGGCACACTTTCTCCTTCCTAGACAGAGTGGAAAAGCTTTTCCCTGCCGTGTAGGCGACAAGAGACGCATTAGACGGCGATCCGGAGCTGTCCGAAGGTAAGCGCCTGTTGCCGGCCTCTTTCGGCACAAGCCCCCGCTCCGGAGCGCACCGCGGCCGGCAGGATGCTCTCTGCCGGCGAAGGTGCCGCTTCTCCGGCAAGGAAGCCTCTGCCGCTTCTCCAGCACACGGAGAGCGTGCTAGCTGCTGAAACGTGAAGAAAGAAGCTGCAGAACACTGGCACTGAGCGTGCAGCTTTCCAGCGGAGAGAAAAAGCTACTTTAACACTCTGCAAGCCTTTCCACTCCCAAAAACATGCACATGGAAGGAGCTGCTGCAAAAGCGATGCTGTGCTCGCTGCTGCTCCTCCTGAAGCTCTGGCTGCTAAATCTGAGGCTTTCCTTCCAATTTCAAGCTGCAAAGCACTTGCTGAATTGCAGGGAAAGTCCGGGAGGCATTTGCTGTGCTGGCACACTTTCTCCTTCCTAGACAGAGTGGAAAAGCTTTTCCCTGCCGTGTAGGCGACAAGAGACGCATTAGACGGCGATCCGGAGCTGTCCGAAGGTAAGCGCCTGTTGCCGGCCTCTTTCGGCACAAGCCCCCGCTCCGGAGCGCACCGCGGCCGGCAGGATGCTCTCTGCCGGCGAAGGTGCCGCTTCTCCGGCAAGGAAGCCTCTGCCGCTTCTCCAGCACACGGAGAGCGTGCTAGCTGCTGAAACGTGAAGAAAGAAGCTGCAGAACACTGGCACTGAGCGTGCAGCTTTCCAGCGGAGAGAAAAAGCTACTTTAACACTCTGCAAGCCTTTCCACTCCCAAAAACATGCACATGGAAGGAGCTGCTGCAAAAGCGATGCTGTGCTCGCTGCTGCTCCTCCTGAAGCTCTGGCTGCTAAATCTGAGGCTTTCCTTCCAATTTCAAGCTGCAAAGCACTTGCTGAATTGCAGGGAAAGTCCGGGAGGCATTTGCTGTGCTGGCACACTTTCTCCTTCCTAGACAGAGTGGAAAAGCTTTTCCCTGCCGTGTAGGCGACAAGAGACGCATTAGACGGCGATCCGGAGCTGTCCGAAGGTAAGCGCCTGTTGCCGGCCTCTTTCGGCACAAGCCCCCGCTCCGGAGCGCACCGCGGCCGGCAGGATGCTCTCTGCCGGCGAAGGTGCCGCTTCTCCGGCAAGGAAGCCTCTGCCGCTTCTCCAGCACACGGAGAGCGTGCTAGCTGCTGAAACGTGAAGAAAGAAGCTGCAGAAGACTGGCACTGAGCGTGCAGCTTTCCAGCGGAGAGAAAAAGCTACTTGAACACTCTGCAAGCCTTTCCACTCCCAAAAACATGCACATGGAAGGAGCTGCTGCAAAACCGATGCTGTGCTCGCTGCTGCTCCTCCTGAAGCTCTGGCTGCTAAATCTGAGGCTTTCCTTCCAATTTCAAGCTGCAAAGCACTTGCTGAATTGCAGGGAAAGTCCGGGAGGCATTTGCTGTGCTGGCACACTTTCTCCTTCCTAGACAGAGTGGAAAAGCTTTTCCCTGCCGTGTAGGCGACAAGAGACGCATTAGACGGCGATCCGGAGCTGTCCGAAGGTAAGCGCCTGTTGCCGGCCTCTTTCGGCACAAGCCCCCGCTCCGGAGCGCACCGCGGCCGGCAGGATGCTCTCTGCCGGCGAAGGTGCCGCTTCTCCGGCAAGGAAGCCTCTGCCGCTTCTCCAGCACACGGAGAGCGTGCTAGCTGCTG
The DNA here is from genome assembly GCF_963513975.1 of Fringilla coelebs. Lineage (NCBI taxonomy): Eukaryota > Metazoa > Chordata > Aves > Passeriformes > Fringillidae > Fringilla > Fringilla coelebs. Next base: position 103,715,653 of record NC_140028.1, on the reverse strand, counting down.
AAACGTGAAGAAAGAAGCTGCAGAACACTGGCACTGAGCGTGCAGCTTTCCAGCGGAGAGAAAAAGCTACTTTAACACTCTGCAAGCCTTTCCACTCCCAAAAACATGCACATGGAAGGAGCTGCTGCAAAACCGATGCTGTGCTCGCTGCTGCTCCTCCTGAAGCTCTGGCTGCTAAATCTGAGGCTTTCCTTCCAATTTCAAGCTGCAAAGCACTTGCTGAATTCCAGGGAAAGTCCGGGAGGCATTTGCTGTGCTGGCACACTTTCTCCTTCCTAGACAGAGTGGAAAAGCTTTTCCCTGCCGTGTAGGCGACAAGAGACGCATTAGACGGCGATCTGGAGCTGTCCGAAGGTAAGCGCCTGTTGCCGGCCTCTTTCGGCACAAGCCCCCGCTCCGGAGCGCACCGCGGCCGGCAGGATGCTCTCTGCCGGCGAAGGTGCCGCTTCTCCGGCAAGGAAGCCTCTGCCGCTTCTCCAGCACACGGAGAGCGTGCTAGCTGCTGAAACGTGAAGAAAGAAGCTGCAGAACACTGGCACTGAGCGTGCAGCTTTCCAGCGGAGAGAAAAAGCTACTTGAACACTCTGCAAGCCTTTCCACTCCCAAAAACATGCACATGGAAGGAGCTGCTGCAAAACCGATGCTGTGCTCGCTGCTGCTCCTCCTGAAGCTCTGGCTGCTAAATCTGAGGCTTTCCTTCCAATTTCAAGCTGCAAAGCACTTGCTGAATTGCAGGGAAAGTCCGGGAGGCATTTGCTGTGCTGGCACACTTTCTCCTTCCTAGACAGAGTGGAAAAGCTTTTCCCTGCCGTGTAGGCGACAAGAGACGCATTAGACGGCGATCCGGAGCTGTCCGAAGGTAAGCGCCTGTTGCCGGCCTCTTTCGGCACAAGCCCCCGCTCCGGAGCGCACCGCGGCCGGCAGGATGCTCTCTGCCGGCGAAGGTGCCGCTTCTCCGGCAAGGAAGCCTCTGCCGCTTCTCCAGCACACGGAGAGCGTGCTAGCTGCTGAAACGTGAAGAAAGAAGCTGCAGAACACTGGCACTGAGCGTGCAGCTTTCCAGCGGAGAGAAAAAGCTACTTGAACACTCTGCAAGCCTTTCCACTCCCAAAAACATGCACATGGAAGGAGCTGCTGCAAAACCGATGCTGTGCTCGCTGCTGCTCCTCCTGAAGCTCTGGCTGCTAAATCTGAGGCTTTCCTTCCAATTTCAAGCTGCAAAGCACTTGCTGAATTGCAGGGAAAGTCCGGGAGGCATTTGCTGTGCTGGCACACTTTCTCCTTCCTAGACAGAGTGGAAAAGCTTTTCCCTGCCGTGTAGGCGACAAGAGACGCATTAGACGGCGATCCGGAGCTGTCCGAAGGTAAGCGCCTGTTGCCGGCCTCTTTCGGCACAAGCCCCCGCTCCGGAGCGCACCGCGGCCGGCAGGATGCTCTCTGCCGGCGAAGGTGCCGCTTCTCCGGCAAGGAAGCCTCTGCCGCTTCTCCAGCACACGGAGAGCGTGCTAGCTGCTGAAACGTGAAGAAAGAAGCTGCAGAACACTGGCACTGAGCGTGCAGCTTTCCAGCGGAGAGAAAAAGCTACTTTAACACTCTGCAAGCCTTTCCACTCCCAAAAACATGCACATGGAAGGAGCTGCTGCAAAAGCGATGCTGTGCTCGCTGCTGCTCCTCCTGAAGCTCTGGCTGCTAAATCTGAGGCTTTCCTTCCAATTTCAAGCTGCAAAGCACTTGCTGAATTGCAGGGAAAGTCCGGGAGGCATTTGCTGTGCTGGCACACTTTCTCCTTCCTAGACAGAGTGGAAAAGCTTTTCCCTGCCGTGTAGGCGACAAGAGACGCATTAGACGGCGATCCGGAGCTGTCCGAAGGTAAGCGCCTGTTGCCGGCCTCTTTCGGCACAAGCCCCCGCTCCGGAGCGCACCGCGGCCGGCAGGATGCTCTCTGCCGGCGAAGGTGCCGCTTCTCCGGCAAGGAAGCCTCTGCCGCTTCTCCAGCACACGGAGAGCGTGCTAGCCGCTGAAACGTGAAGAAAGAAGCTGCAGAACACTGGCACTCAGCGTGCAGCTTTCCAGCGGAGAAAAAAAGCTACTTGAACACTCTGCAAGCCTTTCCACTCCCAAAAACATGCACATGGAAGGAGCTGCTGCAAAACCGATGCTGTGCTCGCTGCTGCTCCTCCTGAAGCTCTGGCTGCTAAATCTGAGGCTTTCCTTCCAATTTCAAGCTGCAAAGCACTTGCTGAATTCCAGGGAAAGTCCGGGAGGCATTTGCTGTGCTGGCACACTTTCTCCTTCCTAGACAGAGTGGAAAAGCTTTTCCCTGCCGTGTAGGCGACAAGAGACGCATTAGACGGCGATCCGGAGCTGTCCGAAGGTAAGCGCCTGTTGCCGGCCTCTTTCGGCACAAGCCCCCGCTCCGGAGCGCACCGCGGCCGGCAGGATGCTCTCTGCCGGCGAAGGTGCCGCTTCTCCGGCAAGGAAGCCTCTGCCGCTTCTCCAGCACACGGAGAGCGTGCTAGCTGCTGAAACGTGAAGAAAGAAGCTGCAGAACACTGGCACTGAGCGTGCAGCTTTCCAGCGGAGAGAAAAAGCTACTTTAACACTCTGCAAGCCTTTCCACTCCCAAAAACATGCACATGGAAGGAGCTGCTGCAAAACCGATGCTGTGCTCGCTGCTGCTCCTCCTGAAGCTCTGGCTGCTAAATCTGAGGCTTTCCTTCCAATTTCAAGCTGCAAAGCACTTGCTGAATTGCAGGGAAAGTCCGGGAGGCATTTGCTGTGCTGGCACACTTTCTCCTTCCTAGACAGAGTGGAAAAGCTTTTCCCTGCCGTGTAGGCGACAAGAGACGCATTAGACGGCGATCCGGAGCTGTCCGAAGGTAAGCGCCTGTTGCCGGCCTCTTTCGGCACAAGCCCCCGCTCCGGAGCGCACCGCGGCCGGCAGGATGCTCTCTGCCGGCGAAGGTGCCGCTTCTCCGGCAAGGAAGCCTCTGCCGCTTCTCCAGCACACGGAGAGCGTGCTAGCTGCTGAAACGTGAAGAAAGAAGCTGCAGAACACTGGCACTGAGCGTGCAGCTTTCCAGCGGAGAGAAAAAGCTACTTGAACACTCTGCAAGCCTTTCCACTCCCAAAAACATGCACATGGAAGGAGCTGCTGCAAAAGCGATGCTGTGCTCGCTGCTGCTCCTCCTGAAGCTCTGGCTGCTAAATCTGAGGCTTTCCTTCCAATTTCAAGCTGCAAAGCACTTGCTGAATTGCAGGGAAAGTCCGGGAGGCATTTGCTGTGCTGGCACACTTTCTCCTTCCTAGACAGAGTGGAAAAGCTTTTCCCTGCCGTGTAGGCGACAAGAGACGCATTAGACGGCGATCCGGAGCTGTCCGAAGGTAAGCGCCTGTTGCCGGCCTCTTTCGGCACAAGCCCCCGCTCCGGAGCGCACCGCGGCCGGCAGGATGCTCTCTGCCGGCGAAGGTGCCGCTTCTCCGGCAAGGAAGCCTCTGCCGCTTCTCCAGCACACGGAGAGCGTGCTAGCTGCTGAAACGTGAAGAAAGAAGCTGCAGAACACTGGCACTGAGCGTGCAGCTTTCCAGCGGAGAGAAAAAGCTACTTGAACACTCTGCAAGCCTTTCCACTCCCAAAAACATGCACATGGAAGGAGCTGCTGCAAAAGCGATGCTGTGCTCGCTGCTGCTCCTCCTGAAGCTCTGGCTGCTAAATCTGAGGCTTTCCTTCCAATTTCAAGCTGCAAAGCACTTGCTGAATTGCAGGGAAAGTCCGGGAGGCATTTGCTGTGCTGGCACACTTTCTCCTTCCTAGACAGAGTGGAAAAGCTTTTCCCTGCCGTGTAGGCGACAAGAGACGCATTAGACGGCGATCCGGAGCTGTCCGAAGGTAAGCGCCTGTTGCCGGCCTCTTTCGGCACAAGCCCCCGCTCCGGAGCGCACCGCGGCCGGCAGGATGCTCTCTGCCGGCGAAGGTGCCGCTTCTCCGGCAAGGAAGCCTCTGCCGCTTCTCCAGCACACGGAGAGCGTGCTAGCTGCTGAAACGTGAAGAAAGAAGCTGCAGAACACTGGCACTGAGCGTGCAGCTTTCCAGCGGAGAGAAAAAGCTACTTGAACACTCTGCAAGCCTTTCCACTCCCAAAAACATGCACATGGAAGGAGCTGCTGCAAAAGCGATGCTGTGCTCGCTGCTGCTCCTCCTGAAGCTCTGGCTGCTAAATCTGAGGCTTTCCTTCCAATTTCAAGCTGCAAAGCACTTGCTGAATTGCAGGGAAAGTCCGGGAGGCATTTGCTGTGCTGGCACACTTTCTCCTTCCTAGACAGAGTGGAAAAGCTTTTCCCTGCCGTGTAGGCGACAAGAGACGCATTAGACGGCGATCCGGAGCTGTCCGAAGGTAAGCGCCTGTTGCCGGCCTCTTTCGGCACAAGCCCCCGCTCCGGAGCGCACCGCGGCCGGCAGGATGCTCTCTGCCGGCGAAGGTGCCGCTTCTCCGGCAAGGAAGCCTCTGCCGCTTCTCCAGCACACGGAGAGCGTGCTAGCTGCTGAAACGTGAAGAAAGAAGCTGCAGAACACTGGCACTGAGCGTGCAGCTTTCCAGCGGAGAGAAAAAGCTACTTTAACACTCTGCAAGCCTTTCCACTCCCAAAAACATGCACATGGAAGGAGCTGCTGCAAAAGCGATGCTGTGCTCGCTGCTGCTCCTCCTGAAGCTCTGGCTGCTAAATCTGAGGCTTTCCTTCCAATTTCAAGCTGCAAAGCACTTGCTGAATTGCAGGGAAAGTCCGGGAGGCATTTGCTGTGCTGGCACACTTTCTCCTTCCTAGACAGAGTGGAAAAGCTTTTCCCTGCCGTGTAGGCGACAAGAGACGCATTAGACGGCGATCCGGAGCTGTCCGAAGGTAAGCGCCTGTTGCCGGCCTCTTTCGGCACAAGCCCCCGCTCCGGAGCGCACCGCGGCCGGCAGGATGCTCTCTGCCGGCGAAGGTGCCGCTTCTCCGGCAAGGAAGCCTCTGCCGCTTCTCCAGCACACGGAGAGCGTGCTAGCTGCTGAAACGTGAAGAAAGAAGCTGCAGAACACTGGCACTGAGCGTGCAGCTTTCCAGCGGAGAGAAAAAGCTACTTGAACACTCTGCAAGCCTTTCCACTCCCAAAAACATGCACATGGAAGGAGCTGCTGCAAAAGCGATGCTGTGCTCGCTGCTGCTCCTCCTGAAGCTCTGGCTGCTAAATCTGAGGCTTTCCTTCCAATTTCAAGCTGCAAAGCACTTGCTGAATTGCAGGGAAAGTCCGGGAGGCATTTGCTGTGCTGGCACACTTTCTCCTTCCTAGACAGAGTGGAAAAGCTTTTCCCTGCCGTGTAGGCGACAAGAGACGCATTAGACGGCGATCCGGAGCTGTCCGAAGGTAAGCGCCTGTTGCCGGCCTCTTTCGGCACAAGCCCCCGCTCCGGAGCGCACCGCGGCCGGCAGGATGCTCTCTGCCGGCGAAGGTGCCGCTTCTCCGGCAAGGAAGCCTCTGCCGCTTCTCCAGCACACGGAGAGCGTGCTAGCTGCTGAAACGTGAAGAAAGAAGCTGCAGAACACTGGCACTGAGCGTGCAGCTTTCCAGCGGAGAGAAAAAGCTACTTGAACACTCTGCAAGCCTTTCCACTCCCAAAAACATGCACATGGAAGGAGCTGCTGCAAAAGCGATGCTGTGCTCGCTGCTGCTCCTCCTGAAGCTCTGGCTGCTAAATCTGAGGCTTTCCTTCCAATTTCAAGCTGCAAAGCACTTGCTGAATTGCAGGGAAAGTCCGGGAGGCATTTGCTGTGCTGGCACACTTTCTCCTTCCTAGACAGAGTGGAAAAGCTTTTCCCTGCCGTGTAGGCGACAAGAGACGCATTAGACGGCGATCCGGAGCTGTCCGAAGGTAAGCGCCTGTTGCCGGCCTCTTTCGGCACAAGCCCCCGCTCCGGAGCGCACCGCGGCCGGCAGGATGCTCTCTGCCGGCGAAGGTGCCGCTTCTCCGGCAAGGAAGCCTCTGCCGCTTCTCCAGCACACGGAGAGCGTGCTAGCTGCTGAAACGTGAAGAAAGAAGCTGCAGAACACTGGCACTGAGCGTGCAGCTTTCCAGCGGAGAGAAAAAGCTACTTTAACACTCTGCAAGCCTTTCCACTCCCAAAAACATGCACATGGAAGGAGCTGCTGCAAAAGCGATGCTGTGCTCGCTGCTGCTCCTCCTGAAGCTCTGGCTGCTAAATCTGAGGCTTTCCTTCCAATTTCAAGCTGCAAAGCACTTGCTGAATTGCAGGGAAAGTCCGGGAGGCATTTGCTGTGCTGGCACACTTTCTCCTTCCTAGACAGAGTGGAAAAGCTTTTCCCTGCCGTGTAGGCGACAAGAGACGCATTAGACGGCGATCCGGAGCTGTCCGAAGGTAAGCGCCTGTTGCCGGCCTCTTTCGGCACAAGCCCCCGCTCCGGAGCGCACCGCGGCCGGCAGGATGCTCTCTGCCGGCGAAGGTGCCGCTTCTCCGGCAAGGAAGCCTCTGCCGCTTCTCCAGCACACGGAGAGCGTGCTAGCTGCTGAAACGTGAAGAAAGAAGCTGCAGAAGACTGGCACTCAGCGTGCAGCTTTCCAGCGGAGAAAAAAAGCTACTTTAACACTCTGCAAGCCTTTCCACTCCCAAAAACATGCACATGGAAGGAGCTGCTGCAAAAGCGATGCTGTGCTCGCTGCTGCTCCTCCTGAAGCTCTGGCTGCTAAATCTGAGGCTTTCCTTCCAATTTCAAGCTGCAAAGCACTTGCTGAATTGCAGGGAAAGTCCGGGAGGCATTTGCTGTGCTGGCACACTTTCTCCTTCCTAGACAGAGTGGAAAAGCTTTTCCCTGCCGTGTAGGCGACAAGAGACGCATTAGACGGCGATCCGGAGCTGTCCGAAGGTAAGCGCCTGTTGCCGGCCTCTTTCGGCACAAGCCCCCGCTCCGGAGCGCACCGCGGCCGGCAGGATGCTCTCTGCCGGCGAAGGTGCCGCTTCTCCGGCAAGGAAGCCTCTGCCGCTTCTCCAGCACACGGAGAGCGTGCTAGCTGCTGAAACGTGAAGAAAGAAGCTGCAGAACACTGGCACTGAGCGTGCAGCTTTCCAGCGGAGAGAAAAAGCTACTTGAACACTCTGCAAGCCTTTCCACTCCCAAAAACATGCACATGGAAGGAGCTGCTGCAAAACCGATGCTGTGCTCGCTGCTGCTCCTCCTGAAGCTCTGGCTGCTAAATCTGAGGCTTTCCTTCCAATTTCAAGCTGCAAAGCACTTGCTGAATTGCAGGGAAAGTCCGGGAGGCATTTGCTGTGCTGGCACACTTTCTCCTTCCTAGACAGAGTGGAAAAGCTTTTCCCTGCCGTGTAGGCGACAAGAGACGCATTAGACGGCGATCCGGAGCTGTCCGAAGGTAAGCGCCTGTTGCCGGCCTCTTTCGGCACAAGCCCCCGCTCCGGAGCGCACCGCGGCCGGCAGGATGCTCTCTGCCGGCGAAGGTGCCGCTTCTCCGGCAAGGAAGCCTCTGCCGCTTCTCCAGCACACGGAGAGCGTGCTAGCTGCTGAAACGTGAAGAAAGAAGCTGCAGAACACTGGCACTGAGCGTGCAGCTTTCCAGCGGAGAGAAAAAGCTACTTGAACACTCTGCAAGCCTTTCCACTCCCAAAAACATGCACATGGAAGGAGCTGCTGCAAAAGCGATGCTGTGCTCGCTGCTGCTCCTCCTGAAGCTCTGGCTGCTAAATCTGAGGCTTTCCTTCCAATTTCAAGCTGCAAAGCACTTGCTGAATTGCAGGGAAAGTCCGGGAGGCATTTGCTGTGCTGGCACACTTTCTCCTTCCTAGACAGAGTGGAAAAGCTTTTCCCTGCCGTGTAGGCGACAAGAGACGCATTAGACGGCGATCCGGAGCTGTCCGAAGGTAAGCGCCTGTTGCCGGCCTCTTTCGGCACAAGCCCCCGCTCCGGAGCGCACCGCGGCCGGCAGGATGCTCTCTGCCGGCGAAGGTGCCGCTTCTCCGGCAAGGAAGCCTCTGCCGCTTCTCCAGCACACGGAGAGCGTGCTAGCTGCTGAAACGTGAAGAAAGAAGCTGCAGAAGACTGGCACTGAGCGTGCAGCTTTCCAGCGGAGAGAAAAAGCTACTTGAACACTCTGCAAGCCTTTCCACTCCCAAAAACATGCACATGGAAGGAGCTGCTGCAAAAGCGATGCTGTGCTCGCTGCTGCTCCTCCTGAAGCTCTGGCTGCTAAATCTGAGGCTTTCCTTCCAATTTCAAGCTGCAAAGCACTTGCTGAATTGCAGGGAAAGTCCGGGAGGCATTTGCTGTGCTGGCACACTTTCTCCTTCCTAGACAGAGTGGAAAAGCTTTTCCCTGCCGTGTAGGCGACAAGAGACGCATTAGACGGCGATCCGGAGCTGTCCGAAGGTAAGCGCCTGTTGCCGGCCTCTTTCGGCACAAGCCCCCGCTCCGGAGCGCACCGCGGCCGGCAGGATGCTCTCTGCCGGCGAAGGTGCCGCTTCTCCGGCAAGGAAGCCTCTGCCGCTTCTCCAGCACACGGAGAGCGTGCTAGCTGCTGAAACGTGAAGAAAGAAGCTGCAGAACACTGGCACTGAGCGTGCAGCTTTCCAGCGGAGAGAAAAAGCTACTTTAACACTCTGCAAGCCTTTCCACTCCCAAAAACATGCACATGGAAGGAGCTGCTGCAAAAGCGATGCTGTGCTCGCTGCTGCTCCTCCTGAAGCTCTGGCTGCTAAATCTGAGGCTTTCCTTCCAATTTCAAGCTGCAAAGCACTTGCTGAATTGCAGGGAAAGTCCGGGAGGCATTTGCTGTGCTGGCACACTTTCTCCTTCCTAGACAGAGTGGAAAAGCTTTTCCCTGCCGTGTAGGCGACAAGAGACGCATTAGACGGCGATCCGGAGCTGTCCGAAGGTAAGCGCCTGTTGCCGGCCTCTTTCGGCACAAGCCCCCGCTCCGGAGCGCACCGCGGCCGGCAGGATGCTCTCTGCCGGCGAAGGTGCCGCTTCTCCGGCAAGGAAGCCTCTGCCGCTTCTCCAGCACACGGAGAGCGTGCTAGCTGCTGAAACGTGAAGAAAGAAGCTGCAGAACACTGGCACTGAGCGTGCAGCTTTCCAGCGGAGAGAAAAAGCTACTTGAACACTCTGCAAGCCTTTCCACTCCCAAAAACATGCACATGGAAGGAGCTGCTGCAAAACCGATGCTGTGCTCGCTGCTGCTCCTCCTGAAGCTCTGGCTGCTAAATCTGAGGCTTTCCTTCCAATTTCAAGCTGCAAAGCACTTGCTGAATTCCAGGGAAAGTCCGGGAGGCATTTGCTGTGCTGGCACACTTTCTCCTTCCTAGACAGAGTGGAAAAGCTTTTCCCTGCCGTGTAGGCGACAAGAGACGCATTAGACGGCGATCCGGAGCTGTCCGAAGGTAAGCGCCTGTTGCCGGCCTCTTTCGGCACAAGCCCCCGCTCCGGAGCGCACCGCGGCCGGCAGGATGCTCTCTGCCGGCGAAGGTGCCGCTTCTCCGGCAAGGAAGCCTCTGCCGCTTCTCCAGCACACGGAGAGCGTGCTAGCTGCTGAAACGTGAAGAAAGAAGCTGCAGAACACTGGCACTGAGCGTGCAGCTTTCCAGCGGAGAGAAAAAGCTACTTGAACACTCTGCAAGCCTTTCCACTCCCAAAAACATGCACATGGAAGGAGCTGCTGCAAAAGCGATGCTGTGCTCGCTGCTGCTCCTCCTGAAGCTCTGGCTGCTAAATCTGAGGCTTTCCTTCCAATTTCAAGCTGCAAAGCACTTGCTGAATTGCAGGGAAAGTCCGGGAGGCATTTGCTGTGCTGGCACACTTTCTCCTTCCTAGACAGAGTGGAAAAGCTTTTCCCTGCCGTGTAGGCGACAAGAGACGCATTAGACGGCGATCCGGAGCTGTCCGAAGGTAAGCGCCTGTTGCCGGCCTCTTTCGGCACAAGCCCCCGCTCCGGAGCGCACCGCGGCCGGCAGGATGCTCTCTGCCGGCGAAGGTGCCGCTTCTCCGGCAAGGAAGCCTCTGCCGCTTCTCCAGCACACGGAGAGCGTGCTAGCTGCTGAAACGTGAAGAAAGAAGCTGCAGAACACTGGCACTGAGCGTGCAGCTTTCCAGCGGAGAGAAAAAGCTACTTGAACACTCTGCAAGCCTTTCCACTCCCAAAAACATGCACATGGAAGGAGCTGCTGCAAAAGCGATGCTGTGCTCGCTGCTGCTCCTCCTGAAGCTCTGGCTGCTAAATCTGAGGCTTTCCTTCCAATTTCAAGCTGCAAAGCACTTGCTGAATTGCAGGGAAAGTCCGGGAGGCATTTGCTGTGCTGGCACACTTTCTCCTTCCTAGACAGAGTGGAAAAGCTTTTCCCTGCCGTGTAGGCGACAAGAGACGCATTAGACGGCGATCCGGAGCTGTCCGAAGGTAAGCGCCTGTTGCCGGCCTCTTTCGGCACAAGCCCCCGCTCCGGAGCGCACCGCGGCCGGCAGGATGCTCTCTGCCGGCGAAGGTGCCGCTTCTCCGGCAAGGAAGCCTCTGCCGCTTCTCCAGCACACGGAGAGCGTGCTAGCTGCTGAAACGTGAAGAAAGAAGCTGCAGAACACTGGCACTCAGCGTGCAGCTTTCCAGCGGAGAGAAAAAGCTACTTGAACACTCTGCAAGCCTTTCCACTCCCAAAAACATGCACATGGAAGGAGCTGCTGCAAAACCGATGCTGTGCTCGCTGCTGCTCCTCCTGAAGCTCTGGCTGCTAAATCTGAGGCTTTCCTTCCAATTTCAAGCTGCAAAGCACTTGCTGAATTGCAGGGAAAGTCCGGGAGGCATTTGCTGTGCTGGCACACTTTCTCCTTCCTAGACAGAGTGGAAAAGCTTTTCCCTGCCGTGTAGGCGACAAGAGACGCATTAGACGGCGATCCGGAGCTGTCCGAAGGTAAGCGCCTGTTGCCGGCCTCTTTCGGCACAAGCCCCCGCTCCGGAGCGCACCGCGGCCGGCAGGATGCTCTCTGCCGGCGAAGGTGCCGCTTCTCCGGCAAGGAAGCCTCTGCCGCTTCTCCAGCACACGGAGAGCGTGCTAGCTGCTGAAACGTGAAGAAAGAAGCTGCAGAACACTGGCACTGAGCGTGCAGCTTTCCAGCGGAGAGAAAAAGCTACTTTAACACTCTGCAAGCCTTTCCACTCCCAAAAACATGCACATGGAAGGAGCTGCTGCAAAACCGATGCTGTGCTCGCTGCTGCTCCTCCTGAAGCTCTGGCTGCTAAATCTGAGGCTTTCCTTCCAATTTCAAGCTGCAAAGCACTTGCTGAATTGCAGGGAAAGTCCGGGAGGCATTTGCTGTGCTGGCACACTTTCTCCTTCCTAGACAGAGTGGAAAAGCTTTTCCCTGCCGTGTAGGCGACAAGAGACGCATTAGACGGCGATCCGGAGCTGTCCGAAGGTAAGCGCCTGTTGCCGGCCTCTTTCGGCACAAGCCCCCGCTCCGGAGCGCACCGCGGCCGGCAGGATGCTCTCTGCCGGCGAAGGTGCCGCTTCTCCGGCAAGGAAGCCTCTGCCGCTTCTCCAGCACACGGAGAGCGTGCTAGCTGCTGAAACGTGAAGAAAGAAGCTGCAGAACACTGGCACTCAGCGTGCAGCTTTCCAGCGGAGAGAAAAAGCTACTTGAACACTCTGCAAGCCTTTCCACTCCCAAAAACATGCACATGGAAGGAGCTGCTGCAAAAGCGATGCTGTGCTCGCTGCTGCTCCTCCTGAAGCTCTGGCTGCTAAATCTGAGGCTTTCCTTCCAATTTCAAGCTGCAAAGCACTTGCTGAATTGCAGGGAAAGTCCGGGAGGCATTTGCTGTGCTGGCACACTTTCTCCTTCCTAGACAGAGTGGAAAAGCTTTTCCCTGCCGTGTAGGCGACAAGAGACGCATTAGACGGCGATCCGGAGCTGTCCGAAGGTAAGCGCCTGTTGCCGGCCTCTTTCGGCACAAGCCCCCGCTCCGGAGCGCACCGCGGCCGGCAGGATGCTCTCTGCCGGCGAAGGTGCCGCTTCTCCGGCAAGGAAGCCTCTGCCGCTTCTCCAGCACACGGAGAGCGTGCTAGCTGCTGAAACGTGAAGAAAGAAGCTGCAGAACACTGGCACTGAGCGTGCAGCTTTCCAGCGGAGAGAAAAAGCTACTTTAACACTCTGCAAGCCTTTCCACTCCCAAAAACATGCACATGGAAGGAGCTGCTGCAAAAGCGATGCTGTGCTCGCTGCTGCTCCTCCTGAAGCTCTGGCTGCTAAATCTGAGGCTTTCCTTCCAATTTCAAGCTGCAAAGCACTTGCTGAATTGCAGGGAAAGTCCGGGAGGCATTTGCTGTGCTGGCACACTTTCTCCTTCCTAGACAGAGTGGAAAAGCTTTTCCCTGCCGTGTAGGCGACAAGAGACGCATTAGACGGCGATCCGGAGCTGTCCGAAGGTAAGCGCCTGTTGCCGGCCTCTTTCGGCACAAGCCCCCGCTCCGGAGCGCACCGCGGCCGGCAGGATGCTCTCTGCCGGCGAAGGTGCCGCTTCTCCGGCAAGGAAGCCTCTGCCGCTTCTCCAGCACACGGAGAGCGTGCTAGCTGCTGAAACGTGAAGAAAGAAGCTGCAGAACACTGGCACTCAGCGTGCAGCTTTCCAGCGGAGAAAAAAAGCTACTTTAACACTCTGCAAGCCTTTCCACTCCCAAAAACATGCACATGGAAGGAGCTGCTGCAAAAGCGATGCTGTGCTCGCTGCTGCTCCTCCTGAAGCTCTGGCTGCTAAATCTGAGGCTTTCCTTCCAATTTCAAGCTGCAAAGCACTTGCTGAATTGCAGGGAAAGTCCGGGAGGCATTTGCTGTGCTGGCACACTTTCTCCTTCCTAGACAGAGTGGAAAAGCTTTTCCCTGCCGTGTAGGCGACAAGAGACGCATTAGACGGCGATCCGGAGCTGTCCGAAGGTAAGCGCCTGTTGCCGGCCTCTTTCGGCACAAGCCCCCGCTCCGGAGCGCACCGCGGCCGGCAGGATGCTCTCTGCCGGCGAAGGTGCCGCTTCTCCGGCAAGGAAGCCTCTGCCGCTTCTCCAGCACACGGAGAGCGTGCTAGCTGCTGAAACGTGAAGAAAGAAGCTGCAGAAGACTGGCACTGAGCGTGCAGCTTTCCAGCGGAGAGAAAAAGCTACTTGAACACTCTGCAAGCCTTTCCACTCCCAAAAACATGCACATGGAAGGAGCTGCTGCAAAAGCGATGCTGTGCTCGCTGCTGCTCCTCCTGAAGCTCTGGCTGCTAAATCTGAGGCTTTCCTTCCAATTTCAAGCTGCAAAGCACTTGCTGAATTGCAGGGAAAGTCCGGGAGGCATTTGCTGTGCTGGCACACTTTCTCCTTCCTAGACAGAGTGGAAAAGCTTTTCCCTGCCGTGTAGGCGACAAGAGACGCATTAGACGGCGATCCGGAGCTGTCCGAAGGTAAGCGCCTGTTGCCGGCCTCTTTCGGCACAAGCCCCCGCTCCGGAGCGCACCGCGGCCGGCAGGATGCTCTCTGCCGGCGAAGGTGCCGCTTCTCCGGCAAGGAAGCCTCTGCCGCTTCTCCAGCACACGGAGAGCGTGCTAGCTGCTGAAACGTGAAGAAAGAAGCTGCAGAACACTGGCACTGAGCGTGCAGCTTTCCAGCGGAGAGAAAAAGCTACTTTAACACTCTGCAAGCCTTTCCACTCCCAAAAACATGCACATGGAAGGAGCTGCTGCAAAAGCGATGCTGTGCTCGCTGCTGCTCCTCCTGAAGCTCTGGCTGCTAAATCTGAGGCTTTCCTTCCAATTTCAAGCTGCAAAGCACTTGCTGAATTGCAGGGAAAGTCCGGGAGGCATTTGCTGTGCTGGCACACTTTCTCCTTCCTAGACAGAGTGGAAAAGCTTTTCCCTGCCGTGTAGGCGACAAGAGACGCATTAGACGGCGATCCGGAGCTGTCCGAAGGTAAGCGCCTGTTGCCGGCCTCTTTCGGCACAAGCCCCCGCTCCGGAGCGCACCGCGGCCGGCAGGATGCTCTCTGCCGGCGAAGGTGCCGCTTCTCCGGCAAGGAAGCCTCTGCCGCTTCTCCAGCACACGGAGAGCGTGCTAGCTGCTGAAACGTGAAGAAAGAAGCTGCAGAAGACTGGCACTGAGCGTGCAGCTTTCCAGCGGAGAGAAAAAGCTACTTTAACACTCTGCAAGCCTTTCCACTCCCAAAAACATGCACATGGAAGGAGCTGCTGCAAAACCGATGCTGTGCTCGCTGCTGCTCCTCCTGAAGCTCTGGCTGCTAAATCTGAGGCTTTCCTTCCAATTTCAAGCTGCAAAGCACTTGCTGAATTGCAGGGAAAGTCCGGGAGGCATTTGCTGTGCTGGCACACTTTCTCCTTCCTAGACAGAGTGGAAAAGCTTTTCCCTGCCGTGTAGGCGACAAGAGACGCATTAGACGGCGATCCGGAGCTGTCCGAAGGTAAGCGCCTGTTGCCGGCCTCTTTCGGCACAAGCCCCCGCTCCGGAGCGCACCGCGGCCGGCAGGATGCTCTCTGCCGGCGAAGGTGCCGCTTCTCCGGCAAGGAAGCCTCTGCCGCTTCTCCAGCACACGGAGAGCGTGCTAGCTGCTGAAACGTGAAGAAAGAAGCTGCAGAAGACTGGCACTCAGCGTGCAGCTTTCCAGCGGAGAGAAAAAGCTACTTTAACACTCTGCAAGCCTTTCCACTCCCAAAAACATGCACATGGAAGGAGCTGCTGCAAAACCGATGCTGTGCTCGCTGCTGCTCCTCCTGAAGCTCTGGCTGCTAAATCTGAGGCTTTCCTTCCAATTTCAAGCTGCAAAGCACTTGCTGAATTGCAGGGAAAGTCCGGGAGGCATTTGCTGTGCTGGCACACTTTCTCCTTCCTAGACAGAGTGGAAAAGCTTTTCTCTGCCGTGTAGGCGACAAGAGACGCATTAGACGGCGATCCGGAGCTGTCCGAAGGTAAGCGCCTGTTGCCGGCCTCTTTCGGCACAAGCCCCCGCTCCGGAGCGCACCGCGGCCGGCAGGATGCTCTCTGCCGGCGAAGGTGCCGCTTCTCCGGCAAGGAAGCCTCTGCCGCTTCTCCAGCACACGGAGAGCGTGCTAGCTGCTGAAACGTGAAGAAAGAAGCTGCAGAACACTGGCACTGAGCGTGCAGCTTTCCAGCGGAGAGAAAAAGCTACTTTAACACTCTGCAAGCCTTTCCACTCCCAAAAACATGCACATGGAAGGAGCTGCTGCAAAACCGATGCTGTGCTCGCTGCTGCTCCTCCTGAAGCTCTGGCTGCTAAATCTGAGGCTTTCCTTCCAATTTCAAGCTGCAAAGCACTTGCTGAATTGCAGGGAAAGTCCGGGAGGCATTTGCTGTGCTGGCACACTTTCTCCTCTATAGACAGAGTGGAAAAGCTTTTCCCTGCCGTGTAGGCGACAAGAGACGCATTAGACGGCGATCCGGAGCTGTCCGAAGGTAAGCGCCTGTTGCCGGCCTCTTTCGGCACAAGCCCCCGCTCCGGAGCGCACCGCGGCCGGCAGGATGCTCTCTGCCGGCGAAGGTGCCGCTTCTCCGGCAAGGAAGCCTCTGCCGCTTCTCCAGCACACGGAGAGCGTGCTAGCTGCTGAAACGTGAAGAAAGAAGCTGCAGAACACTGGCACTGAGCGTGCAGCTTTCCAGCGGAGAGAAAAAGCTACTTGAACACTCTGCAAGCCTTTCCACTCCCAAAAACATGCACATGGAAGGAGCTGCTGCAAAACCGATGCTGTGCTCGCTGCTGCTCCTCCTGAAGCTCTGGCTGCTAAATCTGAGGCTTTCCTTCCAATTTCAAGCTGCAAAGCACTTGCTGAATTCCAGGGAAAGTCCGGGAGGCATTTGCTGTGCTGGCACACTTTCTCCTTCCTAGACAGAGTGGAAAAGCTTTTCCCTGCCGTGTAGGCGACAAGAGACGCATTAGACGGCGATCCGGAGCTGTCCGAAGGTAAGCGCCTGTTGCCGGCCTCTTTCGGCACAAGCCCCCGCTCCGGAGCGCACCGCGGCCGGCAGGATGCTCTCTGCCGGCGAAGGTGCCGCTTCTCCGGCAAGGAAGCCTCTGCCGCTTCTCCAGCACACGGAGAGCGTGCTAGCTGCTGAAACGTGAAGAAAGAAGCTGCAGAACACTGGCACTGAGCGTGCAGCTTTCCAGCGGAGAGAAAAAGCTACTTGAACACTCTGCAAGCCTTTCCACTCCCAAAAACATGCACATGGAAGGAGCTGCTGCAAAACCGATGCTGTGCTCGCTGCTGCTCCTCCTGAAGCTCTGGCTGCTAAATCTGAGGCTTTCCTTCCAATTTCAAGCTGCAAAGCACTTGCTGAATTGCAGGGAAAGTCCGGGAGGCATTTGCTGTGCTGGCACACTTTCTCCTTCCTAGACAGAGTGGAAAAGCTTTTCCCTGCCGTGTAGGCGACAAGAGACGCATTAGACGGCGATCCGGAGCTGTCCGAAGGTAAGCGCCTGTTGCCGGCCTCTTTCGGCACAAGCCCCCGCTCCGGAGCGCACCGCGGCCGGCAGGATGCTCTCTGCCGGCGAAGGTGCCGCTTCTCCGGCAAGGAAGCCTCTGCCGCTTCTCCAGCACACGGAGAGCGTGCTAGCTGCTGAAACGTGAAGAAAGAAGCTGCAGAACACTGGCACTCAGCGTGCAGCTTTCCAGCGGAGAGAAAAAGCTACTTTAACACTCTGCAAGCCTTTCCACTCCCAAAAACATGCACATGGAAGGAGCTGCTGCAAAACCGATGCTGTGCTCGCTGCTGCTCCTCCTGAAGCTCTGGCTGCTAAATCTGAGGCTTTCCTTCCAATTTCAAGCTGCAAAGCACTTGCTGAATTGCAGGGAAAGTCCGGGAGGCATTTGCTGTGCTGGCACACTTTCTCCTTCCTAGACAGAGTGGAAAAGCTTTTCCCTGCCGTGTAGGCGACAAGAGACGCATTAGACGGCGATCCGGAGCTGTCCGAAGGTAAGCGCCTGTTGCCGGCCTCTTTCGGCACAAGCCCCCGCTCCGGAGCGCACCGCGGCCGGCAGGATGCTCTCTGCCGGCGAAGGTGCCGCTTCTCCGGCAAGGAAGCCTCTGCCGCTTCTCCAGCACACGGAGAGCGTGCTAGCTGCTGAAACGTGAAGAAAGAAGCTGCAGAACACTGGCACTGAGCGTGCAGCTTTCCAGCGGAGAGAAAAAGCTACTTGAACACTCTGCAAGCCTTTCCACTCCCAAAAACATGCACATGGAAGGAGCTGCTGCAAAACCGATGCTGTGCTCGCTGCTGCTCCTCCTGAAGCTCTGGCTGCTAAATCTGAGGCTTTCCTTCCAATTTCAAGCTGCAAAGCACTTGCTGAATTCCAGGGAAAGTCCGGGAGGCATTTGCTGTGCTGGCACACTTTCTCCTTCCTAGACAGAGTGGAAAAGCTTTTCCCTGCCGTGTAGGCGACAAGAGACGCATTAGACGGCGATCCGGAGCTGTCCGAAGGTAAGCGCCTGTTGCCGGCCTCTTTCGGCACAAGCCCCCGCTCCGGAGCGCACCGCGGCCGGCAGGATGCTCTCTGCCGGCGAAGGTGCCGCTTCTCCGGCAAGGAAGCCTCTGCCGCTTCTCCAGCACACGGAGAGCGTGCTAGCTGCTGAAACGTGAAGAAAGAAGCTGCAGAACACTGGCACTCAGCGTGCAGCTTTCCAGCGGAGAGAAAAAGCTACTTTAACACTCTGCAAGCCTTTCCACTCCCAAAAACATGCACATGGAAGGAGCTGCTGCAAAAGCGATGCTGTGCTCGCTGCTGCTCCTCCTGAAGCTCTGGCTGCTAAATCTGAGGCTTTCCTTCCAATTTCAAGCTGCAAAGCACTTGCTGAATTGCAGGGAAAGTCCGGGAGGCATTTGCTGTGCTGGCACACTTTCTCCTTCCTAGACAGAGTGGAAAAGCTTTTCCCTGCCGTGTAGGCGACAAGAGACGCATTAGACGGCGATCCGGAGCTGTCCGAAGGTAAGCGCCTGTTGCCGGCCTCTTTCGGCACAAGCCCCCGCTCCGGAGCGCACCGCGGCCGGCAGGATGCTCTCTGCCGGCGAAGGTGCCGCTTCTCCGGCAAGGAAGCCTCTGCCGCTTCTCCAGCACACGGAGAGCGTGCTAGCTGCTGAAACGTGAAGAAAGAAGCTGCAGAAGACTGGCACTGAGCGTGCAGCTTTCCAGCGGAGAGAAAAAGCTACTTGAACACTCTGCAAGCCTTTCCACTCCCAAAAACATGCACATGGAAGGAGCTGCTGCAAAACCGATGCTGTGCTCGCTGCTGCTCCTCCTGAAGCTCTGGCTGCTAAATCTGAGGCTTTCCTTCCAATTTCAAGCTGCAAAGCACTTGCTGAATTGCAGGGAAAGTCCGGGAGGCATTTGCTGTGCTGGCACACTTTCTCCTTCCTAGACAGAGTGGAAAAGCTTTTCCCTGCCGTGTAGGCGACAAGAGACGCATTAGACGGCGATCCGGAGCTGTCCGAAGGTAAGCGCCTGTTGCCGGCCTCTTTCGGCACAAGCCCCCGCTCCGGAGCGCACCGCGGCCGGCAGGATGCTCTCTGCCGGCGAAGGTGCCGCTTCTCCGGCAAGGAAGCCTCTGCCGCTTCTCCAGCACACGGAGAGCGTGCTAGCTGCTGAAACGTGAAGAAAGAAGCTGCAGAACACTGGCACTCAGCGTGCAGCTTTCCAGCGGAGAGAAAAAGCTACTTGAACACTCTGCAAGCCTTTCCACTCCCAAAAACATGCACATGGAAGGAGCTGCTGCAAAAGCGATGCTGTGCTCGCTGCTGCTCCTCCTGAAGCTCTGGCTGCTAAATCTGAGGCTTTCCTTCCAATTTCAAGCTGCAAAGCACTTGCTGAATTGCAGGGAAAGTCCGGGAGGCATTTGCTGTGCTGGCACACTTTCTCCTTCCTAGACAGAGTGGAAAAGCTTTTCCCTGCCGTGTAGGCGACAAGAGACGCATTAGACGGCGATCCGGAGCTGTCCGAAGGTAAGCGCCTGTTGCCGGCCTCTTTCGGCACAAGCCCCCGCTCCGGAGCGCACCGCGGCCGGCAGGATGCTCTCTGCCGGCGAAGGTGCCGCTTCTCCGGCAAGGAAGCCTCTGCCGCTTCTCCAGCACACGGAGAGCGTGCTAGCTGCTGAAACGTGAAGAAAGAAGCTGCAGAACACTGGCACTGAGCGTGCAGCTTTCCAGCGGAGAGAAAAAGCTACTTTAACACTCTGCAAGCCTTTCCACTCCCAAAAACATGCACATGGAAGGAGCTGCTGCAAAAGCGATGCTGTGCTCGCTGCTGCTCCTCCTGAAGCTCTGGCTGCTAAATCTGAGGCTTTCCTTCCAATTTCAAGCTGCAAAGCACTTGCTGAATTGCAGGGAAAGTCCGGGAGGCATTTGCTGTGCTGGCACACTTTCTCCTTCCTAGACAGAGTGGAAAAGCTTTTCCCTGCCGTGTAGGCGACAAGAGACGCATTAGACGGCGATCCGGAGCTGTCCGAAGGTAAGCGCCTGTTGCCGGCCTCTTTCGGCACAAGCCCCCGCTCCGGAGCGCACCGCGGCCGGCAGGATGCTCTCTGCCGGCGAAGGTGCCGCTTCTCCGGCAAGGAAGCCTCTGCCGCTTCTCCAGCACACGGAGAGCGTGCTAGCTGCTGAAACGTGAAGAAAGAAGCTGCAGAACACTGGCACTCAGCGTGCAGCTTTCCAGCGGAGAGAAAAAGCTACTTTAACACTCTGCAAGCCTTTCCACTCCCAAAAACATGCACATGGAAGGAGCTGCTGCAAAAGCGATGCTGTGCTCGCTGCTGCTCCTCCTGAAGCTCTGGCTGCTAAATCTGAGGCTTTCCTTCCAATTTCAAGCTGCAAAGCACTTGCTGAATTGCAGGGAAAGTCCGGGAGGCATTTGCTGTGCTGGCACACTTTCTCCTTCCTAGACAGAGTGGAAAAGCTTTTCCCTGCCGTGTAGGCGACAAGAGACGCATTAGACGGCGATCCGGAGCTGTCCGAAGGTAAGCGCCTGTTGCCGGCCTCTTTCGGCACAAGCCCCCGCTCCGGAGCGCACCGCGGCCGGCAGGATGCTCTCTGCCGGCGAAGGTGCCGCTTCTCCGGCAAGGAAGCCTCTGCCGCTTCTCCAGCACACGGAGAGCGTGCTAGCTGCTGAAACGTGAAGAAAGAAGCTGCAGAACACTGGCACTGAGCGTGCAGCTTTCCAGCGGAGAGAAAAAGCTACTTGAACACTCTGCAAGCCTTTCCACTCCCAAAAACATGCACATGGAAGGAGCTGCTGCAAAAGCGATGCTGTGCTCGCTGCTGCTCCTCCTGAAGCTCTGGCTGCTAAATCTGAGGCTTTCCTTCCAATTTCAAGCTGCAAAGCACTTGCTGAATTGCAGGGAAAGTCCGGGAGGCATTTGCTGTGCTGGCACACTTTCTCCTTCCTAGACAGAGTGGAAAAGCTTTTCCCTGCCGTGTAGGCGACAAGAGACGCATTAGACGGCGATCCGGAGCTGTCCGAAGGTAAGCGCCTGTTGCCGGCCTCTTTCGGCACAAGCCCCCGCTCCGGAGCGCACCGCGGCCGGCAGGATGCTCTCTGCCGGCGAAGGTGCCGCTTCTCCGGCAAGGAAGCCTCTGCCGCTTCTCCAGCACACGGAGAGCGTGCTAGCTGCTGAAACGTGAAGAAAGAAGCTGCAGAACACTGGCACTGAGCGTGCAGCTTTCCAGCGGAGAGAAAAAGCTACTTTAACACTCTGCAAGCCTTTCCACTCCCAAAAACATGCACATGGAAGGAGCTGCTGCAAAAGCGATGCTGTGCTCGCTGCTGCTCCTCCTGAAGCTCTGGCTGCTAAATCTGAGGCTTTCCTTCCAATTTCAAGCTGCAAAGCACTTGCTGAATTGCAGGGAAAGTCCGGGAGGCATTTGCTGTGCTGGCACACTTTCTCCTTCCTAGACAGAGTGGAAAAGCTTTTCCCTGCCGTGTAGGCGACAAGAGACGCATTAGACGGCGATCCGGAGCTGTCCGAAGGTAAGCGCCTGTTGCCGGCCTCTTTCGGCACAAGCCCCCGCTCCGGAGCGCACCGCGGCCGGCAGGATGCTCTCTGCCGGCAAAGGTGCCGCTTCTCCGGCAAGGAAGCCTCTGCCGCTTCTCCAGCACACGGAGAGCGTGCTAGCTGCTGAAACGTGAAGAAAGAAGCTGCAGAACACTGGCACTGAGCGTGCAGCTTTCCAGCGGAGAGAAAAAGCTACTTGAACACTCTGCAAGCCTTTCCACTCCCAAAAACATGCACATGGAAGGAGCTGCTGCAAAACCGATGCTGTGCTCGCTGCTGCTCCTCCTGAAGCTCTGGCTGCTAAATCTGAGGCTTTCCTTCCAATTTCAAGCTGCAAAGCACTTGCTGAATTGCAGGGAAAGTCCGGGAGGCATTTGCTGTGCTGGCACACTTTCTCCTTCCTAGACAGAGTGGAAAAGCTTTTCCCTGCCGTGTAGGCGACAAGAGACGCATTAGACGGCGATCCGGAGCTGTCCGAAGGTAAGCGCCTGTTGCCGGCCTCTTTCGGCACAAGCCCCCGCTCCGGAGCGCACCGCGGCCGGCAGGATGCTCTCTGCCGGCGAAGGTGCCGCTTCTCCGGCAAGGAAGCCTCTGCCGCTTCTCCAGCACACGGAGAGCGTGCTAGCTGCTGAAACGTGAAGAAAGAAGCTGCAGAACACTGGCACTGAGCGTGCAGCTTTCCAGCGGAGAGAAAAAGCTACTTGAACACTCTGCAAGCCTTTCCACTCCCAAAAACATGCACATGGAAGGAGCTGCTGCAAAAGCGATGCTGTGCTCGCTGCTGCTCCTCCTGAAGCTCTGGCTGCTAAATCTGAGGCTTTCCTTCCAATTTCAAGCTGCAAAGCACTTGCTGAATTGCAGGGAAAGTCCGGGAGGCATTTGCTGTGCTGGCACACTTTCTCCTTCCTAGACAGAGTGGAAAAGCTTTTCCCTGCCGTGTAGGCGACAAGAGACGCATTAGACGGCGATCCGGAGCTGTCCGAAGGTAAGCGCCTGTTGCCGGCCTCTTTCGGCACAAGCCCCCGCTCCGGAGCGCACCGCGGCCGGCAGGATGCTCTCTGCCGGCGAAGGTGCCGCTTCTCCGGCAAGGAAGCCTCTGCCGCTTCTCCAGCACACGGAGAGCGTGCTAGCTGCTGAAACGTGAAGAAAGAAGCTGCAGAACACTGGCACTGAGCGTGCAGCTTTCCAGCGGAGAGAAAAAGCTACTTGAACACTCTGCAAGCCTTTCCACTCCCAAAAACATGCACATGGAAGGAGCTGCTGCAAAACCGATGCTGTGCTCGCTGCTGCTCCTCCTGAAGCTCTGGCTGCTAAATCTGAGGCTTTCCTTCCAATTTCAAGCTGCAAAGCACTTGCTGAATTGCAGGGAAAGTCCGGGAGGCATTTGCTGTGCTGGCACACTTTCTCCTTCCTAGACAGAGTGGAAAAGCTTTTCCCTGCCGTGTAGGCGACAAGAGACGCATTAGACGGCGATCCGGAGCTGTCCGAAGGTAAGCGCCTGTTGCCGGCCTCTTTCGGCACAAGCCCCCGCTCCGGAGCGCACCGCGGCCGGCAGGATGCTCTCTGCCGGCGAAGGTGCCGCTTCTCCGGCAAGGAAGCCTCTGCCGCTTCTCCAGCACACGGAGAGCGTGCTAGCTGCTGAAACGTGAAGAAAGAAGCTGCAGAACACTGGCACTGAGCGTGCAGCTTTCCAGCGGAGAGAAAAAGCTACTTTAACACTCTGCAAGCCTTTCCACTCCCAAAAACATGCACATGGAAGGAGCTGCTGCAAAAGCGATGCTGTGCTCGCTGCTGCTCCTCCTGAAGCTCTGGCTGCTAAATCTGAGGCTTTCCTTCCAATTTCAAGCTGCAAAGCACTTGCTGAATTGCAGGGAAAGTCCGGGAGGCATTTGCTGTGCTGGCACACTTTCTCCTCTATAGACAGAGTGGAAAAGCTTTTCCCTGCCGTGTAGGCGACAAGAGACGCATTAGACGGCGATCCGGAGCTGTCCGAAGGTAAGCGCCTGTTGCCGGCCTCTTTCGGCACAAGCCCCCGCTCCGGAGCGCACCGCGGCCGGCAGGATGCTCTCTGCCGGCGAAGGTGCCGCTTCTCCGGCAAGGAAGCCTCTGCCGCTTCTCCAGCACACGGAGAGCGTGCTAGCTGCTGAAACGTGAAGAAAGAAGCTGCAGAACACTGGCACTGAGCGTGCAGCTTTCCAGCGGAGAGAAAAAGCTACTTTAACACTCTGCAAGCCTTTCCACTCCCAAAAACATGCACATGGAAGGAGCTGCTGCAAAACCGATGCTGTGCTCGCTGCTGCTCCTCCTGAAGCTCTGGCTGCTAAATCTGAGGCTTTCCTTCCAATTTCAAGCTGCAAAGCACTTGCTGAATTCCAGGGAAAGTCCGGGAGGCATTTGCTGTGCTGGCACACTTTCTCCTTCCTAGACAGAGTGGAAAAGCTTTTCCCTGCCGTGTAGGCGACAAGAGACGCATTAGACGGCGATCCGGAGCTGTCCGAAGGTAAGCGCCTGTTGCCGGCCTCTTTCGGCACAAGCCCCCGCTCCGGAGCGCACCGCGGCCGGCAGGATGCTCTCTGCCGGCGAAGGTGCCGCTTCTCCGGCAAGGAAGCCTCTGCCGCTTCTCCAGCACACGGAGAGCGTGCTAGCTGCTGAAACGTGAAGAAAGAAGCTGCAGAACACTGGCACTGAGCGTGCAGCTTTCCAGCGGAGAGAAAAAGCTACTTGAACACTCTGCAAGCCTTTCCACTCCCAAAAACATGCACATGGAAGGAGCTGCTGCAAAACCGATGCTGTGCTCGCTGCTGCTCCTCCTGAAGCTCTGGCTGCTAAATCTGAGGCTTTCCTTCCAATTTCAAGCTGCAAAGCACTTGCTGAATTGCAGGGAAAGTCCGGGAGGCATTTGCTGTGCTGGCACACTTTCTCCTTCCTAGACAGAGTGGAAAAGCTTTTCCCTGCCGTGTAGGCGACAAGAGACGCATTAGACGGCGATCCGGAGCTGTCCGAAGGTAAGCGCCTGTTGCCGGCCTCTTTCGGCACAAGCCCCCGCTCCGGAGCGCACCGCGGCCGGCAGGATGCTCTCTGCCGGCGAAGGTGCCGCTTCTCCGGCAAGGAAGCCTCTGCCGCTTCTCCAGCACACGGAGAGCGTGCTAGCTGCTGAAACGTGAAGAAAGAAGCTGCAGAACACTGGCACTGAGCGTGCAGCTTTCCAGCGGAGAGAAAAAGCTACTTTAACACTCTGCAAGCCTTTCCACTCCCAAAAACATGCACATGGAAGGAGCTGCTGCAAAAGCGATGCTGTGCTCGCTGCTGCTCCTCCTGAAGCTCTGGCTGCTAAATCTGAGGCTTTCCTTCCAATTTCAAGCTGCAAAGCACTTGCTGAATTGCAGGGAAAGTCCGGGAGGCATTTGCTGTGCTGGCACACTTTCTCCTTCCTAGACAGAGTGGAAAAGCTTTTCCCTGCCGTGTAGGCGACAAGAGACGCATTAGACGGCGATCCGGAGCTGTCCGAAGGTAAGCGCCTGTTGCCGGCCTCTTTCGGCACAAGCCCCCGCTCCGGAGCGCACCGCGGCCGGCAGGATGCTCTCTGCCGGCGAAGGTGCCGCTTCTCCGGCAAGGAAGCCTCTGCCGCTTCTCCAGCACACGGAGAGCGTGCTAGCTGCTGAAACGTGAAGAAAGAAGCTGCAGAACACTGGCACTCAGCGTGCAGCTTTCCAGCGGAGAGAAAAAGCTACTTTAACACTCTGCAAGCCTTTCCACTCCCAAAAACATGCACATGGAAGGAGCTGCTGCAAAACCGATGCTGTGCTCGCTGCTGCTCCTCCTGAAGCTCTGGCTGCTAAATCTGAGGCTTTCCTTCCAATTTCAAGCTGCAAAGCACTTGCTGAATTGCAGGGAAAGTCCGGGAGGCATTTGCTGTGCTGGCACACTTTCTCCTTCCTAGACAGAGTGGAAAAGCTTTTCCCTGCCGTGTAGGCGACAAGAGACGCATTAGACGGCGATCTGGAGCTGTCCGAAGGTAAGCGCCTGTTGCCGGCCTCTTTCGGCACAAGCCCCCGCTCCGGAGCGCACCGCGGCCGGCAGGATGCTCTCTGCCGGCGAAGGTGCCGCTTCTCCGGCAAGGAAGCCTCTGCCGCTTCTCCAGCACACGGAGAGCGTGCTAGCTGCTGAAACGTGAAGAAAGAAGCTGCAGAAGACTGGCACTGAGCGTGCAGCTTTCCAGCGGAGAGAAAAAGCTACTTGAACACTCTGCAAGCCTTTCCACTCCCAAAAACATGCACATGGAAGGAGCTGCTGCAAAACCGATGCTGTGCTCGCTGCTGCTCCTCCTGAAGCTCTGGCTGCTAAATCTGAGGCTTTCCTTCCAATTTCAAGCTGCAAAGCACTTGCTGAATTGCAGGGAAAGTCCGGGAGGCATTTGCTGTGCTGGCACACTTTCTCCTTCCTAGACAGAGTGGAAAAGCTTTTCCCTGCCGTGTAGGCGACAAGAGACGCATTAGACGGCGATCCGGAGCTGTCCGAAGGTAAGCGCCTGTTGCCGGCCTCTTTCGGCACAAGCCCCCGCTCCGGAGCGCACCGCGGCCGGCAGGATGCTCTCTGCCGGCGAAGGTGCCGCTTCTCCGGCAAGGAAGCCTCTGCCGCTTCTCCAGCACACGGAGAGCGTGCTAGCTGCTGAAACGTGAAGAAAGAAGCTGCAGAACACTGGCACTGAGCGTGCAGCTTTCCAGCGGAGAAAAAAAGCTACTTTAACACTCTGCAAGCCTTTCCACTCCCAAAAACATGCACATGGAAGGAGCTGCTGCAAAACCGATGCTGTGCTCGCTGCTGCTCCTCCTGAAGCTCTGGCTGCTAAATCTGAGGCTTTCCTTCCAATTTCAAGCTGCAAAGCACTTGCTGAATTCCAGGGAAAGTCCGGGAGGCATTTGCTGTGCTGGCACACTTTCTCCTTCCTAGACAGAGTGGAAAAGCTTTTCCCTGCCGTGTAGGCGACAAGAGACGCATTAGACGGCGATCCGGAGCTGTCCGAAGGTAAGCGCCTGTTGCCGGCCTCTTTCGGCACAAGCCCCCGCTCCGGAGCGCACCGCGGCCGGCAGGATGCTCTCTGCCGGCGAAGGTGCCGCTTCTCCGGCAAGGAAGCCTCTGCCGCTTCTCCAGCACACGGAGAGCGTGCTAGCTGCTGAAACGTGAAGAAAGAAGCTGCAGAACACTGGCACTGAGCGTGCAGCTTTCCAGCGGAGAGAAAAAGCTACTTTAACACTCTGCAAGCCTTTCCACTCCCAAAAACATGCACATGGAAGGAGCTGCTGCAAAAGCGATGCTGTGCTCGCTGCTGCTCCTCCTGAAGCTCTGGCTGCTAAATCTGAGGCTTTCCTTCCAATTTCAAGCTGCAAAGCACTTGCTGAATTGCAGGGAAAGTCCGGGAGGCATTTGCTGTGCTGGCACACTTTCTCCTTCCTAGACAGAGTGGAAAAGCTTTTCCCTGCCGTGTAGGCGACAAGAGACGCATTAGACGGCGATCCGGAGCTGTCCGAAGGTAAGCGCCTGTTGCCGGCCTCTTTCGGCACAAGCCCCCGCTCCGGAGCGCACCGCGGCCGGCAGGATGCTCTCTGCCGGCGAAGGTGCCGCTTCTCCGGCAAGGAAGCCTCTGCCGCTTCTCCAGCACACGGAGAGCGTGCTAGCTGCTGAAACGTGAAGAAAGAAGCTGCAGAACACTGGCACTGAGCGTGCAGCTTTCCAGCGGAGAGAAAAAGCTACTTTAACACTCTGCAAGCCTTTCCACTCCCAAAAACATGCACATGGAAGGAGCTGCTGCAAAAGCGATGCTGTGCTCGCTGCTGCTCCTCCTGAAGCTCTGGCTGCTAAATCTGAGGCTTTCCTTCCAATTTCAAGCTGCAAAGCACTTGCTGAATTGCAGGGAAAGTCCGGGAGGCATTTGCTGTGCTGGCACACTTTCTCCTTCCTAGACAGAGTGGAAAAGCTTTTCCCTGCCGTGTAGGCGACAAGAGACGCATTAGACGGCGATCCGGAGCTGTCCGAAGGTAAGCGCCTGTTGCCGGCCTCTTTCGGCACAAGCCCCCGCTCCGGAGCGCACCGCGGCCGGCAGGATGCTCTCTGCCGGCGAAGGTGCCGCTTCTCCGGCAAGGAAGCCTCTGCCGCTTCTCCAGCACACGGAGAGCGTGCTAGCTGCTGAAACGTGAAGAAAGAAGCTGCAGAAGACTGGCACTGAGCGTGCAGCTTTCCAGCGGAGAGAAAAAGCTACTTGAACACTCTGCAAGCCTTTCCACTCCCAAAAACATGCACATGGAAGGAGCTGCTGCAAAACCGATGCTGTGCTCGCTGCTGCTCCTCCTGAAGCTCTGGCTGCTAAATCTGAGGCTTTCCTTCCAATTTCAAGCTGCAAAGCACTTGCTGAATTGCAGGGAAAGTCCGGGAGGCATTTGCTGTGCTGGCACACTTTCTCCTTCCTAGACAGAGTGGAAAAGCTTTTCCCTGCCGTGTAGGCGACAAGAGACGCATTAGACGGCGATCCGGAGCTGTCCGAAGGTAAGCGCCTGTTGCCGGCCTCTTTCGGCACAAGCCCCCGCTCCGGAGCGCACCGCGGCCGGCAGGATGCTCTCTGCCGGCGAAGGTGCCGCTTCTCCGGCAAGGAAGCCTCTGCCGCTTCTCCAGCACACGGAGAGCGTGCTAGCTGCTGAAACGTGAAGAAAGAAGCTGCAGAACACTGGCACTCAGCGTGCAGCTTTCCAGCGGAGAGAAAAAGCTACTTTAACACTCTGCAAGCCTTTCCACTCCCAAAAACATGCACATGGAAGGAGCTGCTGCAAAACCGATGCTGTGCTCGCTGCTGCTCCTCCTGAAGCTCTGGCTGCTAAATCTGAGGCTTTCCTTCCAATTTCAAGCTGCAAAGCACTTGCTGAATTCCAGGGAAAGTCCGGGAGGCATTTGCTGTGCTGGCACACTTTCTCCTTCCTAGACAGAGTGGAAAAGCTTTTCCCTGCCGTGTAGGCGACAAGAGACGCATTAGACGGCGATCTGGAGCTGTCCGAAGGTAAGCGCCTGTTGCCGGCCTCTTTCGGCACAAGCCCCCGCTCCGGAGCGCACCGCGGCCGGCAGGATGCTCTCTGCCGGCGAAGGTGCCGCTTCTCCGGCAAGGAAGCCTCTGCCGCTTCTCCAGCACACGGAGAGCGTGCTAGCTGCTGAAACGTGAAGAAAGAAGCTGCAGAACACTGGCACTGAGCGTGCAGCTTTCCAGCGGAGAGAAAAAGCTACTTGAACACTCTGCAAGCCTTTCCACTCCCAAAAACATGCACATGGAAGGAGCTGCTGCAAAACCGATGCTGTGCTCGCTGCTGCTCCTCCTGAAGCTCTGGCTGCTAAATCTGAGGCTTTCCTTCCAATTTCAAGCTGCAAAGCACTTGCTGAATTGCAGGGAAAGTCCGGGAGGCATTTGCTGTGCTGGCACACTTTCTCCTTCCTAGACAGAGTGGAAAAGCTTTTCCCTGCCGTGTAGGCGACAAGAGACGCATTAGACGGCGATCCGGAGCTGTCCGAAGGTAAGCGCCTGTTGCCGGCCTCTTTCGGCACAAGCCCCCGCTCCGGAGCGCACCGCGGCCGGCAGGATGCTCTCTGCCGGCGAAGGTGCCGCTTCTCCGGCAAGGAAGCCTCTGCCGCTTCTCCAGCACACGGAGAGCGTGCTAGCTGCTGAAACGTGAAGAAAGAAGCTGCAGAACACTGGCACTGAGCGTGCAGCTTTCCAGCGGAGAGAAAAAGCTACTTGAACACTCTGCAAGCCTTTCCACTCCCAAAAACATGCACATGGAAGGAGCTGCTGCAAAACCGATGCTGTGCTCGCTGCTGCTCCTCCTGAAGCTCTGGCTGCTAAATCTGAGGCTTTCCTTCCAATTTCAAGCTGCAAAGCACTTGCTGAATTGCAGGGAAAGTCCGGGAGGCATTTGCTGTGCTGGCACACTTTCTCCTTCCTAGACAGAGTGGAAAAGCTTTTCCCTGCCGTGTAGGCGACAAGAGACGCATTAGACGGCGATCCGGAGCTGTCCGAAGGTAAGCGCCTGTTGCCGGCCTCTTTCGGCACAAGCCCCCGCTCCGGAGCGCACCGCGGCCGGCAGGATGCTCTCTGCCGGCGAAGGTGCCGCTTCTCCGGCAAGGAAGCCTCTGCCGCTTCTCCAGCACACGGAGAGCGTGCTAGCTGCTGAAACGTGAAGAAAGAAGCTGCAGAACACTGGCACTGAGCGTGCAGCTTTCCAGCGGAGAGAAAAAGCTACTTTAACACTCTGCAAGCCTTTCCACTCCCAAAAACATGCACATGGAAGGAGCTGCTGCAAAAGCGATGCTGTGCTCGCTGCTGCTCCTCCTGAAGCTCTGGCTGCTAAATCTGAGGCTTTCCTTCCAATTTCAAGCTGCAAAGCACTTGCTGAATTGCAGGGAAAGTCCGGGAGGCATTTGCTGTGCTGGCACACTTTCTCCTTCCTAGACAGAGTGGAAAAGCTTTTCCCTGCCGTGTAGGCGACAAGAGACGCATTAGACGGCGATCCGGAGCTGTCCGAAGGTAAGCGCCTGTTGCCGGCCTCTTTCGGCACAAGCCCCCGCTCCGGAGCGCACCGCGGCCGGCAGGATGCTCTCTGCCGGCGAAGGTGCCGCTTCTCCGGCAAGGAAGCCTCTGCCGCTTCTCCAGCACACGGAGAGCGTGCTAGCTGCTGAAACGTGAAGAAAGAAGCTGCAGAACACTGGCACTCAGCGTGCAGCTTTCCAGCGGAGAAAAAAAGCTACTTGAACACTCTGCAAGCCTTTCCACTCCCAAAAACATGCACATGGAAGGAGCTGCTGCAAAACCGATGCTGTGCTCGCTGCTGCTCCTCCTGAAGCTCTGGCTGCTAAATCTGAGGCTTTCCTTCCAATTTCAAGCTGCAAAGCACTTGCTGAATTCCAGGGAAAGTCCGGGAGGCATTTGCTGTGCTGGCACACTTTCTCCTTCCTAGACAGAGTGGAAAAGCTTTTCCCTGCCGTGTAGGCGACAAGAGACGCATTAGACGGCGATCCGGAGCTGTCCGAAGGTAAGCGCCTGTTGCCGGCCTCTTTCGGCACAAGCCCCCGCTCCGGAGCGCACCGCGGCCGGCAGGATGCTCTCTGCCGGCGAAGGTGCCGCTTCTCCGGCAAGGAAGCCTCTGCCGCTTCTCCAGCACACGGAGAGCGTGCTAGCTGCTGAAACGTGAAGAAAGAAGCTGCAGAACACTGGCACTGAGCGTGCAGCTTTCCAGCGGAGAGAAAAAGCTACTTTAACACTCTGCAAGCCTTTCCACTCCCAAAAACATGCACATGGAAGGAGCTGCTGCAAAAGCGATGCTGTGCTCGCTGCTGCTCCTCCTGAAGCTCTGGCTGCTAAATCTGAGGCTTTCCTTCCAATTTCAAGCTGCAAAGCACTTGCTGAATTGCAGGGAAAGTCCGGGAGGCATTTGCTGTGCTGGCACACTTTCTCCTTCCTAGACAGAGTGGAAAAGCTTTTCCCTGCCGTGTAGGCGACAAGAGACGCATTAGACGGCGATCCGGAGCTGTCCGAAGGTAAGCGCCTGTTGCCGGCCTCTTTCGGCACAAGCCCCCGCTCCGGAGCGCACCGCGGCCGGCAGGATGCTCTCTGCCGGCGAAGGTGCCGCTTCTCCGGCAAGGAAGCCTCTGCCGCTTCTCCAGCACACGGAGAGCGTGCTAGCTGCTGAAACGTGAAGAAAGAAGCTGCAGAACACTGGCACTGAGCGTGCAGCTTTCCAGCGGAGAGAAAAAGCTACTTTAACACTCTGCAAGCCTTTCCACTCCCAAAAACATGCACATGGAAGGAGCTGCTGCAAAAGCGATGCTGTGCTCGCTGCTGCTCCTCCTGAAGCTCTGGCTGCTAAATCTGAGGCTTTCCTTCCAATTTCAAGCTGCAAAGCACTTGCTGAATTGCAGGGAAAGTCCGGGAGGCATTTGCTGTGCTGGCACACTTTCTCCTTCCTAGACAGAGTGGAAAAGCTTTTCCCTGCCGTGTAGGCGACAAGAGACGCATTAGACGGCGATCCGGAGCTGTCCGAAGGTAAGCGCCTGTTGCCGGCCTCTTTCGGCACAAGCCCCCGCTCCGGAGCGCACCGCGGCCGGCAGGATGCTCTCTGCCGGCGAAGGTGCCGCTTCTCCGGCAAGGAAGCCTCTGCCGCTTCTCCAGCACACGGAGAGCGTGCTAGCTGCTGAAACGTGAAGAAAGAAGCTGCAGAACACTGGCACTGAGCGTGCAGCTTTCCAGCGGAGAGAAAAAGCTACTTGAACACTCTGCAAGCCTTTCCACTCCCAAAAACATGCACATGGAAGGAGCTGCTGCAAAAGCGATGCTGTGCTCGCTGCTGCTCCTCCTGAAGCTCTGGCTGCTAAATCTGAGGCTTTCCTTCCAATTTCAAGCTGCAAAGCACTTGCTGAATTGCAGGGAAAGTCCGGGAGGCATTTGCTGTGCTGGCACACTTTCTCCTTCCTAGACAGAGTGGAAAAGCTTTTCCCTGCCGTGTAGGCGACAAGAGACGCATTAGACGGCGATCCGGAGCTGTCCGAAGGTAAGCGCCTGTTGCCGGCCTCTTTCGGCACAAGCCCCCGCTCCGGAGCGCACCGCGGCCGGCAGGATGCTCTCTGCCGGCGAAGGTGCCGCTTCTCCGGCAAGGAAGCCTCTGCCGCTTCTCCAGCACACGGAGAGCGTGCTAGCTGCTGAAACGTGAAGAAAGAAGCTGCAGAACACTGGCACTGAGCGTGCAGCTTTCCAGCGGAGAGAAAAAGCTACTTTAACACTCTGCAAGCCTTTCCACTCCCAAAAACATGCACATGGAAGGAGCTGCTGCAAAAGCGATGCTGTGCTCGCTGCTGCTCCTCCTGAAGCTCTGGCTGCTAAATCTGAGGCTTTCCTTCCAATTTCAAGCTGCAAAGCACTTGCTGAATTGCAGGGAAAGTCCGGGAGGCATTTGCTGTGCTGGCACACTTTCTCCTTCCTAGACAGAGTGGAAAAGCTTTTCCCTGCCGTGTAGGCGACAAGAGACGCATTAGACGGCGATCCGGAGCTGTCCGAAGGTAAGCGCCTGTTGCCGGCCTCTTTCGGCACAAGCCCCCGCTCCGGAGCGCACCGCGGCCGGCAGGATGCTCTCTGCCGGCGAAGGTGCCGCTTCTCCGGCAAGGAAGCCTCTGCCGCTTCTCCAGCACACGGAGAGCGTGCTAGCTGCTGAAACGTGAAGAAAGAAGCTGCAGAACACTGGCACTGAGCGTGCAGCTTTCCAGCGGAGAGAAAAAGCTACTTGAACACTCTGCAAGCCTTTCCACTCCCAAAAACATGCACATGGAAGGAGCTGCTGCAAAAGCGATGCTGTGCTCGCTGCTGCTCCTCCTGAAGCTCTGGCTGCTAAATCTGAGGCTTTCCTTCCAATTTCAAGCTGCAAAGCACTTGCTGAATTCCAGGGAAAGTCCGGGAGGCATTTGCTGTGCTGGCACACTTTCTCCTTCCTAGACAGAGTGGAAAAGCTTTTCCCTGCCGTGTAGGCGACAAGAGACGCATTAGACGGCGATCCGGAGCTGTCCGAAGGTAAGCGCCTGTTGCCGGCCTCTTTCGGCACAAGCCCCCGCTCCGGAGCGCACCGCGGCCGGCAGGATGCTCTCTGCCGGCGAAGGTGCCGCTTCTCCGGCAAGGAAGCCTCTGCCGCTTCTCCAGCACACGGAGAGCGTGCTAGCTGCTGAAACGTGAAGAAAGAAGCTGCAGAACACTGGCACTGAGCGTGCAGCTTTCCAGCGGAGAGAAAAAGCTACTTGAACACTCTGCAAGCCTTTCCACTCCCAAAAACATGCACATGGAAGGAGCTGCTGCAAAAGCGATGCTGTGCTCGCTGCTGCTCCTCCTGAAGCTCTGGCTGCTAAATCTGAGGCTTTCCTTCCAATTTCAAGCTGCAAAGCACTTGCTGAATTGCAGGGAAAGTCCGGGAGGCATTTGCTGTGCTGGCACACTTTCTCCTTCCTAGACAGAGTGGAAAAGCTTTTCCCTGCCGTGTAGGCGACAAGAGACGCATTAGACGGCGATCCGGAGCTGTCCGAAGGTAAGCGCCTGTTGCCGGCCTCTTTCGGCACAAGCCCCCGCTCCGGAGCGCACCGCGGCCGGCAGGATGCTCTCTGCCGGCGAAGGTGCCGCTTCTCCGGCAAGGAAGCCTCTGCCGCTTCTCCAGCACACGGAGAGCGTGCTAGCTGCTGAAACGTGAAGAAAGAAGCTGCAGAACACTGGCACTGAGCGTGCAGCTTTCCAGCGGAGAGAAAAAGCTACTTGAACACTCTGCAAGCCTTTCCACTCCCAAAAACATGCACATGGAAGGAGCTGCTGCAAAAGCGATGCTGTGCTCGCTGCTGCTCCTCCTGAAGCTCTGGCTGCTAAATCTGAGGCTTTCCTTCCAATTTCAAGCTGCAAAGCACTTGCTGAATTGCAGGGAAAGTCCGGGAGGCATTTGCTGTGCTGGCACACTTTCTCCTTCCTAGACAGAGTGGAAAAGCTTTTCCCTGCCGTGTAGGCGACAAGAGACGCATTAGACGGCGATCCGGAGCTGTCCGAAGGTAAGCGCCTGTTGCCGGCCTCTTTCGGCACAAGCCCCCGCTCCGGAGCGCACCGCGGCCGGCAGGATGCTCTCTGCCGGCGAAGGTGCCGCTTCTCCGGCAAGGAAGCCTCTGCCGCTTCTCCAGCACACGGAGAGCGTGCTAGCTGCTGAAACGTGAAGAAAGAAGCTGCAGAAGACTGGCACTGAGCGTGCAGCTTTCCAGCGGAGAGAAAAAGCTACTTGAACACTCTGCAAGCCTTTCCACTCCCAAAAACATGCACATGGAAGGAGCTGCTGCAAAAGCGATGCTGTGCTCGCTGCTGCTCCTCCTGAAGCTCTGGCTGCTAAATCTGAGGCTTTCCTTCCAATTTCAAGCTGCAAAGCACTTGCTGAATTGCAGGGAAAGTCCGGGAGGCATTTGCTGTGCTGGCACACTTTCTCCTTCCTAGACAGAGTGGAAAAGCTTTTCCCTGCCGTGTAGGCGACAAGAGACGCATTAGACGGCGATCCGGAGCTGTCCGAAGGTAAGCGCCTGTTGCCGGCCTCTTTCGGCACAAGCCCCCGCTCCGGAGCGCACCGCGGCCGGCAGGATGCTCTCTGCCGGCGAAGGTGCCGCTTCTCCGGCAAGGAAGCCTCTGCCGCTTCTCCAGCACACGGAGAGCGTGCTAGCTGCTGAAACGTGAAGAAAGAAGCTGCAGAACACTGGCACTGAGCGTGCAGCTTTCCAGCGGAGAGAAAAAGCTACTTTAACACTCTGCAAGCCTTTCCACTCCCAAAAACATGCACATGGAAGGAGCTGCTGCAAAAGCGATGCTGTGCTCGCTGCTGCTCCTCCTGAAGCTCTGGCTGCTAAATCTGAGGCTTTCCTTCCAATTTCAAGCTGCAAAGCACTTGCTGAATTGCAGGGAAAGTCCGGGAGGCATTTGCTGTGCTGGCACACTTTCTCCTTCCTAGACAGAGTGGAAAAGCTTTTCCCTGCCGTGTAGGCGACAAGAGACGCATTAGACGGCGATCCGGAGCTGTCCGAAGGTAAGCGCCTGTTGCCGGCCTCTTTCGGCACAAGCCCCCGCTCCGGAGCGCACCGCGGCCGGCAGGATGCTCTCTGCCGGCGAAGGTGCCGCTTCTCCGGCAAGGAAGCCTCTGCCGCTTCTCCAGCACACGGAGAGCGTGCTAGCTGCTGAAACGTGAAGAAAGAAGCTGCAGAACACTGGCACTGAGCGTGCAGCTTTCCAGCGGAGAGAAAAAGCTACTTGAACACTCTGCAAGCCTTTCCACTCCCAAAAACATGCACATGGAAGGAGCTGCTGCAAAAGCGATGCTGTGCTCGCTGCTGCTCCTCCTGAAGCTCTGGCTGCTAAATCTGAGGCTTTCCTTCCAATTTCAAGCTGCAAAGCACTTGCTGAATTGCAGGGAAAGTCCGGGAGGCATTTGCTGTGCTGGCACACTTTCTCCTTCCTAGACAGAGTGGAAAAGCTTTTCCCTGCCGTGTAGGCGACAAGAGACGCATTAGACGGCGATCCGGAGCTGTCCGAAGGTAAGCGCCTGTTGCCGGCCTCTTTCGGCACAAGCCCCCGCTCCGGAGCGCACCGCGGCCGGCAGGATGCTCTCTGCCGGCGAAGGTGCCGCTTCTCCGGCAAGGAAGCCTCTGCCGCTTCTCCAGCACACGGAGAGCGTGCTAGCTGCTGAAACGTGAAGAAAGAAGCTGCAGAACACTGGCACTGAGCGTGCAGCTTTCCAGCGGAGAGAAAAAGCTACTTGAACACTCTGCAAGCCTTTCCACTCCCAAAAACATGCACATGGAAGGAGCTGCTGCAAAAGCGATGCTGTGCTCGCTGCTGCTCCTCCTGAAGCTCTGGCTGCTAAATCTGAGGCTTTCCTTCCAATTTCAAGCTGCAAAGCACTTGCTGAATTGCAGGGAAAGTCCGGGAGGCATTTGCTGTGCTGGCACACTTTCTCCTTCCTAGACAGAGTGGAAAAGCTTTTCCCTGCCGTGTAGGCGACAAGAGACGCATTAGACGGCGATCCGGAGCTGTCCGAAGGTAAGCGCCTGTTGCCGGCCTCTTTCGGCACAAGCCCCCGCTCCGGAGCGCACCGCGGCCGGCAGGATGCTCTCTGCCGGCGAAGGTGCCGCTTCTCCGGCAAGGAAGCCTCTGCCGCTTCTCCAGCACACGGAGAGCGTGCTAGCTGCTGAAACGTGAAGAAAGAAGCTGCAGAACACTGGCACTGAGCGTGCAGCTTTCCAGCGGAGAGAAAAAGCTACTTTAACACTCTGCAAGCCTTTCCACTCCCAAAAACATGCACATGGAAGGAGCTGCTGCAAAAGCGATGCTGTGCTCGCTGCTGCTCCTCCTGAAGCTCTGGCTGCTAAATCTGAGGCTTTCCTTCCAATTTCAAGCTGCAAAGCACTTGCTGAATTGCAGGGAAAGTCCGGGAGGCATTTGCTGTGCTGGCACACTTTCTCCTTCCTAGACAGAGTGGAAAAGCTTTTCCCTGCCGTGTAGGCGACAAGAGACGCATTAGACGGCGATCCGGAGCTGTCCGAAGGTAAGCGCCTGTTGCCGGCCTCTTTCGGCACAAGCCCCCGCTCCGGAGCGCACCGCGGCCGGCAGGATGCTCTCTGCCGGCGAAGGTGCCGCTTCTCCGGCAAGGAAGCCTCTGCCGCTTCTCCAGCACACGGAGAGCGTGCTAGCTGCTGAAACGTGAAGAAAGAAGCTGCAGAAGACTGGCACTCAGCGTGCAGCTTTCCAGCGGAGAAAAAAAGCTACTTTAACACTCTGCAAGCCTTTCCACTCCCAAAAACATGCACATGGAAGGAGCTGCTGCAAAAGCGATGCTGTGCTCGCTGCTGCTCCTCCTGAAGCTCTGGCTGCTAAATCTGAGGCTTTCCTTCCAATTTCAAGCTGCAAAGCACTTGCTGAATTGCAGGGAAAGTCCGGGAGGCATTTGCTGTGCTGGCACACTTTCTCCTTCCTAGACAGAGTGGAAAAGCTTTTCCCTGCCGTGTAGGCGACAAGAGACGCATTAGACGGCGATCCGGAGCTGTCCGAAGGTAAGCGCCTGTTGCCGGCCTCTTTCGGCACAAGCCCCCGCTCCGGAGCGCACCGCGGCCGGCAGGATGCTCTCTGCCGGCGAAGGTGCCGCTTCTCCGGCAAGGAAGCCTCTGCCGCTTCTCCAGCACACGGAGAGCGTGCTAGCTGCTGAAACGTGAAGAAAGAAGCTGCAGAACACTGGCACTGAGCGTGCAGCTTTCCAGCGGAGAGAAAAAGCTACTTGAACACTCTGCAAGCCTTTCCACTCCCAAAAACATGCACATGGAAGGAGCTGCTGCAAAAGCGATGCTGTGCTCGCTGCTGCTCCTCCTGAAGCTCTGGCTGCTAAATCTGAGGCTTTCCTTCCAATTTCAAGCTGCAAAGCACTTGCTGAATTGCAGGGAAAGTCCGGGAGGCATTTGCTGTGCTGGCACACTTTCTCCTTCCTAGACAGAGTGGAAAAGCTTTTCCCTGCCGTGTAGGCGACAAGAGACGCATTAGACGGCGATCCGGAGCTGTCCGAAGGTAAGCGCCTGTTGCCGGCCTCTTTCGGCACAAGCCCCCGCTCCGGAGCGCACCGCGGCCGGCAGGATGCTCTCTGCCGGCGAAGGTGCCGCTTCTCCGGCAAGGAAGCCTCTGCCGCTTCTCCAGCACACGGAGAGCGTGCTAGCTGCTGAAACGTGAAGAAAGAAGCTGCAGAACACTGGCACTGAGCGTGCAGCTTTCCAGCGGAGAGAAAAAGCTACTTGAACACTCTGCAAGCCTTTCCACTCCCAAAAACATGCACATGGAAGGAGCTGCTGCAAAAGCGATGCTGTGCTCGCTGCTGCTCCTCCTGAAGCTCTGGCTGCTAAATCTGAGGCTTTCCTTCCAATTTCAAGCTGCAAAGCACTTGCTGAATTGCAGGGAAAGTCCGGGAGGCATTTGCTGTGCTGGCACACTTTCTCCTTCCTAGACAGAGTGGAAAAGCTTTTCCCTGCCGTGTAGGCGACAAGAGACGCATTAGACGGCGATCCGGAGCTGTCCGAAGGTAAGCGCCTGTTGCCGGCCTCTTTCGGCACAAGCCCCCGCTCCGGAGCGCACCGCGGCCGGCAGGATGCTCTCTGCCGGCGAAGGTGCCGCTTCTCCGGCAAGGAAGCCTCTGCCGCTTCTCCAGCACACGGAGAGCGTGCTAGCTGCTGAAACGTGAAGAAAGAAGCTGCAGAAGACTGGCACTGAGCGTGCAGCTTTCCAGCGGAGAGAAAAAGCTACTTGAACACTCTGCAAGCCTTTCCACTCCCAAAAACATGCACATGGAAGGAGCTGCTGCAAAAGCGATGCTGTGCTCGCTGCTGCTCCTCCTGAAGCTCTGGCTGCTAAATCTGAGGCTTTCCTTCCAATTTCAAGCTGCAAAGCACTTGCTGAATTGCAGGGAAAGTCCGGGAGGCATTTGCTGTGCTGGCACACTTTCTCCTTCCTAGACAGAGTGGAAAAGCTTTTCCCTGCCGTGTAGGCGACAAGAGACGCATTAGACGGCGATCCGGAGCTGTCCGAAGGTAAGCGCCTGTTGCCGGCCTCTTTCGGCACAAGCCCCCGCTCCGGAGCGCACCGCGGCCGGCAGGATGCTCTCTGCCGGCGAAGGTGCCGCTTCTCCGGCAAGGAAGCCTCTGCCGCTTCTCCAGCACACGGAGAGCGTGCTAGCTGCTGAAACGTGAAGAAAGAAGCTGCAGAACACTGGCACTCAGCGTGCAGCTTTCCAGCGGAGAGAAAAAGCTACTTTAACACTCTGCAAGCCTTTCCACTCCCAAAAACATGCACATGGAAGGAGCTGCTGCAAAAGCGATGCTGTGCTCGCTGCTGCTCCTCCTGAAGCTCTGGCTGCTAAATCTGAGGCTTTCCTTCCAATTTCAAGCTGCAAAGCACTTGCTGAATTGCAGGGAAAGTCCGGGAGGCATTTGCTGTGCTGGCACACTTTCTCCTTCCTAGACAGAGTGGAAAAGCTTTTCCCTGCCGTGTAGGCGACAAGAGACGCATTAGACGGCGATCCGGAGCTGTCCGAAGGTAAGCGCCTGTTGCCGGCCTCTTTCGGCACAAGCCCCCGCTCCGGAGCGCACCGCGGCCGGCAGGATGCTCTCTGCCGGCGAAGGTGCCGCTTCTCCGGCAAGGAAGCCTCTGCCGCTTCTCCAGCACACGGAGAGCGTGCTAGCTGCTGAAACGTGAAGAAAGAAGCTGCAGAACACTGGCACTGAGCGTGCAGCTTTCCAGCGGAGAGAAAAAGCTACTTGAACACTCTGCAAGCCTTTCCACTCCCAAAAACATGCACATGGAAGGAGCTGCTGCAAAACCGATGCTGTGCTCGCTGCTGCTCCTCCTGAAGCTCTGGCTGCTAAATCTGAGGCTTTCCTTCCAATTTCAAGCTGCAAAGCACTTGCTGAATTCCAGGGAAAGTCCGGGAGGCATTTGCTGTGCTGGCACACTTTCTCCTTCCTAGACAGAGTGGAAAAGCTTTTCCCTGCCGTGTAGGCGACAAGAGACGCATTAGACGGCGATCCGGAGCTGTCCGAAGGTAAGCGCCTGTTGCCGGCCTCTTTCGGCACAAGCCCCCGCTCCGGAGCGCACCGCGGCCGGCAGGATGCTCTCTGCCGGCGAAGGTGCCGCTTCTCCGGCAAGGAAGCCTCTGCCGCTTCTCCAGCACACGGAGAGCGTGCTAGCTGCTGAAACGTGAAGAAAGAAGCTGCAGAACACTGGCACTGAGCGTGCAGCTTTCCAGCGGAGAGAAAAAGCTACTTGAACACTCTGCAAGCCTTTCCACTCCCAAAAACATGCACATGGAAGGAGCTGCTGCAAAAGCGATGCTGTGCTCGCTGCTGCTCCTCCTGAAGCTCTGGCTGCTAAATCTGAGGCTTTCCTTCCAATTTCAAGCTGCAAAGCACTTGCTGAATTGCAGGGAAAGTCCGGGAGGCATTTGCTGTGCTGGCACACTTTCTCCTTCCTAGACAGAGTGGAAAAGCTTTTCCCTGCCGTGTAGGCGACAAGAGACGCATTAGACGGCGATCCGGAGCTGTCCGAAGGTAAGCGCCTGTTGCCGGCCTCTTTCGGCACAAGCCCCCGCTCCGGAGCGCACCGCGGCCGGCAGGATGCTCTCTGCCGGCGAAGGTGCCGCTTCTCCGGCAAGGAAGCCTCTGCCGCTTCTCCAGCACACGGAGAGCGTGCTAGCTGCTGAAACGTGAAGAAAGAAGCTGCAGAACACTGGCACTGAGCGTGCAGCTTTCCAGCGGAGAGAAAAAGCTACTTGAACACTCTGCAAGCCTTTCCACTCCCAAAAACATGCACATGGAAGGAGCTGCTGCAAAACCGATGCTGTGCTCGCTGCTGCTCCTCCTGAAGCTCTGGCTGCTAAATCTGAGGCTTTCCTTCCAATTTCAAGCTGCAAAGCACTTGCTGAATTGCAGGGAAAGTCCGGGAGGCATTTGCTGTGCTGGCACACTTTCTCCTTCCTAGACAGAGTGGAAAAGCTTTTCCCTGCCGTGTAGGCGACAAGAGACGCATTAGACGGCGATCCGGAGCTGTCCGAAGGTAAGCGCCTGTTGCCGGCCTCTTTCGGCACAAGCCCCCGCTCCGGAGCGCACCGCGGCCGGCAGGATGCTCTCTGCCGGCGAAGGTGCCGCTTCTCCGGCAAGGAAGCCTCTGCCGCTTCTCCAGCACACGGAGAGCGTGCTAGCTGCTGAAACGTGAAGAAAGAAGCTGCAGAACACTGGCACTCAGCGTGCAGCTTTCCAGCGGAGAGAAAAAGCTACTTGAACACTCTGCAAGCCTTTCCACTCCCAAAAACATGCACATGGAAGGAGCTGCTGCAAAACCGATGCTGTGCTCGCTGCTGCTCCTCCTGAAGCTCTGGCTGCTAAATCTGAGGCTTTCCTTCCAATTTCAAGCTGCAAAGCACTTGCTGAATTGCAGGGAAAGTCCGGGAGGCATTTGCTGTGCTGGCACACTTTCTCCTTCCTAGACAGAGTGGAAAAGCTTTTCCCTGCCGTGTAGGCGACAAGAGACGCATTAGACGGCGATCCGGAGCTGTCCGAAGGTAAGCGCCTGTTGCCGGCCTCTTTCGGCACAAGCCCCCGCTCCGGAGCGCACCGCGGCCGGCAGGATGCTCTCTGCCGGCGAAGGTGCCGCTTCTCCGGCAAGGAAGCCTCTGCCGCTTCTCCAGCACACGGAGAGCGTGCTAGCTGCTGAAACGTGAAGAAAGAAGCTGCAGAACACTGGCACTGAGCGTGCAGCTTTCCAGCGGAGAGAAAAAGCTACTTTAACACTCTGCAAGCCTTTCCACTCCCAAAAACATGCACATGGAAGGAGCTGCTGCAAAACCGATGCTGTGCTCGCTGCTGCTCCTCCTGAAGCTCTGGCTGCTAAATCTGAGGCTTTCCTTCCAATTTCAAGCTGCAAAGCACTTGCTGAATTGCAGGGAAAGTCCGGGAGGCATTTGCTGTGCTGGCACACTTTCTCCTTCCTAGACAGAGTGGAAAAGCTTTTCCCTGCCGTGTAGGCGACAAGAGACGCATTAGACGGCGATCCGGAGCTGTCCGAAGGTAAGCGCCTGTTGCCGGCCTCTTTCGGCACAAGCCCCCGCTCCGGAGCGCACCGCGGCCGGCAGGATGCTCTCTGCCGGCGAAGGTGCCGCTTCTCCGGCAAGGAAGCCTCTGCCGCTTCTCCAGCACACGGAGAGCGTGCTAGCTGCTGAAACGTGAAGAAAGAAGCTGCAGAACACTGGCACTCAGCGTGCAGCTTTCCAGCGGAGAGAAAAAGCTACTTGAACACTCTGCAAGCCTTTCCACTCCCAAAAACATGCACATGGAAGGAGCTGCTGCAAAAGCGATGCTGTGCTCGCTGCTGCTCCTCCTGAAGCTCTGGCTGCTAAATCTGAGGCTTTCCTTCCAATTTCAAGCTGCAAAGCACTTGCTGAATTGCAGGGAAAGTCCGGGAGGCATTTGCTGTGCTGGCACACTTTCTCCTTCCTAGACAGAGTGGAAAAGCTTTTCCCTGCCGTGTAGGCCACAAGAGACGCATTAGACGGCGATCCGGAGCTGTCCGAAGGTAAGCGCCTGTTGCCGGCCTCTTTCGGCACAAGCCCCCGCTCCGGAGCGCACCGCGGCCGGCAGGATGCTCTCTGCCGGCGAAGGTGCCGCTTCTCCGGCAAGGAAGCCTCTGCCGCTTCTCCAGCACACGGAGAGCGTGCTAGCTGCTGAAACGTGAAGAAAGAAGCTGCAGAACACTGGCACTGAGCGTGCAGCTTTCCAGCGGAGAGAAAAAGCTACTTTAACACTCTGCAAGCCTTTCCACTCCCAAAAACATGCACATGGAAGGAGCTGCTGCAAAAGCGATGCTGTGCTCGCTGCTGCTCCTCCTGAAGCTCTGGCTGCTAAATCTGAGGCTTTCCTTCCAATTTCAAGCTGCAAAGCACTTGCTGAATTGCAGGGAAAGTCCGGGAGGCATTTGCTGTGCTGGCACACTTTCTCCTTCCTAGACAGAGTGGAAAAGCTTTTCCCTGCCGTGTAGGCGACAAGAGACGCATTAGACGGCGATCCGGAGCTGTCCGAAGGTAAGCGCCTGTTGCCGGCCTCTTTCGGCACAAGCCCCCGCTCCGGAGCGCACCGCGGCCGGCAGGATGCTCTCTGCCGGCGAAGGTGCCGCTTCTCCGGCAAGGAAGCCTCTGCCGCTTCTCCAGCACACGGAGAGCGTGCTAGCTGCTGAAACGTGAAGAAAGAAGCTGCAGAACACTGGCACTCAGCGTGCAGCTTTCCAGCGGAGAAAAAAAGCTACTTTAACACTCTGCAAGCCTTTCCACTCCCAAAAACATGCACATGGAAGGAGCTGCTGCAAAAGCGATGCTGTGCTCGCTGCTGCTCCTCCTGAAGCTCTGGCTGCTAAATCTGAGGCTTTCCTTCCAATTTCAAGCTGCAAAGCACTTGCTGAATTGCAGGGAAAGTCCGGGAGGCATTTGCTGTGCTGGCACACTTTCTCCTTCCTAGACAGAGTGGAAAAGCTTTTCCCTGCCGTGTAGGCGACAAGAGACGCATTAGACGGCGATCCGGAGCTGTCCGAAGGTAAGCGCCTGTTGCCGGCCTCTTTCGGCACAAGCCCCCGCTCCGGAGCGCACCGCGGCCGGCAGGATGCTCTCTGCCGGCGAAGGTGCCGCTTCTCCGGCAAGGAAGCCTCTGCCGCTTCTCCAGCACACGGAGAGCGTGCTAGCTGCTGAAACGTGAAGAAAGAAGCTGCAGAAGACTGGCACTGAGCGTGCAGCTTTCCAGCGGAGAGAAAAAGCTACTTGAACACTCTGCAAGCCTTTCCACTCCCAAAAACATGCACATGGAAGGAGCTGCTGCAAAAGCGATGCTGTGCTCGCTGCTGCTCCTCCTGAAGCTCTGGCTGCTAAATCTGAGGCTTTCCTTCCAATTTCAAGCTGCAAAGCACTTGCTGAATTGCAGGGAAAGTCCGGGAGGCATTTGCTGTGCTGGCACACTTTCTCCTTCCTAGACAGAGTGGAAAAGCTTTTCCCTGCCGTGTAGGCGACAAGAGACGCATTAGACGGCGATCCGGAGCTGTCCGAAGGTAAGCGCCTGTTGCCGGCCTCTTTCGGCACAAGCCCCCGCTCCGGAGCGCACCGCGGCCGGCAGGATGCTCTCTGCCGGCGAAGGTGCCGCTTCTCCGGCAAGGAAGCCTCTGCCGCTTCTCCAGCACACGGAGAGCGTGCTAGCTGCTGAAACGTGAAGAAAGAAGCTGCAGAACACTGGCACTGAGCGTGCAGCTTTCCAGCGGAGAGAAAAAGCTACTTTAACACTCTGCAAGCCTTTCCACTCCCAAAAACATGCACATGGAAGGAGCTGCTGCAAAAGCGATGCTGTGCTCGCTGCTGCTCCTCCTGAAGCTCTGGCTGCTAAATCTGAGGCTTTCCTTCCAATTTCAAGCTGCAAAGCACTTGCTGAATTGCAGGGAAAGTCCGGGAGGCATTTGCTGTGCTGGCACACTTTCTCCTTCCTAGACAGAGTGGAAAAGCTTTTCCCTGCCGTGTAGGCGACAAGAGACGCATTAGACGGCGATCCGGAGCTGTCCGAAGGTAAGCGCCTGTTGCCGGCCTCTTTCGGCACAAGCCCCCGCTCCGGAGCGCACCGCGGCCGGCAGGATGCTCTCTGCCGGCGAAGGTGCCGCTTCTCCGGCAAGGAAGCCTCTGCCGCTTCTCCAGCACACGGAGAGCGTGCTAGCTGCTGAAACGTGAAGAAAGAAGCTGCAGAAGACTGGCACTGAGCGTGCAGCTTTCCAGCGGAGAGAAAAAGCTACTTGAACACTCTGCAAGCCTTTCCACTCCCAAAAACATGCACATGGAAGGAGCTGCTGCAAAAGCGATGCTGTGCTCGCTGCTGCTCCTCCTGAAGCTCTGGCTGCTAAATCTGAGGCTTTCCTTCCAATTTCAAGCTGCAAAGCACTTGCTGAATTGCAGGGAAAGTCCGGGAGGCATTTGCTGTGCTGGCACACTTTCTCCTTCCTAGACAGAGTGGAAAAGCTTTTCCCTGCCGTGTAGGCGACAAGAGACGCATTAGACGGCGATCCGGAGCTGTCCGAAGGTAAGCGCCTGTTGCCGGCCTCTTTCGGCACAAGCCCCCGCTCCGGAGCGCACCGCGGCCGGCAGGATGCTCTCTGCCGGCGAAGGTGCCGCTTCTCCGGCAAGGAAGCCTCTGCCGCTTCTCCAGCACACGGAGAGCGTGCTAGCTGCTGAAACGTGAAGAAAGAAGCTGCAGAAGACTGGCACTCAGCGTGCAGCTTTCCAGCGGAGAGAAAAAGCTACTTTAACACTCTGCAAGCCTTTCCACTCCCAAAAACATGCACATGGAAGGAGCTGCTGCAAAACCGATGCTGTGCTCGCTGCTGCTCCTCCTGAAGCTCTGGCTGCTAAATCTGAGGCTTTCCTTCCAATTTCAAGCTGCAAAGCACTTGCTGAATTGCAGGGAAAGTCCGGGAGGCATTTGCTGTGCTGGCACACTTTCTCCTTCCTAGACAGAGTGGAAAAGCTTTTCTCTGCCGTGTAGGCGACAAGAGACGCATTAGACGGCGATCCGGAGCTGTCCGAAGGTAAGCGCCTGTTGCCGGCCTCTTTCGGCACAAGCCCCCGCTCCGGAGCGCACCGCGGCCGGCAGGATGCTCTCTGCCGGCGAAGGTGCCGCTTCTCCGGCAAGGAAGCCTCT
Source organism: Fringilla coelebs (assembly GCF_963513975.1). Lineage (NCBI taxonomy): Eukaryota > Metazoa > Chordata > Aves > Passeriformes > Fringillidae > Fringilla > Fringilla coelebs. The sequence goes on along the minus strand of NC_140028.1, from coordinate 103,670,746 downwards.
GCCGCTTCTCCAGCACACGGAGAGCGTGCTAGCTGCTGAAACGTGAAGAAAGAAGCTGCAGAACACTGGCACTGAGCGTGCAGCTTTCCAGCGGAGAGAAAAAGCTACTTTAACACTCTGCAAGCCTTTCCACTCCCAAAAACATGCACATGGAAGGAGCTGCTGCAAAACCGATGCTGTGCTCGCTGCTGCTCCTCCTGAAGCTCTGGCTGCTAAATCTGAGGCTTTCCTTCCAATTTCAAGCTGCAAAGCACTTGCTGAATTGCAGGGAAAGTCCGGGAGGCATTTGCTGTGCTGGCACACTTTCTCCTCTATAGACAGAGTGGAAAAGCTTTTCCCTGCCGTGTAGGCGACAAGAGACGCATTAGACGGCGATCCGGAGCTGTCCGAAGGTAAGCGCCTGTTGCCGGCCTCTTTCGGCACAAGCCCCCGCTCCGGAGCGCACCGCGGCCGGCAGGATGCTCTCTGCCGGCGAAGGTGCCGCTTCTCCGGCAAGGAAGCCTCTGCCGCTTCTCCAGCACACGGAGAGCGTGCTAGCTGCTGAAACGTGAAGAAAGAAGCTGCAGAACACTGGCACTGAGCGTGCAGCTTTCCAGCGGAGAGAAAAAGCTACTTGAACACTCTGCAAGCCTTTCCACTCCCAAAAACATGCACATGGAAGGAGCTGCTGCAAAACCGATGCTGTGCTCGCTGCTGCTCCTCCTGAAGCTCTGGCTGCTAAATCTGAGGCTTTCCTTCCAATTTCAAGCTGCAAAGCACTTGCTGAATTCCAGGGAAAGTCCGGGAGGCATTTGCTGTGCTGGCACACTTTCTCCTTCCTAGACAGAGTGGAAAAGCTTTTCCCTGCCGTGTAGGCGACAAGAGACGCATTAGACGGCGATCCGGAGCTGTCCGAAGGTAAGCGCCTGTTGCCGGCCTCTTTCGGCACAAGCCCCCGCTCCGGAGCGCACCGCGGCCGGCAGGATGCTCTCTGCCGGCGAAGGTGCCGCTTCTCCGGCAAGGAAGCCTCTGCCGCTTCTCCAGCACACGGAGAGCGTGCTAGCTGCTGAAACGTGAAGAAAGAAGCTGCAGAACACTGGCACTGAGCGTGCAGCTTTCCAGCGGAGAGAAAAAGCTACTTGAACACTCTGCAAGCCTTTCCACTCCCAAAAACATGCACATGGAAGGAGCTGCTGCAAAACCGATGCTGTGCTCGCTGCTGCTCCTCCTGAAGCTCTGGCTGCTAAATCTGAGGCTTTCCTTCCAATTTCAAGCTGCAAAGCACTTGCTGAATTGCAGGGAAAGTCCGGGAGGCATTTGCTGTGCTGGCACACTTTCTCCTTCCTAGACAGAGTGGAAAAGCTTTTCCCTGCCGTGTAGGCGACAAGAGACGCATTAGACGGCGATCCGGAGCTGTCCGAAGGTAAGCGCCTGTTGCCGGCCTCTTTCGGCACAAGCCCCCGCTCCGGAGCGCACCGCGGCCGGCAGGATGCTCTCTGCCGGCGAAGGTGCCGCTTCTCCGGCAAGGAAGCCTCTGCCGCTTCTCCAGCACACGGAGAGCGTGCTAGCTGCTGAAACGTGAAGAAAGAAGCTGCAGAACACTGGCACTCAGCGTGCAGCTTTCCAGCGGAGAGAAAAAGCTACTTTAACACTCTGCAAGCCTTTCCACTCCCAAAAACATGCACATGGAAGGAGCTGCTGCAAAACCGATGCTGTGCTCGCTGCTGCTCCTCCTGAAGCTCTGGCTGCTAAATCTGAGGCTTTCCTTCCAATTTCAAGCTGCAAAGCACTTGCTGAATTGCAGGGAAAGTCCGGGAGGCATTTGCTGTGCTGGCACACTTTCTCCTTCCTAGACAGAGTGGAAAAGCTTTTCCCTGCCGTGTAGGCGACAAGAGACGCATTAGACGGCGATCCGGAGCTGTCCGAAGGTAAGCGCCTGTTGCCGGCCTCTTTCGGCACAAGCCCCCGCTCCGGAGCGCACCGCGGCCGGCAGGATGCTCTCTGCCGGCGAAGGTGCCGCTTCTCCGGCAAGGAAGCCTCTGCCGCTTCTCCAGCACACGGAGAGCGTGCTAGCTGCTGAAACGTGAAGAAAGAAGCTGCAGAACACTGGCACTGAGCGTGCAGCTTTCCAGCGGAGAGAAAAAGCTACTTGAACACTCTGCAAGCCTTTCCACTCCCAAAAACATGCACATGGAAGGAGCTGCTGCAAAACCGATGCTGTGCTCGCTGCTGCTCCTCCTGAAGCTCTGGCTGCTAAATCTGAGGCTTTCCTTCCAATTTCAAGCTGCAAAGCACTTGCTGAATTCCAGGGAAAGTCCGGGAGGCATTTGCTGTGCTGGCACACTTTCTCCTTCCTAGACAGAGTGGAAAAGCTTTTCCCTGCCGTGTAGGCGACAAGAGACGCATTAGACGGCGATCCGGAGCTGTCCGAAGGTAAGCGCCTGTTGCCGGCCTCTTTCGGCACAAGCCCCCGCTCCGGAGCGCACCGCGGCCGGCAGGATGCTCTCTGCCGGCGAAGGTGCCGCTTCTCCGGCAAGGAAGCCTCTGCCGCTTCTCCAGCACACGGAGAGCGTGCTAGCTGCTGAAACGTGAAGAAAGAAGCTGCAGAACACTGGCACTCAGCGTGCAGCTTTCCAGCGGAGAGAAAAAGCTACTTTAACACTCTGCAAGCCTTTCCACTCCCAAAAACATGCACATGGAAGGAGCTGCTGCAAAAGCGATGCTGTGCTCGCTGCTGCTCCTCCTGAAGCTCTGGCTGCTAAATCTGAGGCTTTCCTTCCAATTTCAAGCTGCAAAGCACTTGCTGAATTGCAGGGAAAGTCCGGGAGGCATTTGCTGTGCTGGCACACTTTCTCCTTCCTAGACAGAGTGGAAAAGCTTTTCCCTGCCGTGTAGGCGACAAGAGACGCATTAGACGGCGATCCGGAGCTGTCCGAAGGTAAGCGCCTGTTGCCGGCCTCTTTCGGCACAAGCCCCCGCTCCGGAGCGCACCGCGGCCGGCAGGATGCTCTCTGCCGGCGAAGGTGCCGCTTCTCCGGCAAGGAAGCCTCTGCCGCTTCTCCAGCACACGGAGAGCGTGCTAGCTGCTGAAACGTGAAGAAAGAAGCTGCAGAAGACTGGCACTGAGCGTGCAGCTTTCCAGCGGAGAGAAAAAGCTACTTGAACACTCTGCAAGCCTTTCCACTCCCAAAAACATGCACATGGAAGGAGCTGCTGCAAAACCGATGCTGTGCTCGCTGCTGCTCCTCCTGAAGCTCTGGCTGCTAAATCTGAGGCTTTCCTTCCAATTTCAAGCTGCAAAGCACTTGCTGAATTGCAGGGAAAGTCCGGGAGGCATTTGCTGTGCTGGCACACTTTCTCCTTCCTAGACAGAGTGGAAAAGCTTTTCCCTGCCGTGTAGGCGACAAGAGACGCATTAGACGGCGATCCGGAGCTGTCCGAAGGTAAGCGCCTGTTGCCGGCCTCTTTCGGCACAAGCCCCCGCTCCGGAGCGCACCGCGGCCGGCAGGATGCTCTCTGCCGGCGAAGGTGCCGCTTCTCCGGCAAGGAAGCCTCTGCCGCTTCTCCAGCACACGGAGAGCGTGCTAGCTGCTGAAACGTGAAGAAAGAAGCTGCAGAACACTGGCACTCAGCGTGCAGCTTTCCAGCGGAGAGAAAAAGCTACTTGAACACTCTGCAAGCCTTTCCACTCCCAAAAACATGCACATGGAAGGAGCTGCTGCAAAAGCGATGCTGTGCTCGCTGCTGCTCCTCCTGAAGCTCTGGCTGCTAAATCTGAGGCTTTCCTTCCAATTTCAAGCTGCAAAGCACTTGCTGAATTGCAGGGAAAGTCCGGGAGGCATTTGCTGTGCTGGCACACTTTCTCCTTCCTAGACAGAGTGGAAAAGCTTTTCCCTGCCGTGTAGGCGACAAGAGACGCATTAGACGGCGATCCGGAGCTGTCCGAAGGTAAGCGCCTGTTGCCGGCCTCTTTCGGCACAAGCCCCCGCTCCGGAGCGCACCGCGGCCGGCAGGATGCTCTCTGCCGGCGAAGGTGCCGCTTCTCCGGCAAGGAAGCCTCTGCCGCTTCTCCAGCACACGGAGAGCGTGCTAGCTGCTGAAACGTGAAGAAAGAAGCTGCAGAACACTGGCACTGAGCGTGCAGCTTTCCAGCGGAGAGAAAAAGCTACTTTAACACTCTGCAAGCCTTTCCACTCCCAAAAACATGCACATGGAAGGAGCTGCTGCAAAAGCGATGCTGTGCTCGCTGCTGCTCCTCCTGAAGCTCTGGCTGCTAAATCTGAGGCTTTCCTTCCAATTTCAAGCTGCAAAGCACTTGCTGAATTGCAGGGAAAGTCCGGGAGGCATTTGCTGTGCTGGCACACTTTCTCCTTCCTAGACAGAGTGGAAAAGCTTTTCCCTGCCGTGTAGGCGACAAGAGACGCATTAGACGGCGATCCGGAGCTGTCCGAAGGTAAGCGCCTGTTGCCGGCCTCTTTCGGCACAAGCCCCCGCTCCGGAGCGCACCGCGGCCGGCAGGATGCTCTCTGCCGGCGAAGGTGCCGCTTCTCCGGCAAGGAAGCCTCTGCCGCTTCTCCAGCACACGGAGAGCGTGCTAGCTGCTGAAACGTGAAGAAAGAAGCTGCAGAACACTGGCACTCAGCGTGCAGCTTTCCAGCGGAGAGAAAAAGCTACTTTAACACTCTGCAAGCCTTTCCACTCCCAAAAACATGCACATGGAAGGAGCTGCTGCAAAAGCGATGCTGTGCTCGCTGCTGCTCCTCCTGAAGCTCTGGCTGCTAAATCTGAGGCTTTCCTTCCAATTTCAAGCTGCAAAGCACTTGCTGAATTGCAGGGAAAGTCCGGGAGGCATTTGCTGTGCTGGCACACTTTCTCCTTCCTAGACAGAGTGGAAAAGCTTTTCCCTGCCGTGTAGGCGACAAGAGACGCATTAGACGGCGATCCGGAGCTGTCCGAAGGTAAGCGCCTGTTGCCGGCCTCTTTCGGCACAAGCCCCCGCTCCGGAGCGCACCGCGGCCGGCAGGATGCTCTCTGCCGGCGAAGGTGCCGCTTCTCCGGCAAGGAAGCCTCTGCCGCTTCTCCAGCACACGGAGAGCGTGCTAGCTGCTGAAACGTGAAGAAAGAAGCTGCAGAACACTGGCACTGAGCGTGCAGCTTTCCAGCGGAGAGAAAAAGCTACTTGAACACTCTGCAAGCCTTTCCACTCCCAAAAACATGCACATGGAAGGAGCTGCTGCAAAAGCGATGCTGTGCTCGCTGCTGCTCCTCCTGAAGCTCTGGCTGCTAAATCTGAGGCTTTCCTTCCAATTTCAAGCTGCAAAGCACTTGCTGAATTGCAGGGAAAGTCCGGGAGGCATTTGCTGTGCTGGCACACTTTCTCCTTCCTAGACAGAGTGGAAAAGCTTTTCCCTGCCGTGTAGGCGACAAGAGACGCATTAGACGGCGATCCGGAGCTGTCCGAAGGTAAGCGCCTGTTGCCGGCCTCTTTCGGCACAAGCCCCCGCTCCGGAGCGCACCGCGGCCGGCAGGATGCTCTCTGCCGGCGAAGGTGCCGCTTCTCCGGCAAGGAAGCCTCTGCCGCTTCTCCAGCACACGGAGAGCGTGCTAGCTGCTGAAACGTGAAGAAAGAAGCTGCAGAACACTGGCACTGAGCGTGCAGCTTTCCAGCGGAGAGAAAAAGCTACTTTAACACTCTGCAAGCCTTTCCACTCCCAAAAACATGCACATGGAAGGAGCTGCTGCAAAAGCGATGCTGTGCTCGCTGCTGCTCCTCCTGAAGCTCTGGCTGCTAAATCTGAGGCTTTCCTTCCAATTTCAAGCTGCAAAGCACTTGCTGAATTGCAGGGAAAGTCCGGGAGGCATTTGCTGTGCTGGCACACTTTCTCCTTCCTAGACAGAGTGGAAAAGCTTTTCCCTGCCGTGTAGGCGACAAGAGACGCATTAGACGGCGATCCGGAGCTGTCCGAAGGTAAGCGCCTGTTGCCGGCCTCTTTCGGCACAAGCCCCCGCTCCGGAGCGCACCGCGGCCGGCAGGATGCTCTCTGCCGGCAAAGGTGCCGCTTCTCCGGCAAGGAAGCCTCTGCCGCTTCTCCAGCACACGGAGAGCGTGCTAGCTGCTGAAACGTGAAGAAAGAAGCTGCAGAACACTGGCACTGAGCGTGCAGCTTTCCAGCGGAGAGAAAAAGCTACTTGAACACTCTGCAAGCCTTTCCACTCCCAAAAACATGCACATGGAAGGAGCTGCTGCAAAACCGATGCTGTGCTCGCTGCTGCTCCTCCTGAAGCTCTGGCTGCTAAATCTGAGGCTTTCCTTCCAATTTCAAGCTGCAAAGCACTTGCTGAATTGCAGGGAAAGTCCGGGAGGCATTTGCTGTGCTGGCACACTTTCTCCTTCCTAGACAGAGTGGAAAAGCTTTTCCCTGCCGTGTAGGCGACAAGAGACGCATTAGACGGCGATCCGGAGCTGTCCGAAGGTAAGCGCCTGTTGCCGGCCTCTTTCGGCACAAGCCCCCGCTCCGGAGCGCACCGCGGCCGGCAGGATGCTCTCTGCCGGCGAAGGTGCCGCTTCTCCGGCAAGGAAGCCTCTGCCGCTTCTCCAGCACACGGAGAGCGTGCTAGCTGCTGAAACGTGAAGAAAGAAGCTGCAGAACACTGGCACTGAGCGTGCAGCTTTCCAGCGGAGAGAAAAAGCTACTTGAACACTCTGCAAGCCTTTCCACTCCCAAAAACATGCACATGGAAGGAGCTGCTGCAAAAGCGATGCTGTGCTCGCTGCTGCTCCTCCTGAAGCTCTGGCTGCTAAATCTGAGGCTTTCCTTCCAATTTCAAGCTGCAAAGCACTTGCTGAATTGCAGGGAAAGTCCGGGAGGCATTTGCTGTGCTGGCACACTTTCTCCTTCCTAGACAGAGTGGAAAAGCTTTTCCCTGCCGTGTAGGCGACAAGAGACGCATTAGACGGCGATCCGGAGCTGTCCGAAGGTAAGCGCCTGTTGCCGGCCTCTTTCGGCACAAGCCCCCGCTCCGGAGCGCACCGCGGCCGGCAGGATGCTCTCTGCCGGCGAAGGTGCCGCTTCTCCGGCAAGGAAGCCTCTGCCGCTTCTCCAGCACACGGAGAGCGTGCTAGCTGCTGAAACGTGAAGAAAGAAGCTGCAGAACACTGGCACTGAGCGTGCAGCTTTCCAGCGGAGAGAAAAAGCTACTTGAACACTCTGCAAGCCTTTCCACTCCCAAAAACATGCACATGGAAGGAGCTGCTGCAAAACCGATGCTGTGCTCGCTGCTGCTCCTCCTGAAGCTCTGGCTGCTAAATCTGAGGCTTTCCTTCCAATTTCAAGCTGCAAAGCACTTGCTGAATTGCAGGGAAAGTCCGGGAGGCATTTGCTGTGCTGGCACACTTTCTCCTTCCTAGACAGAGTGGAAAAGCTTTTCCCTGCCGTGTAGGCGACAAGAGACGCATTAGACGGCGATCCGGAGCTGTCCGAAGGTAAGCGCCTGTTGCCGGCCTCTTTCGGCACAAGCCCCCGCTCCGGAGCGCACCGCGGCCGGCAGGATGCTCTCTGCCGGCGAAGGTGCCGCTTCTCCGGCAAGGAAGCCTCTGCCGCTTCTCCAGCACACGGAGAGCGTGCTAGCTGCTGAAACGTGAAGAAAGAAGCTGCAGAACACTGGCACTGAGCGTGCAGCTTTCCAGCGGAGAGAAAAAGCTACTTTAACACTCTGCAAGCCTTTCCACTCCCAAAAACATGCACATGGAAGGAGCTGCTGCAAAACCGATGCTGTGCTCGCTGCTGCTCCTCCTGAAGCTCTGGCTGCTAAATCTGAGGCTTTCCTTCCAATTTCAAGCTGCAAAGCACTTGCTGAATTGCAGGGAAAGTCCGGGAGGCATTTGCTGTGCTGGCACACTTTCTCCTTCCTAGACAGAGTGGAAAAGCTTTTCCCTGCCGTGTAGGCGACAAGAGACGCATTAGACGGCGATCCGGAGCTGTCCGAAGGTAAGCGCCTGTTGCCGGCCTCTTTCGGCACAAGCCCCCGCTCCGGAGCGCACCGCGGCCGGCAGGATGCTCTCTGCCGGCGAAGGTGCCGCTTCTCCGGCAAGGAAGCCTCTGCCGCTTCTCCAGCACACGGAGAGCGTGCTAGCTGCTGAAACGTGAAGAAAGAAGCTGCAGAACACTGGCACTGAGCGTGCAGCTTTCCAGCGGAGAGAAAAAGCTACTTGAACACTCTGCAAGCCTTTCCACTCCCAAAAACATGCACATGGAAGGAGCTGCTGCAAAACCGATGCTGTGCTCGCTGCTGCTCCTCCTGAAGCTCTGGCTGCTAAATCTGAGGCTTTCCTTCCAATTTCAAGCTGCAAAGCACTTGCTGAATTGCAGGGAAAGTCCGGGAGGCATTTGCTGTGCTGGCACACTTTCTCCTTCCTAGACAGAGTGGAAAAGCTTTTCCCTGCCGTGTAGGCGACAAGAGACGCATTAGACGGCGATCCGGAGCTGTCCGAAGGTAAGCGCCTGTTGCCGGCCTCTTTCGGCACAAGCCCCCGCTCCGGAGCGCACCGCGGCCGGCAGGATGCTCTCTGCCGGCGAAGGTGCCGCTTCTCCGGCAAGGAAGCCTCTGCCGCTTCTCCAGCACACGGAGAGCGTGCTAGCTGCTGAAACGTGAAGAAAGAAGCTGCAGAACACTGGCACTGAGCGTGCAGCTTTCCAGCGGAGAGAAAAAGCTACTTGAACACTCTGCAAGCCTTTCCACTCCCAAAAACATGCACATGGAAGGAGCTGCTGCAAAAGCGATGCTGTGCTCGCTGCTGCTCCTCCTGAAGCTCTGGCTGCTAAATCTGAGGCTTTCCTTCCAATTTCAAGCTGCAAAGCACTTGCTGAATTGCAGGGAAAGTCCGGGAGGCATTTGCTGTGCTGGCACACTTTCTCCTTCCTAGACAGAGTGGAAAAGCTTTTCCCTGCCGTGTAGGCGACAAGAGACGCATTAGACGGCGATCCGGAGCTGTCCGAAGGTAAGCGCCTGTTGCCGGCCTCTTTCGGCACAAGCCCCCGCTCCGGAGCGCACCGCGGCCGGCAGGATGCTCTCTGCCGGCGAAGGTGCCGCTTCTCCGGCAAGGAAGCCTCTGCCGCTTCTCCAGCACACGGAGAGCGTGCTAGCTGCTGAAACGTGAAGAAAGAAGCTGCAGAACACTGGCACTGAGCGTGCAGCTTTCCAGCGGAGAGAAAAAGCTACTTGAACACTCTGCAAGCCTTTCCACTCCCAAAAACATGCACATGGAAGGAGCTGCTGCAAAACCGATGCTGTGCTCGCTGCTGCTCCTCCTGAAGCTCTGGCTGCTAAATCTGAGGCTTTCCTTCCAATTTCAAGCTGCAAAGCACTTGCTGAATTGCAGGGAAAGTCCGGGAGGCATTTGCTGTGCTGGCACACTTTCTCCTTCCTAGACAGAGTGGAAAAGCTTTTCCCTGCCGTGTAGGCGACAAGAGACGCATTAGACGGCGATCCGGAGCTGTCCGAAGATAAGCGCCTGTTGCCGGCCTCTTTCGGCACAAGCCCCCGCTCCGGAGCGCACCGCGGCCGGCAGGATGCTCTCTGCCGGCGAAGGTGCCGCTTCTCCGGCAAGGAAGCCTCTGCCGCTTCTCCAGCACACGGAGAGCGTGCTAGCTGCTGAAACGTGAAGAAAGAAGCTGCAGAACACTGGCACTGAGCGTGCAGCTTTCCAGCGGAGAGAAAAAGCTACTTTAACACTCTGCAAGCCTTTCCACTCCCAAAAACATGCACATGGAAGGAGCTGCTGCAAAACCGATGCTGTGCTCGCTGCTGCTCCTCCTGAAGCTCTGGCTGCTAAATCTGAGGCTTTCCTTCCAATTTCAAGCTGCAAAGCACTTGCTGAATTGCAGGGAAAGTCCGGGAGGCATTTGCTGTGCTGGCACACTTTCTCCTTCCTAGACAGAGTGGAAAAGCTTTTCCCTGCCGTGTAGGCGACAAGAGACGCATTAGACGGCGATCCGGAGCTGTCCGAAGGTAAGCGCCTGTTGCCGGCCTCTTTCGGCACAAGCCCCCGCTCCGGAGCGCACCGCGGCCGGCAGGATGCTCTCTGCCGGCGAAGGTGCCGCTTCTCCGGCAAGGAAGCCTCTGCCGCTTCTCCAGCACACGGAGAGCGTGCTAGCTGCTGAAACGTGAAGAAAGAAGCTGCAGAACACTGGCACTGAGCGTGCAGCTTTCCAGCGGAGAAAAAAAGCTACTTTAACACTCTGCAAGCCTTTCCACTCCCAAAAACATGCACATGGAAGGAGCTGCTGCAAAAGCGATGCTGTGCTCGCTGCTGCTCCTCCTGAAGCTCTGGCTGCTAAATCTGAGGCTTTCCTTCCAATTTCAAGCTGCAAAGCACTTGCTGAATTGCAGGGAAAGTCCGGGAGGCATTTGCTGTGCTGGCACACTTTCTCCTTCCTAGACAGAGTGGAAAAGCTTTTCCCTGCCGTGTAGGCGACAAGAGACGCATTAGACGGCGATCCGGAGCTGTCCGAAGGTAAGCGCCTGTTGCCGGCCTCTTTCGGCACAAGCCCCCGCTCCGGAGCGCACCGCGGCCGGCAGGATGCTCTCTGCCGGCGAAGGTGCCGCTTCTCCGGCAAGGAAGCCTCTGCCGCTTCTCCAGCACACGGAGAGCGTGCTAGCTGCTGAAACGTGAAGAAAGAAGCTGCAGAAGACTGGCACTGAGCGTGCAGCTTTCCAGCGGAGAGAAAAAGCTACTTTAACACTCTGCAAGCCTTTCCACTCCCAAAAACATGCACATGGAAGGAGCTGCTGCAAAACCGATGCTGTGCTCGCTGCTGCTCCTCCTGAAGCTCTGGCTGCTAAATCTGAGGCTTTCCTTCCAATTTCAAGCTGCAAAGCACTTGCTGAATTGCAGGGAAAGTCCGGGAGGCATTTGCTGTGCTGGCACACTTTCTCCTTCCTAGACAGAGTGGAAAAGCTTTTCCCTGCCGTGTAGGCGACAAGAGACGCATTAGACGGCGATCCGGAGCTGTCCGAAGGTAAGCGCCTGTTGCCGGCCTCTTTCGGCACAAGCCCCCGCTCCGGAGCGCACCGCGGCCGGCAGGATGCTCTCTGCCGGCGAAGGTGCCGCTTCTCCGGCAAGGAAGCCTCTGCCGCTTCTCCAGCACACGGAGAGCGTGCTAGCTGCTGAAACGTGAAGAAAGAAGCTGCAGAACACTGGCACTGAGCGTGCAGCTTTCCAGCGGAGAGAAAAAGCTACTTTAACACTCTGCAAGCCTTTCCACTCCCAAAAACATGCACATGGAAGGAGCTGCTGCAAAAGCGATGCTGTGCTCGCTGCTGCTCCTCCTGAAGCTCTGGCTGCTAAATCTGAGGCTTTCCTTCCAATTTCAAGCTGCAAAGCACTTGCTGAATACCAGGGAAAGTCCGGGAGGCATTTGCTGTGCTGGCACACTTTCTCCTTCCTAGACAGAGTGGAAAAGCTTTTCCCTGCCGTGTAGGCGACAAGAGACGCATTAGACGGCGATCCGGAGCTGTCCGAAGGTAAGCGCCTGTTGCCGGCCTCTTTCGGCACAAGCCCCCGCTCCGGAGCGCACCGCGGCCGGCAGGATGCTCTCTGCCGGCGAAGGTGCCGCTTCTCCGGCAAGGAAGCCTCTGCCGCTTCTCCAGCACACGGAGAGCGTGCTAGCTGCTGAAACGTGAAGAAAGAAGCTGCAGAAGACTGGCACTGAGCGTGCAGCTTTCCAGCGGAGAGAAAAAGCTACTTGAACACTCTGCAAGCCTTTCCACTCCCAAAAACATGCACATGGAAGGAGCTGCTGCAAAACCGATGCTGTGCTCGCTGCTGCTCCTCCTGAAGCTCTGGCTGCTAAATCTGAGGCTTTCCTTCCAATTTCAAGCTGCAAAGCACTTGCTGAATTGCAGGGAAAGTCCGGGAGGCATTTGCTGTGCTGGCACACTTTCTCCTTCCTAGACAGAGTGGAAAAGCTTTTCCCTGCCGTGTAGGCGACAAGAGACGCATTAGACGGCGATCCGGAGCTGTCCGAAGGTAAGCGCCTGTTGCCGGCCTCTTTCGGCACAAGCCCCCGCTCCGGAGCGCACCGCGGCCGGCAGGATGCTCTCTGCCGGCGAAGGTGCCGCTTCTCCGGCAAGGAAGCCTCTGCCGCTTCTCCAGCACACGGAGAGCGTGCTAGCTGCTGAAACGTGAAGAAAGAAGCTGCAGAACACTGGCACTGAGCGTGCAGCTTTCCAGCGGAGAGAAAAAGCTACTTTAACACTCTGCAAGCCTTTCCACTCCCAAAAACATGCACATGGAAGGAGCTGCTGCAAAAGCGATGCTGTGCTCGCTGCTGCTCCTCCTGAAGCTCTGGCTGCTAAATCTGAGGCTTTCCTTCCAATTTCAAGCTGCAAAGCACTTGCTGAATTGCAGGGAAAGTCCGGGAGGCATTTGCTGTGCTGGCACACTTTCTCCTTCCTAGACAGAGTGGAAAAGCTTTTCCCTGCCGTGTAGGCGACAAGAGACGCATTAGACGGCGATCCGGAGCTGTCCGAAGGTAAGCGCCTGTTGCCGGCCTCTTTCGGCACAAGCCCCCGCTCCGGAGCGCACCGCGGCCGGCAGGATGCTCTCTGCCGGCGAAGGTGCCGCTTCTCCGGCAAGGAAGCCTCTGCCGCTTCTCCAGCACACGGAGAGCGTGCTAGCTGCTGAAACGTGAAGAAAGAAGCTGCAGAAGACTGGCACTGAGCGTGCAGCTTTCCAGCGGAGAGAAAAAGCTACTTTAACACTCTGCAAGCCTTTCCACTCCCAAAAACATGCACATGGAAGGAGCTGCTGCAAAACCGATGCTGTGCTCGCTGCTGCTCCTCCTGAAGCTCTGGCTGCTAAATCTGAGGCTTTCCTTCCAATTTCAAGCTGCAAAGCACTTGCTGAATTGCAGGGAAAGTCCGGGAGGCATTTGCTGTGCTGGCACACTTTCTCCTTCCTAGACAGAGTGGAAAAGCTTTTCCCTGCCGTGTAGGCGACAAGAGACGCATTAGACGGCGATCCGGAGCTGTCCGAAGGTAAGCGCCTGTTGCCGGCCTCTTTCGGCACAAGCCCCCGCTCCGGAGCGCACCGCGGCCGGCAGGATGCTCTCTGCCGGCGAAGGTGCCGCTTCTCCGGCAAGGAAGCCTCTGCCGCTTCTCCAGCACACGGAGAGCGTGCTAGCTGCTGAAACGTGAAGAAAGAAGCTGCAGAACACTGGCACTGAGCGTGCAGCTTTCCAGCGGAGAAAAAAAGCTACTTGAACACTCTGCAAGCCTTTCCACTCCCAAAAACATGCACATGGAAGGAGCTGCTGCAAAAGCGATGCTGTGCTCGCTGCTGCTCCTCCTGAAGCTCTGGCTGCTAAATCTGAGGCTTTCCTTCCAATTTCAAGCTGCAAAGCACTTGCTGAATTGCAGGGAAAGTCCGGGAGGCATTTGCTGTGCTGGCACACTTTCTCCTTCCTAGACAGAGTGGAAAAGCTTTTCCCTGCCGTGTAGGCGACAAGAGACGCATTAGACGGCGATCCGGAGCTGTCCGAAGGTAAGCGCCTGTTGCCGGCCTCTTTCGGCACAAGCCTCCGCTCCGGAGCGCACCGCGGCCGGCAGGATGCTCTCTGCCGGCGAAGGTGCCGCTTCTCCGGCAAGGAAGCCTCTGCCGCTTCTCCAGCACACGGAGAGCGTGCTAGCTGCTGAAACGTGAAGAAAGAAGCTGCAGAACACTGGCACTGAGCGTGCAGCTTTCCAGCGGAGAGAAAAAGCTACTTTAACACTCTGCAAGCCTTTCCACTCCCAAAAACATGCACATGGAAGGAGCTGCTGCAAAACCGATGCTGTGCTCGCTGCTGCTCCTCCTGAAGCTCTGGCTGCTAAATCTGAGGCTTTCCTTCCAATTTCAAGCTGCAAAGCACTTGCTGAATTGCAGGGAAAGTCCGGGAGGCATTTGCTGTGCTGGCACACTTTCTCCTCTATAGACAGAGTGGAAAAGCTTTTCCCTGCCGTGTAGGCGACAAGAGACGCATTAGACGGCGATCCGGAGCTGTCCGAAGGTAAGCGCCTGTTGCCGGCCTCTTTCGGCACAAGCCCCCGCTCCGGAGCGCACCGCGGCCGGCAGGATGCTCTCTGCCGGCGAAGGTGCCGCTTCTCCGGCAAGGAAGCCTCTGCCGCTTCTCCAGCACACGGAGAGCGTGCTAGCTGCTGAAACGTGAAGAAAGAAGCTGCAGAACACTGGCACTGAGCGTGCAGCTTTCCAGCGGAGAGAAAAAGCTACTTGAACACTCTGCAAGCCTTTCCACTCCCAAAAACATGCACATGGAAGGAGCTGCTGCAAAACCGATGCTGTGCTCGCTGCTGCTCCTCCTGAAGCTCTGGCTGCTAAATCTGAGGCTTTCCTTCCAATTTCAAGCTGCAAAGCACTTGCTGAATTGCAGGGAAAGTCCGGGAGGCATTTGCTGTGCTGGCACACTTTCTCCTTCCTAGACAGAGTGGAAAAGCTTTTCCCTGCCGTGTAGGCGACAAGAGACGCATTAGACGGCGATCCGGAGCTGTCCGAAGGTAAGCGCCTGTTGCCGGCCTCTTTCGGCACAAGCCCCCGCTCCGGAGCGCACCGCGGCCGGCAGGATGCTCTCTGCCGGCGAAGGTGCCGCTTCTCCGGCAAGGAAGCCTCTGCCGCTTCTCCAGCACACGGAGAGCGTGCTAGCTGCTGAAACGTGAAGAAAGAAGCTGCAGAACACTGGCACTCAGCGTGCAGCTTTCCAGCGGAGAGAAAAAGCTACTTTAACACTCTGCAAGCCTTTCCACTCCCAAAAACATGCACATGGAAGGAGCTGCTGCAAAAGCGATGCTGTGCTCGCTGCTGCTCCTCCTGAAGCTCTGGCTGCTAAATCTGAGGCTTTCCTTCCAATTTCAAGCTGCAAAGCACTTGCTGAATTGCAGGGAAAGTCCGGGAGGCATTTGCTGTGCTGGCACACTTTCTCCTCTATAGACAGAGTGGAAAAGCTTTTCCCTGCCGTGTAGGCGACAAGAGACGCATTAGACGGCGATCCGGAGCTGTCCGAAGGTAAGCGCCTGTTGCCGGCCTCTTTCGGCACAAGCCCCCGCTCCGGAGCGCACCGCGGCCGGCAGGATGCTCTCTGCCGGCGAAGGTGCCGCTTCTCCGGCAAGGAAGCCTCTGCCGCTTCTCCAGCACACGGAGAGCGTGCTAGCTGCTGAAACGTGAAGAAAGAAGCTGCAGAACACTGGCACTGAGCGTGCAGCTTTCCAGCGGAGAGAAAAAGCTACTTTAACACTCTGCAAGCCTTTCCACTCCCAAAAACATGCACATGGAAGGAGCTGCTGCAAAACCGATGCTGTGCTCGCTGCTGCTCCTCCTGAAGCTCTGGCTGCTAAATCTGAGGCTTTCCTTCCAATTTCAAGCTGCAAAGCACTTGCTGAATTCCAGGGAAAGTCCGGGAGGCATTTGCTGTGCTGGCACACTTTCTCCTTCCTAGACAGAGTGGAAAAGCTTTTCCCTGCCGTGTAGGCGACAAGAGACGCATTAGACGGCGATCCGGAGCTGTCCGAAGGTAAGCGCCTGTTGCCGGCCTCTTTCGGCACAAGCCCCCGCTCCGGAGCGCACCGCGGCCGGCAGGATGCTCTCTGCCGGCGAAGGTGCCGCTTCTCCGGCAAGGAAGCCTCTGCCGCTTCTCCAGCACACGGAGAGCGTGCTAGCTGCTGAAACGTGAAGAAAGAAGCTGCAGAACACTGGCACTCAGCGTGCAGCTTTCCAGCGGAGAGAAAAAGCTACTTGAACACTCTGCAAGCCTTTCCACTCCCAAAAACATGCACATGGAAGGAGCTGCTGCAAAAGCGATGCTGTGCTCGCTGCTGCTCCTCCTGAAGCTCTGGCTGCTAAATCTGAGGCTTTCCTTCCAATTTCAAGCTGCAAAGCACTTGCTGAATTGCAGGGAAAGTCCGGGAGGCATTTGCTGTGCTGGCACACTTTCTCCTTCCTAGACAGAGTGGAAAAGCTTTTCCCTGCCGTGTAGGCGACAAGAGACGCATTAGACGGCGATCCGGAGCTGTCCGAAGGTAAGCGCCTGTTGCCGGCCTCTTTCGGCACAAGCCCCCGCTCCGGAGCGCACCGCGGCCGGCAGGATGCTCTCTGCCGGCGAAGGTGCCGCTTCTCCGGCAAGGAAGCCTCTGCCGCTTCTCCAGCACACGGAGAGCGTGCTAGCTGCTGAAACGTGAAGAAAGAAGCTGCAGAACACTGGCACTCAGCGTGCAGCTTTCCAGCGGAGAGAAAAAGCTACTTTAACACTCTGCAAGCCTTTCCACTCCCAAAAACATGCACATGGAAGGAGCTGCTGCAAAACCGATGCTGTGCTCGCTGCTGCTCCTCCTGAAGCTCTGGCTGCTAAATCTGAGGCTTTCCTTCCAATTTCAAGCTGCAAAGCACTTGCTGAATTGCAGGGAAAGTCCGGGAGGCATTTGCTGTGCTGGCACACTTTCTCCTTCCTAGACAGAGTGGAAAAGCTTTTCCCTGCCGTGTAGGCGACAAGAGACGCATTAGACGGCGATCCGGAGCTGTCCGAAGGTAAGCGCCTGTTGCCGGCCTCTTTCGGCACAAGCCCCCGCTCCGGAGCGCACCGCGGCCGGCAGGATGCTCTCTGCCGGCGAAGGTGCCGCTTCTCCGGCAAGGAAGCCTCTGCCGCTTCTCCAGCACACGGAGAGCGTGCTAGCTGCTGAAACGTGAAGAAAGAAGCTGCAGAACACTGGCACTGAGCGTGCAGCTTTCCAGCGGAGAGAAAAAGCTACTTTAACACTCTGCAAGCCTTTCCACTCCCAAAAACATGCACATGGAAGGAGCTGCTGCAAAAGCGATGCTGTGCTCGCTGCTGCTCCTCCTGAAGCTCTGGCTGCTAAATCTGAGGCTTTCCTTCCAATTTCAAGCTGCAAAGCACTTGCTGAATTCCAGGGAAAGTCCGGGAGGCATTTGCTGTGCTGGCACACTTTCTCCTCTATAGACAGAGTGGAAAAGCTTTTCCCTGCCGTGTAGGCGACAAGAGACGCATTAGACGGCGATCCGGAGCTGTCCGAAGGTAAGCGCCTGTTGCCGGCCTCTTTCGGCACAAGCCCCCGCTCCGGAGCGCACCGCGGCCGGCAGGATGCTCTCTGCCGGCGAAGGTGCCGCTTCTCCGGCAAGGAAGCCTCTGCCGCTTCTCCAGCACACGGAGAGCGTGCTAGCTGCTGAAACGTGAAGAAAGAAGCTGCAGAACACTGGCACTGAGCGTGCAGCTTTCCAGCGGAGAGAAAAAGCTACTTGAACACTCTGCAAGCCTTTCCACTCCCAAAAACATGCACATGGAAGGAGCTGCTGCAAAACCGATGCTGTGCTCGCTGCTGCTCCTCCTGAAGCTCTGGCTGCTAAATCTGAGGCTTTCCTTCCAATTTCAAGCTGCAAAGCACTTGCTGAATTCCAGGGAAAGTCCGGGAGGCATTTGCTGTGCTGGCACACTTTCTCCTTCCTAGACAGAGTGGAAAAGCTTTTCCCTGCCGTGTAGGCGACAAGAGACGCATTAGACGGCGATCCGGAGCTGTCCGAAGGTAAGCGCCTGTTGCCGGCCTCTTTCGGCACAAGCCCCCGCTCCGGAGCGCACCGCGGCCGGCAGGATGCTCTCTGCCGGCGAAGGTGCCGCTTCTCCGGCAAGGAAGCCTCTGCCGCTTCTCCAGCACACGGAGAGCGTGCTAGCTGCTGAAACGTGAAGAAAGAAGCTGCAGAACACTGGCACTCAGCGTGCAGCTTTCCAGCGGAGAGAAAAAGCTACTTGAACACTCTGCAAGCCTTTCCACTCCCAAAAACATGCACATGGAAGGAGCTGCTGCAAAAGCGATGCTGTGCTCGCTGCTGCTCCTCCTGAAGCTCTGGCTGCTAAATCTGAGGCTTTCCTTCCAATTTCAAGCTGCAAAGCACTTGCTGAATTGCAGGGAAAGTCCGGGAGGCATTTGCTGTGCTGGCACACTTTCTCCTCTATAGACAGAGTGGAAAAGCTTTTCCCTGCCGTGTAGGCGACAAGAGACGCATTAGACGGCGATCCGGAGCTGTCCGAAGGTAAGCGCCTGTTGCCGGCCTCTTTCGGCACAAGCCCCCGCTCCGGAGCGCACCGCGGCCGGCAGGATGCTCTCTGCCGGCGAAGGTGCCGCTTCTCCGGCAAGGAAGCCTCTGCCGCTTCTCCAGCACACGGAGAGCGTGCTAGCTGCTGAAACGTGAAGAAAGAAGCTGCAGAACACTGGCACTGAGCGTGCAGCTTTCCAGCGGAGAGAAAAAGCTACTTGAACACTCTGCAAGCCTTTCCACTCCCAAAAACATGCACATGGAAGGAGCTGCTGCAAAACCGATGCTGTGCTCGCTGCTGCTCCTCCTGAAGCTCTGGCTGCTAAATCTGAGGCTTTCCTTCCAATTTCAAGCTGCAAAGCACTTGCTGAATTCCAGGGAAAGTCCGGGAGGCATTTGCTGTGCTGGCACACTTTCTCCTTCCTAGACAGAGTGGAAAAGCTTTTCCCTGCCGTGTAGGCGACAAGAGACGCATTAGACGGCGATCCGGAGCTGTCCGAAGGTAAGCGCCTGTTGCCGGCCTCTTTCGGCACAAGCCCCCGCTCCGGAGCGCACCGCGGCCGGCAGGATGCTCTCTGCCGGCGAAGGTGCCGCTTCTCCGGCAAGGAAGCCTCTGCCGCTTCTCCAGCACACGGAGAGCGTGCTAGCTGCTGAAACGTGAAGAAAGAAGCTGCAGAACACTGGCACTCAGCGTGCAGCTTTCCAGCGGAGAGAAAAAGCTACTTGAACACTCTGCAAGCCTTTCCACTCCCAAAAACATGCACATGGAAGGAGCTGCTGCAAAACCGATGCTGTGCTCGCTGCTGCTCCTCCTGAAGCTCTGGCTGCTAAATCTGAGGCTTTCCTTCCAATTTCAAGCTGCAAAGCACTTGCTGAATTGCAGGGAAAGTCCGGGAGGCATTTGCTGTGCTGGCACACTTTCTCCTCTATAGACAGAGTGGAAAAGCTTTTCCCTGCCGTGTAGGCGACAAGAGACGCATTAGACGGCGATCCGGAGCTGTCCGAAGGTAAGCGCCTGTTGCCGGCCTCTTTCGGCACAAGCCCCCGCTCCGGAGCGCACCGCGGCCGGCAGGATGCTCTCTGCCGGCGAAGGTGCCGCTTCTCCGGCAAGGAAGCCTCTGCCGCTTCTCCAGCACACGGAGAGCGTGCTAGCTGCTGAAACGTGAAGAAAGAAGCTGCAGAACACTGGCACTGAGCGTGCAGCTTTCCAGCGGAGAGAAAAAGCTACTTTAACACTCTGCAAGCCTTTCCACTCCCAAAAACATGCACATGGAAGGAGCTGCTGCAAAAGCGATGCTGTGCTCGCTGCTGCTCCTCCTGAAGCTCTGGCTGCTAAATCTGAGGCTTTCCTTCCAATTTCAAGCTGCAAAGCACTTGCTGAATTGCAGGGAAAGTCCGGGAGGCATTTGCTGTGCTGGCACACTTTCTCCTCTATAGACAGAGTGGAAAAGCTTTTCCCTGCCGTGTAGGCGACAAGAGACGCATTAGACGGCGATCCGGAGCTGTCCGAAGGTAAGCGCCTGTTGCCGGCCTCTTTCGGCACAAGCCCCCGCTCCGGAGCGCACCGCGGCCGGCAGGATGCTCTCTGCCGGCGAAGGTGCCGCTTCTCCGGCAAGGAAGCCTCTGCCGCTTCTCCAGCACACGGAGAGCGTGCTAGCTGCTGAAACGTGAAGAAAGAAGCTGCAGAACACTGGCACTGAGCGTGCAGCTTTCCAGCGGAGAGAAAAAGCTACTTTAACACTCTGCAAGCCTTTCCACTCCCAAAAACATGCACATGGAAGGAGCTGCTGCAAAACCGATGCTGTGCTCGCTGCTGCTCCTCCTGAAGCTCTGGCTGCTAAATCTGAGGCTTTCCTTCCAATTTCAAGCTGCAAAGCACTTGCTGAATTCCAGGGAAAGTCCGGGAGGCATTTGCTGTGCTGGCACACTTTCTCCTTCCTAGACAGAGTGGAAAAGCTTTTCCCTGCCGTGTAGGCGACAAGAGACGCATTAGACGGCGATCCGGAGCTGTCCGAAGGTAAGCGCCTGTTGCCGGCCTCTTTCGGCACAAGCCCCCGCTCCGGAGCGCACCGCGGCCGGCAGGATGCTCTCTGCCGGCAAAGGTGCCGCTTCTCCGGCAAGGAAGCCTCTGCCGCTTCTCCAGCACACGGAGAGCGTGCTAGCTGCTGAAACGTGAAGAAAGAAGCTGCAGAACACTGGCACTGAGCGTGCAGCTTTCCAGCGGAGAGAAAAAGCTACTTTAACACTCTGCAAGCCTTTCCACTCCCAAAAACATGCACATGGAAGGAGCTGCTGCAAAAGCGATGCTGTGCTCGCTGCTGCTCCTCCTGAAGCTCTGGCTGCTAAATCTGAGGCTTTCCTTCCAATTTCAAGCTGCAAAGCACTTGCTGAATTGCAGGGAAAGTCCGGGAGGCATTTGCTGTGCTGGCACACTTTCTCCTTCCTAGACAGAGTGGAAAAGCTTTTCCCTGCCGTGTAGGCGACAAGAGACGCATTAGACGGCGATCCGGAGCTGTCCGAAGGTAAGCGCCTGTTGCCGGCCTCTTTCGGCACAAGCCCCCGCTCCGGAGCGCACCGCGGCCGGCAGGATGCTCTCTGCCGGCGAAGGTGCCGCTTCTCCGGCAAGGAAGCCTCTGCCGCTTCTCCAGCACACGGAGAGCGTGCTAGCTGCTGAAACGTGAAGAAAGAAGCTGCAGAACACTGGCACTGAGCGTGCAGCTTTCCAGCGGAGAGAAAAAGCTACTTTAACACTCTGCAAGCCTTTCCACTCCCAAAAACATGCACATGGAAGGAGCTGCTGCAAAAGCGATGCTGTGCTCGCTGCTGCTCCTCCTGAAGCTCTGGCTGCTAAATCTGAGGCTTTCCTTCCAATTTCAAGCTGCAAAGCACTTGCTGAATTGCAGGGAAAGTCCGGGAGGCATTTGCTGTGCTGGCACACTTTCTCCTCTATAGACAGAGTGGAAAAGCTTTTCCCTGCCGTGTAGGCGACAAGAGACGCATTAGACGGCGATCCGGAGCTGTCCGAAGGTAAGCGCCTGTTGCCGGCCTCTTTCGGCACAAGCCCCCGCTCCGGAGCGCACCGCGGCCGGCAGGATGCTCTCTGCCGGCGAAGGTGCCGCTTCTCCGGCAAGGAAGCCTCTGCCGCTTCTCCAGCACACGGAGAGCGTGCTAGCTGCTGAAACGTGAAGAAAGAAGCTGCAGAACACTGGCACTGAGCGTGCAGCTTTCCAGCGGAGAGAAAAAGCTACTTTAACACTCTGCAAGCCTTTCCACTCCCAAAAACATGCACATGGAAGGAGCTGCTGCAAAACCGATGCTGTGCTCGCTGCTGCTCCTCCTGAAGCTCTGGCTGCTAAATCTGAGGCTTTCCTTCCAATTTCAAGCTGCAAAGCACTTGCTGAATTCCAGGGAAAGTCCGGGAGGCATTTGCTGTGCTGGCACACTTTCTCCTTCCTAGACAGAGTGGAAAAGCTTTTCCCTGCCGTGTAGGCGACAAGAGACGCATTAGACGGCGATCCGGAGCTGTCCGAAGGTAAGCGCCTGTTGCCGGCCTCTTTCGGCACAAGCCCCCGCTCCGGAGCGCACCGCGGCCGGCAGGATGCTCTCTGCCGGCGAAGGTGCCGCTTCTCCGGCAAGGAAGCCTCTGCCGCTTCTCCAGCACACGGAGAGCGTGCTAGCTGCTGAAACGTGAAGAAAGAAGCTGCAGAACACTGGCACTGAGCGTGCAGCTTTCCAGCGGAGAGAAAAAGCTACTTGAACACTCTGCAAGCCTTTCCACTCCCAAAAACATGCACATGGAAGGAGCTGCTGCAAAACCGATGCTGTGCTCGCTGCTGCTCCTCCTGAAGCTCTGGCTGCTAAATCTGAGGCTTTCCTTCCAATTTCAAGCTGCAAAGCACTTGCTGAATTGCAGGGAAAGTCCGGGAGGCATTTGCTGTGCTGGCACACTTTCTCCTTCCTAGACAGAGTGGAAAAGCTTTTCCCTGCCGTGTAGGCGACAAGAGACGCATTAGACGGCGATCCGGAGCTGTCCGAAGGTAAGCGCCTGTTGCCGGCCTCTTTCGGCACAAGCCCCCGCTCCGGAGCGCACCGCGGCCGGCAGGATGCTCTCTGCCGGCGAAGGTGCCGCTTCTCCGGCAAGGAAGCCTCTGCCGCTTCTCCAGCACACGGAGAGCGTGCTAGCTGCTGAAACGTGAAGAAAGAAGCTGCAGAACACTGGCACTGAGCGTGCAGCTTTCCAGCGGAGAGAAAAAGCTACTTGAACACTCTGCAAGCCTTTCCACTCCCAAAAACATGCACATGGAAGGAGCTGCTGCAAAACCGATGCTGTGCTCGCTGCTGCTCCTCCTGAAGCTCTGGCTGCTAAATCTGAGGCTTTCCTTCCAATTTCAAGCTGCAAAGCACTTGCTGAATTGCAGGGAAAGTCCGGGAGGCATTTGCTGTGCTGGCACACTTTCTCCTTCCTAGACAGAGTGGAAAAGCTTTTCCCTGCCGTGTAGGCGACAAGAGACGCATTAGACGGCGATCCGGAGCTGTCCGAAGGTAAGCGCCTGTTGCCGGCCTCTTTCGGCACAAGCCCCCGCTCCGGAGCGCACCGCGGCCGGCAGGATGCTCTCTGCCGGCGAAGGTGCCGCTTCTCCGGCAAGGAAGCCTCTGCCGCTTCTCCAGCACACGGAGAGCGTGCTAGCTGCTGAAACGTGAAGAAAGAAGCTGCAGAAGACTGGCACTGAGCGTGCAGCTTTCCAGCGGAGAGAAAAAGCTACTTGAACACTCTGCAAGCCTTTCCACTCCCAAAAACATGCACATGGAAGGAGCTGCTGCAAAACCGATGCTGTGCTCGCTGCTGCTCCTCCTGAAGCTCTGGCTGCTAAATCTGAGGCTTTCCTTCCAATTTCAAGCTGCAAAGCACTTGCTGAATTGCAGGGAAAGTCCGGGAGGCATTTGCTGTGCTGGCACACTTTCTCCTTCCTAGACAGAGTGGAAAAGCTTTTCCCTGCCGTGTAGGCGACAAGAGACGCATTAGACGGCGATCCGGAGCTGTCCGAAGGTAAGCGCCTGTTGCCGGCCTCTTTCGGCACAAGCCCCCGCTCCGGAGCGCACCGCGGCCGGCAGGATGCTCTCTGCCGGCGAAGGTGCCGCTTCTCCGGCAAGGAAGCCTCTGCCGCTTCTCCAGCACACGGAGAGCGTGCTAGCTGCTGAAACGTGAAGAAAGAAGCTGCAGAAGACTGGCACTGAGCGTGCAGCTTTCCAGCGGAGAGAAAAAGCTACTTTAACACTCTGCAAGCCTTTCCACTCCCAAAAACATGCACATGGAAGGAGCTGCTGCAAAACCGATGCTGTGCTCGCTGCTGCTCCTCCTGAAGCTCTGGCTGCTAAATCTGAGGCTTTCCTTCCAATTTCAAGCTGCAAAGCACTTGCTGAATTGCAGGGAAAGTCCGGGAGGCATTTGCTGTGCTGGCACACTTTCTCCTTCCTAGACAGAGTGGAAAAGCTTTTCCCTGCCGTGTAGGCGACAAGAGACGCATTAGACGGCGATCCGGAGCTGTCCGAAGGTAAGCGCCTGTTGCCGGCCTCTTTCGGCACAAGCCCCCGCTCCGGAGCGCACCGCGGCCGGCAGGATGCTCTCTGCCGGCGAAGGTGCCGCTTCTCCGGCAAGGAAGCCTCTGCCGCTTCTCCAGCACACGGAGAGCGTGCTAGCTGCTGAAACGTGAAGAAAGAAGCTGCAGAACACTGGCACTGAGCGTGCAGCTTTCCAGCGGAGAGAAAAAGCTACTTGAACACTCTGCAAGCCTTTCCACTCCCAAAAACATGCACATGGAAGGAGCTGCTGCAAAACCGATGCTGTGCTCGCTGCTGCTCCTCCTGAAGCTCTGGCTGCTAAATCTGAGGCTTTCCTTCCAATTTCAAGCTGCAAAGCACTTGCTGAATTGCAGGGAAAGTCCGGGAGGCATTTGCTGTGCTGGCACACTTTCTCCTTCCTAGACAGAGTGGAAAAGCTTTTCCCTGCCGTGTAGGCGACAAGAGACGCATTAGACGGCGATCCGGAGCTGTCCGAAGGTAAGCGCCTGTTGCCGGCCTCTTTCGGCACAAGCCCCCGCTCCGGAGCGCACCGCGGCCGGCAGGATGCTCTCTGCCGGCGAAGGTGCCGCTTCTCCGGCAAGGAAGCCTCTGCCGCTTCTCCAGCACACGGAGAGCGTGCTAGCTGCTGAAACGTGAAGAAAGAAGCTGCAGAACACTGGCACTGAGCGTGCAGCTTTCCAGCGGAGAGAAAAAGCTACTTTAACACTCTGCAAGCCTTTCCACTCCCAAAAACATGCACATGGAAGGAGCTGCTGCAAAAGCGATGCTGTGCTCGCTGCTGCTCCTCCTGAAGCTCTGGCTGCTAAATCTGAGGCTTTCCTTCCAATTTCAAGCTGCAAAGCACTTGCTGAATTGCAGGGAAAGTCCGGGAGGCATTTGCTGTGCTGGCACACTTTCTCCTTCCTAGACAGAGTGGAAAAGCTTTTCCCTGCCGTGTAGGCGACAAGAGACGCATTAGACGGCGATCCGGAGCTGTCCGAAGGTAAGCGCCTGTTGCCGGCCTCTTTCGGCACAAGCCCCCGCTCCGGAGCGCACCGCGGCCGGCAGGATGCTCTCTGCCGGCGAAGGTGCCGCTTCTCCGGCAAGGAAGCCTCTGCCGCTTCTCCAGCACACGGAGAGCGTGCTAGCTGCTGAAACGTGAAGAAAGAAGCTGCAGAACACTGGCACTCAGCGTGCAGCTTTCCAGCGGAGAAAAAAAGCTACTTGAACACTCTGCAAGCCTTTCCACTCCCAAAAACATGCACATGGAAGGAGCTGCTGCAAAACCGATGCTGTGCTCGCTGCTGCTCCTCCTGAAGCTCTGGCTGCTAAATCTGAGGCTTTCCTTCCAATTTCAAGCTGCAAAGCACTTGCTGAATTGCAGGGAAAGTCCGGGAGGCATTTGCTGTGCTGGCACACTTTCTCCTTCCTAGACAGAGTGGAAAAGCTTTTCCCTGCCGTGTAGGCGACAAGAGACGCATTAGACGGCGATCCGGAGCTGTCCGAAGGTAAGCGCCTGTTGCCGGCCTCTTTCGGCACAAGCCCCCGCTCCGGAGCGCACCGCGGCCGGCAGGATGCTCTCTGCCGGCGAAGGTGCCGCTTCTCCGGCAAGGAAGCCTCTGCCGCTTCTCCAGCACACGGAGAGCGTGCTAGCTGCTGAAACGTGAAGAAAGAAGCTGCAGAAGACTGGCACTGAGCGTGCAGCTTTCCAGCGGAGAGAAAAAGCTACTTTAACACTCTGCAAGCCTTTCCACTCCCAAAAACATGCACATGGAAGGAGCTGCTGCAAAACCGATGCTGTGCTCGCTGCTGCTCCTCCTGAAGCTCTGGCTGCTAAATCTGAGGCTTTCCTTCCAATTTCAAGCTGCAAAGCACTTGCTGAATTGCAGGGAAAGTCCGGGAGGCATTTGCTGTGCTGGCACACTTTCTCCTTCCTAGACAGAGTGGAAAAGCTTTTCCCTGCCGTGTAGGCGACAAGAGACGCATTAGACGGCGATCCGGAGCTGTCCGAAGGTAAGCGCCTGTTGCCGGCCTCTTTCGGCACAAGCCCCCGCTCCGGAGCGCACCGCGGCCGGCAGGATGCTCTCTGCCGGCGAAGGTGCCGCTTCTCCGGCAAGGAAGCCTCTGCCGCTTCTCCAGCACACGGAGAGCGTGCTAGCTGCTGAAACGTGAAGAAAGAAGCTGCAGAAGACTGGCACTGAGCGTGCAGCTTTCCAGCGGAGAGAAAAAGCTACTTGAACACTCTGCAAGCCTTTCCACTCCCAAAAACATGCACATGGAAGGAGCTGCTGCAAAACCGATGCTGTGCTCGCTGCTGCTCCTCCTGAAGCTCTGGCTGCTAAATCTGAGGCTTTCCTTCCAATTTCAAGCTGCAAAGCACTTGCTGAATTGCAGGGAAAGTCCGGGAGGCATTTGCTGTGCTGGCACACTTTCTCCTTCCTAGACAGAGTGGAAAAGCTTTTCCCTGCCGTGTAGGCGACAAGAGACGCATTAGACGGCGATCCGGAGCTGTCCGAAGGTAAGCGCCTGTTGCCGGCCTCTTTCGGCACAAGCCCCCGCTCCGGAGCGCACCGCGGCCGGCAGGATGCTCTCTGCCGGCGAAGGTGCCGCTTCTCCGGCAAGGAAGCCTCTGCCGCTTCTCCAGCACACGGAGAGCGTGCTAGCTGCTGAAACGTGAAGAAAGAAGCTGCAGAACACTGGCACTGAGCGTGCAGCTTTCCAGCGGAGAGAAAAAGCTACTTTAACACTCTGCAAGCCTTTCCACTCCCAAAAACATGCACATGGAAGGAGCTGCTGCAAAAGCGATGCTGTGCTCGCTGCTGCTCCTCCTGAAGCTCTGGCTGCTAAATCTGAGGCTTTCCTTCCAATTTCAAGCTGCAAAGCACTTGCTGAATTGCAGGGAAAGTCCGGGAGGCATTTGCTGTGCTGGCACACTTTCTCCTCTATAGACAGAGTGGAAAAGCTTTTCCCTGCCGTGTAGGCGACAAGAGACGCATTAGACGGCGATCCGGAGCTGTCCGAAGGTAAGCGCCTGTTGCCGGCCTCTTTCGGCACAAGCCCCCGCTCCGGAGCGCACCGCGGCCGGCAGGATGCTCTCTGCCGGCGAAGGTGCCGCTTCTCCGGCAAGGAAGCCTCTGCCGCTTCTCCAGCACACGGAGAGCGTGCTAGCTGCTGAAACGTGAAGAAAGAAGCTGCAGAACACTGGCACTGAGCGTGCAGCTTTCCAGCGGAGAGAAAAAGCTACTTTAACACTCTGCAAGCCTTTCCACTCCCAAAAACATGCACATGGAAGGAGCTGCTGCAAAACCGATGCTGTGCTCGCTGCTGCTCCTCCTGAAGCTCTGGCTGCTAAATCTGAGGCTTTCCTTCCAATTTCAAGCTGCAAAGCACTTGCTGAATTGCAGGGAAAGTCCGGGAGGCATTTGCTGTGCTGGCACACTTTCTCCTTCCTAGACAGAGTGGAAAAGCTTTTCCCTGCCGTGTAGGCGACAAGAGACGCATTAGACGGCGATCCGGAGCTGTCCGAAGGTAAGCGCCTGTTGCCGGCCTCTTTCGGCACAAGCCCCCGCTCCGGAGCGCACCGCGGCCGGCAGGATGCTCTCTGCCGGCGAAGGTGCCGCTTCTCCGGCAAGGAAGCCTCTGCCGCTTCTCCAGCACACGGAGAGCGTGCTAGCTGCTGAAACGTGAAGAAAGAAGCTGCAGAACACTGGCACTGAGCGTGCAGCTTTCCAGCGGAGAGAAAAAGCTACTTGAACACTCTGCAAGCCTTTCCACTCCCAAAAACATGCACATGGAAGGAGCTGCTGCAAAACCGATGCTGTGCTCGCTGCTGCTCCTCCTGAAGCTCTGGCTGCTAAATCTGAGGCTTTCCTTCCAATTTCAAGCTGCAAAGCACTTGCTGAATTGCAGGGAAAGTCCGGGAGGCATTTGCTGTGCTGGCACACTTTCTCCTTCCTAGACAGAGTGGAAAAGCTTTTCCCTGCCGTGTAGGCGACAAGAGACGCATTAGACGGCGATCCGGAGCTGTCCGAAGGTAAGCGCCTGTTGCCGGCCTCTTTCGGCACAAGCCCCCGCTCCGGAGCGCACCGCGGCCGGCAGGATGCTCTCTGCCGGCGAAGGTGCCGCTTCTCCGGCAAGGAAGCCTCTGCCGCTTCTCCAGCACACGGAGAGCGTGCTAGCTGCTGAAACGTGAAGAAAGAAGCTGCAGAACACTGGCACTGAGCGTGCAGCTTTCCAGCGGAGAGAAAAAGCTACTTGAACACTCTGCAAGCCTTTCCACTCCCAAAAACATGCACATGGAAGGAGCTGCTGCAAAACCGATGCTGTGCTCGCTGCTGCTCCTCCTGAAGCCCTGGCTGCTAAATCTGAGGCTTTCCTTCCAATTTCAAGCTGCAAAGCACTTGCTGAATTGCAGGGAAAGTCCGGGAGGCATTTGCTGTGCTGGCACACTTTCTCCTTCCTAGACAGAGTGGAAAAGCTTTTCCCTGCCGTGTAGGCGACAAGAGACGCATTAGACGGCGATCCGGAGCTGTCCGAAGGTAAGCGCCTGTTGCCGGCCTCTTTCGGCACAAGCCCCCGCTCCGGAGCGCACCGCGGCCGGCAGGATGCTCTCTGCCGGCGAAGGTGCCGCTTCTCCGGCAAGGAAGCCTCTGCCGCTTCTCCAGCACACGGAGAGCGTGCTAGCTGCTGAAACGTGAAGAAAGAAGCTGCAGAACACTGGCACTCAGCGTGCAGCTTTCCAGCGGAGAGAAAAAGCTACTTGAACACTCTGCAAGCCTTTCCACTCCCAAAAACATGCACATGGAAGGAGCTGCTGCAAAACCGATGCTGTGCTCGCTGCTGCTCCTCCTGAAGCTCTGGCTGCTAAATCTGAGGCTTTCCTTCCAATTTCAAGCTGCAAAGCACTTGCTGAATTGCAGGGAAAGTCCGGGAGGCATTTGCTGTGCTGGCACACTTTCTCCTTCCTAGACAGAGTGGAAAAGCTTTTCCCTGCCGTGTAGGCGACAAGAGACGCATTAGACGGCGATCCGGAGCTGTCCGAAGGTAAGCGCCTGTTGCCGGCCTCTTTCGGCACAAGCCCCCGCTCCGGAGCGCACCGCGGCCGGCAGGATGCTCTCTGCCGGCGAAGGTGCCGCTTCTCCGGCAAGGAAGCCTCTGCCGCTTCTCCAGCACACGGAGAGCGTGCTAGCTGCTGAAACGTGAAGAAAGAAGCTGCAGAAGACTGGCACTGAGCGTGCAGCTTTCCAGCGGAGAGAAAAAGCTACTTGAACACTCTGCAAGCCTTTCCACTCCCAAAAACATGCACATGGAAGGAGCTGCTGCAAAACCGATGCTGTGCTCGCTGCTGCTCCTCCTGAAGCTCTGGCTGCTAAATCTGAGGCTTTCCTTCCAATTTCAAGCTGCAAAGCACTTGCTGAATTCCAGGGAAAGTCCGGGAGGCATTTGCTGTGCTGGCACACTTTCTCCTTCCTAGACAGAGTGGAAAAGCTTTTCCCTGCCGTGTAGGCGACAAGAGACGCATTAGACGGCGATCCGGAGCTGTCCGAAGGTAAGCGCCTGTTGCCGGCCTCTTTCGGCACAAGCCCCCGCTCCGGAGCGCACCGCGGCCGGCAGGATGCTCTCTGCCGGCGAAGGTGCCGCTTCTCCGGCAAGGAAGCCTCTGCCGCTTCTCCAGCACACGGAGAGCGTGCTAGCTGCTGAAACGTGAAGAAAGAAGCTGCAGAACACTGGCACTGAGCGTGCAGCTTTCCAGCGGAGAGAAAAAGCTACTTGAACACTCTGCAAGCCTTTCCACTCCCAAAAACATGCACATGGAAGGAGCTGCTGCAAAAGCGATGCTGTGCTCGCTGCTGCTCCTCCTGAAGCTCTGGCTGCTAAATCTGAGGCTTTCCTTCCAATTTCAAGCTGCAAAGCACTTGCTGAATTCCAGGGAAAGTCCGGGAGGCATTTGCTGTGCTGGCACACTTTCTCCTTCCTAGACAGAGTGGAAAAGCTTTTCCCTGCCGTGTAGGCGACAAGAGACGCATTAGACGGCGATCCGGAGCTGTCCGAAGGTAAGCGCCTGTTGCCGGCCTCTTTCGGCACAAGCCCCCGCTCCGGAGCGCACCGCGGCCGGCAGGATGCTCTCTGCCGGCGAAGGTGCCGCTTCTCCGGCAAGGAAGCCTCTGCCGCTTCTCCAGCACACGGAGAGCGTGCTAGCTGCTGAAACGTGAAGAAAGAAGCTGCAGAACACTGGCACTGAGCGTGCAGCTTTCCAGCGGAGAGAAAAAGCTACTTTAACACTCTGCAAGCCTTTCCACTCCCAAAAACATGCACATGGAAGGAGCTGCTGCAAAAGCGATGCTGTGCTCGCTGCTGCTCCTCCTGAAGCTCTGGCTGCTAAATCTGAGGCTTTCCTTCCAATTTCAAGCTGCAAAGCACTTGCTGAATTGCAGGGAAAGTCCGGGAGGCATTTGCTGTGCTGGCACACTTTCTCCTTCCTAGACAGAGTGGAAAAGCTTTTCCCTGCCGTGTAGGCGACAAGAGACGCATTAGACGGCGATCCGGAGCTGTCCGAAGGTAAGCGCCTGTTGCCGGCCTCTTTCGGCACAAGCCCCCGCTCCGGAGCGCACCGCGGCCGGCAGGATGCTCTCTGCCGGCGAAGGTGCCGCTTCTCCGGCAAGGAAGCCTCTGCCGCTTCTCCAGCACACGGAGAGCGTGCTAGCTGCTGAAACGTGAAGAAAGAAGCTGCAGAACACTGGCACTCAGCGTGCAGCTTTCCAGCGGAGAGAAAAAGCTACTTGAACACTCTGCAAGCCTTTCCACTCCCAAAAACATGCACATGGAAGGAGCTGCTGCAAAAGCGATGCTGTGCTCGCTGCTGCTCCTCCTGAAGCTCTGGCTGCTAAATCTGAGGCTTTCCTTCCAATTTCAAGCTGCAAAGCACTTGCTGAATTGCAGGGAAAGTCCGGGAGGCATTTGCTGTGCTGGCACACTTTCTCCTTCCTAGACAGAGTGGAAAAGCTTTTCCCTGCCGTGTAGGCGACAAGAGACGCATTAGACGGCGATCCGGAGCTGTCCGAAGGTAAGCGCCTGTTGCCGGCCTCTTTCGGCACAAGCCCCCGCTCCGGAGCGCACCGCGGCCGGCAGGATGCTCTCTGCCGGCGAAGGTGCCGCTTCTCCGGCAAGGAAGCCTCTGCCGCTTCTCCAGCACACGGAGAGCGTGCTAGCTGCTGAAACGTGAAGAAAGAAGCTGCAGAACACTGGCACTGAGCGTGCAGCTTTCCAGCGGAGAGAAAAAGCTACTTTAACACTCTGCAAGCCTTTCCACTCCCAAAAACATGCACATGGAAGGAGCTGCTGCAAAACCGATGCTGTGCTCGCTGCTGCTCCTCCTGAAGCTCTGGCTGCTAAATCTGAGGCTTTCCTTCCAATTTCAAGCTGCAAAGCACTTGCTGAATTCCAGGGAAAGTCCGGGAGGCATTTGCTGTGCTGGCACACTTTCTCCTTCCTAGACAGAGTGGAAAAGCTTTTCCCTGCCGTGTAGGCGACAAGAGACGCATTAGACGGCGATCCGGAGCTGTCCGAAGGTAAGCGCCTGTTGCCGGCCTCTTTCGGCACAAGCCCCCGCTCCGGAGCGCACCGCGGCCGGCAGGATGCTCTCTGCCGGCGAAGGTGCCGCTTCTCCGGCAAGGAAGCCTCTGCCGCTTCTCCAGCACACGGAGAGCGTGCTAGCTGCTGAAACGTGAAGAAAGAAGCTGCAGAACACTGGCACTGAGCGTGCAGCTTTCCAGCGGAGAGAAAAAGCTACTTGAACACTCTGCAAGCCTTTCCACTCCCAAAAACATGCACATGGAAGGAGCTGCTGCAAAACCGATGCTGTGCTCGCTGCTGCTCCTCCTGAAGCTCTGGCTGCTAAATCTGAGGCTTTCCTTCCAATTTCAAGCTGCAAAGCACTTGCTGAATTCCAGGGAAAGTCCGGGAGGCATTTGCTGTGCTGGCACACTTTCTCCTTCCTAGACAGAGTGGAAAAGCTTTTCCCTGCCGTGTAGGCGACAAGAGACGCATTAGACGGCGATCCGGAGCTGTCCGAAGGTAAGCGCCTGTTGCCGGCCTCTTTCGGCACAAGCCCCCGCTCCGGAGCGCACCGCGGCCGGCAGGATGCTCTCTGCCGGCGAAGGTGCCGCTTCTCCGGCAAGGAAGCCTCTGCCGCTTCTCCAGCACACGGAGAGCGTGCTAGCTGCTGAAACGTGAAGAAAGAAGCTGCAGAAGACTGGCACTGAGCGTGCAGCTTTCCAGCGGAGAGAAAAAGCTACTTTAACACTCTGCAAGCCTTTCCACTCCCAAAAACATGCACATGGAAGGAGCTGCTGCAAAACCGATGCTGTGCTCGCTGCTGCTCCTCCTGAAGCTCTGGCTGCTAAATCTGAGGCTTTCCTTCCAATTTCAAGCTGCAAAGCACTTGCTGAATTGCAGGGAAAGTCCGGGAGGCATTTGCTGTGCTGGCACACTTTCTCCTTCCTAGACAGAGTGGAAAAGCTTTTCCCTGCCGTGTAGGCGACAAGAGACGCATTAGACGGCGATCCGGAGCTGTCCGAAGGTAAGCGCCTGTTGCCGGCCTCTTTCGGCACAAGCCCCCGCTCCGGAGCGCACCGCGGCCGGCAGGATGCTCTCTGCCGGCGAAGGTGCCGCTTCTCCGGCAAGGAAGCCTCTGCCGCTTCTCCAGCACACGGAGAGCGTGCTAGCTGCTGAAACGTGAAGAAAGAAGCTGCAGAAGACTGGCACTGAGCGTGCAGCTTTCCAGCGGAGAGAAAAAGCTACTTTAACACTCTGCAAGCCTTTCCACTCCCAAAAACATGCACATGGAAGGAGCTGCTGCAAAACCGATGCTGTGCTCGCTGCTGCTCCTCCTGAAGCTCTGGCTGCTAAATCTGAGGCTTTCCTTCCAATTTCAAGCTGCAAAGCACTTGCTGAATTGCAGGGAAAGTCCGGGAGGCATTTGCTGTGCTGGCACACTTTCTCCTTCCTAGACAGAGTGGAAAAGCTTTTCCCTGCCGTGTAGGCGACAAGAGACGCATTAGACGGCGATCCGGAGCTGTCCGAAGGTAAGCGCCTGTTGCCGGCCTCTTTCGGCACAAGCCCCCGCTCCGGAGCGCACCGCGGCCGGCAGGATGCTCTCTGCCGGCGAAGGTGCCGCTTCTCCGGCAAGGAAGCCTCTGCCGCTTCTCCAGCACACGGAGAGCGTGCTAGCTGCTGAAACGTGAAGAAAGAAGCTGCAGAACACTGGCACTGAGCGTGCAGCTTTCCAGCGGAGAGAAAAAGCTACTTGAACACTCTGCAAGCCTTTCCACTCCCAAAAACATGCACATGGAAGGAGCTGCTGCAAAACCGATGCTGTGCTCGCTGCTGCTCCTCCTGAAGCTCTGGCTGCTAAATCTGAGGCTTTCCTTCCAATTTCAAGCTGCAAAGCACTTGCTGAATTCCAGGGAAAGTCCGGGAGGCATTTGCTGTGCTGGCACACTTTCTCCTTCCTAGACAGAGTGGAAAAGCTTTTCCCTGCCGTGTAGGCGACAAGAGACGCATTAGACGGCGATCCGGAGCTGTCCGAAGGTAAGCGCCTGTTGCCGGCCTCTTTCGGCACAAGCCCCCGCTCCGGAGCGCACCGCGGCCGGCAGGATGCTCTCTGCCGGCGAAGGTGCCGCTTCTCCGGCAAGGAAGCCTCTGCCGCTTCTCCAGCACACGGAGAGCGTGCTAGCTGCTGAAACGTGAAGAAAGAAGCTGCAGAACACTGGCACTGAGCGTGCAGCTTTCCAGCGGAGAGAAAAAGCTACTTGAACACTCTGCAAGCCTTTCCACTCCCAAAAACATGCACATGGAAGGAGCTGCTGCAAAACCGATGCTGTGCTCGCTGCTGCTCCTCCTGAAGCTCTGGCTGCTAAATCTGAGGCTTTCCTTCCAATTTCAAGCTGCAAAGCACTTGCTGAATACCAGGGAAAGTCCGGGAGGCATTTGCTGTGCTGGCACACTTTCTCCTTCCTAGACAGAGTGGAAAAGCTTTTCCCTGCCGTGTAGGCGACAAGAGACGCATTAGACGGCGATCCGGAGCTGTCCGAAGGTAAGCGCCTGTTGCCGGCCTCTTTCGGCACAAGCCCCCGCTCCGGAGCGCACCGCGGCCGGCAGGATGCTCTCTGCCGGCGAAGGTGCCGCTTCTCCGGCAAGGAAGCCTCTGCCGCTTCTCCAGCACACGGAGAGCGTGCTAGCTGCTGAAACGTGAAGAAAGAAGCTGCAGAAGACTGGCACTGAGCGTGCAGCTTTCCAGCGGAGAGAAAAAGCTACTTTAACACTCTGCAAGCCTTTCCACTCCCAAAAACATGCACATGGAAGGAGCTGCTGCAAAACCGATGCTGTGCTCGCTGCTGCTCCTCCTGAAGCTCTGGCTGCTAAATCTGAGGCTTTCCTTCCAATTTCAAGCTGCAAAGCACTTGCTGAATTGCAGGGAAAGTCCGGGAGGCATTTGCTGTGCTGGCACACTTTCTCCTTCCTAGACAGAGTGGAAAAGCTTTTCCCTGCCGTGTAGGCGACAAGAGACGCATTAGACGGCGATCCGGAGCTGTCCGAAGGTAAGCGCCTGTTGCCGGCCTCTTTCGGCACAAGCCCCCGCTCCGGAGCGCACCGCGGCCGGCAGGATGCTCTCTGCCGGCGAAGGTGCCGCTTCTCCGGCAAGGAAGCCTCTGCCGCTTCTCCAGCACACGGAGAGCGTGCTAGCTGCTGAAACGTGAAGAAAGAAGCTGCAGAACACTGGCACTCAGCGTGCAGCTTTCCAGCGGAGAGAAAAAGCTACTTTAACACTCTGCAAGCCTTTCCACTCCCAAAAACATGCACATGGAAGGAGCTGCTGCAAAACCGATGCTGTGCTCGCTGCTGCTCCTCCTGAAGCTCTGGCTGCTAAATCTGAGGCTTTCCTTCCAATTTCAAGCTGCAAAGCACTTGCTGAATTGCAGGGAAAGTCCGGGAGGCATTTGCTGTGCTGGCACACTTTCTCCTTCCTAGACAGAGTGGAAAAGCTTTTCCCTGCCGTGTAGGCGACAAGAGACGCATTAGACGGCGATCCGGAGCTGTCCGAAGGTAAGCGCCTGTTGCCGGCCTCTTTCGGCACAAGCCCCCGCTCCGGAGCGCACCGCGGCCGGCAGGATGCTCTCTGCCGGCGAAGGTGCCGCTTCTCCGGCAAGGAAGCCTCTGCCGCTTCTCCAGCACACGGAGAGCGTGCTAGCTGCTGAAACGTGAAGAAAGAAGCTGCAGAACACTGGCACTGAGCGTGCAGCTTTCCAGCGGAGAGAAAAAGCTACTTGAACACTCTGCAAGCCTTTCCACTCCCAAAAACATGCACATGGAAGGAGCTGCTGCAAAACCGATGCTGTGCTCGCTGCTGCTCCTCCTGAAGCTCTGGCTGCTAAATCTGAGGCTTTCCTTCCAATTTCAAGCTGCAAAGCACTTGCTGAATTCCAGGGAAAGTCCGGGAGGCATTTGCTGTGCTGGCACACTTTCTCCTTCCTAGACAGAGTGGAAAAGCTTTTCCCTGCCGTGTAGGCGACAAGAGACGCATTAGACGGCGATCCGGAGCTGTCCGAAGGTAAGCGCCTGTTGCCGGCCTCTTTCGGCACAAGCCCCCGCTCCGGAGCGCACCGCGGCCGGCAGGATGCTCTCTGCCGGCGAAGGTGCCGCTTCTCCGGCAAGGAAGCCTCTGCCGCTTCTCCAGCACACGGAGAGCGTGCTAGCTGCTGAAACGTGAAGAAAGAAGCTGCAGAACACTGGCACTGAGCGTGCAGCTTTCCAGCGGAGAGAAAAAGCTACTTGAACACTCTGCAAGCCTTTCCACTCCCAAAAACATGCACATGGAAGGAGCTGCTGCAAAACCGATGCTGTGCTCGCTGCTGCTCCTCCTGAAGCTCTGGCTGCTAAATCTGAGGCTTTCCTTCCAATTTCAAGCTGCAAAGCACTTGCTGAATACCAGGGAAAGTCCGGGAGGCATTTGCTGTGCTGGCACACTTTCTCCTTCCTAGACAGAGTGGAAAAGCTTTTCCCTGCCGTGTAGGCGACAAGAGACGCATTAGACGGCGATCCGGAGCTGTCCGAAGGTAAGCGCCTGTTGCCGGCCTCTTTCGGCACAAGCCCCCGCTCCGGAGCGCACCGCGGCCGGCAGGATGCTCTCTGCCGGCGAAGGTGCCGCTTCTCCGGCAAGGAAGCCTCTGCCGCTTCTCCAGCACACGGAGAGCGTGCTAGCTGCTGAAACGTGAAGAAAGAAGCTGCAGAACACTGGCACTCAGCGTGCAGCTTTCCAGCGGAGAGAAAAAGCTACTTTAACACTCTGCAAGCCTTTCCACTCCCAAAAACATGCACATGGAAGGAGCTGCTGCAAAACCGATGCTGTGCTCGCTGCTGCTCCTCCTGAAGCTCTGGCTGCTAAATCTGAGGCTTTCCTTCCAATTTCAAGCTGCAAAGCACTTGCTGAATTGCAGGGAAAGTCCGGGAGGCATTTGCTGTGCTGGCACACTTTCTCCTTCCTAGACAGAGTGGAAAAGCTTTTCCCTGCCGTGTAGGCGACAAGAGACGCATTAGACGGCGATCCGGAGCTGTCCGAAGGTAAGCGCCTGTTGCCGGCCTCTTTCGGCACAAGCCCCCGCTCCGGAGCGCACCGCGGCCGGCAGGATGCTCTCTGCCGGCGAAGGTGCCGCTTCTCCGGCAAGGAAGCCTCTGCCGCTTCTCCAGCACACGGAGAGCGTGCTAGCTGCTGAAACGTGAAGAAAGAAGCTGCAGAACACTGGCACTCAGCGTGCAGCTTTCCAGCGGAGAGAAAAAGCTACTTTAACACTCTGCAAGCCTTTCCACTCCCAAAAACATGCACATGGAAGGAGCTGCTGCAAAAGCGATGCTGTGCTCGCTGCTGCTCCTCCTGAAGCTCTGGCTGCTAAATCTGAGGCTTTCCTTCCAATTTCAAGCTGCAAAGCACTTGCTGAATTGCAGGGAAAGTCCGGGAGGCATTTGCTGTGCTGGCACACTTTCTCCTTCCTAGACAGAGTGGAAAAGATTTTCCCTGCCGTGTAGGCGACAAGAGACGCATTAGACGGCGATCCGGAGCTGTCCGAAGGTAAGCGCCTGTTGCCGGCCTCTTTCGGCACAAGCCCCCGCTCCGGAGCGCACCGCGGCCGGCAGGATGCTCTCTGCCGGCGAAGGTGCCGCTTCTCCGGCAAGGAAGCCTCTGCCGCTTCTCCAGCACACGGAGAGCGTGCTAGCTGCTGAAACGTGAAGAAAGAAGCTGCAGAACACTGGCACTGAGCGTGCAGCTTTCCAGCGGAGAGAAAAAGCTACTTTAACACTCTGCAAGCCTTTCCACTCCCAAAAACATGCACATGGAAGGAGCTGCTGCAAAACCGATGCTGTGCTCGCTGCTGCTCCTCCTGAAGCTCTGGCTGCTAAATCTGAGGCTTTCCTTCCAATTTCAAGCTGCAAAGCACTTGCTGAATTGCAGGGAAAGTCCGGGAGGCATTTGCTGTGCTGGCACACTTTCTCCTTCCTAGACAGAGTGGAAAAGCTTTTCCCTGCCGTGTAGGCGACAAGAGACGCATTAGACGGCGATCCGGAGCTGTCCGAAGGTAAGCGCCTGTTGCCGGCCTCTTTCGGCACAAGCCCCCGCTCCGGAGCGCACCGCGGCCGGCAGGATGCTCTCTGCCGGCGAAGGTGCCGCTTCTCCGGCAAGGAAGCCTCTGCCGCTTCTCCAGCACACGGAGAGCGTGCTAGCTGCTGAAACGTGAAGAAAGAAGCTGCAGAACACTGGCACTGAGCGTGCAGCTTTCCAGCGGAGAGAAAAAGCTACTTGAACACTCTGCAAGCCTTTCCACTCCCAAAAACATGCACATGGAAGGAGCTGCTGCAAAAGCGATGCTGTGCTCGCTGCTGCTCCTCCTGAAGCTCTGGCTGCTAAATCTGAGGCTTTCCTTCCAATTTCAAGCTGCAAAGCACTTGCTGAATTGCAGGGAAAGTCCGGGAGGCATTTGCTGTGCTGGCACACTTTCTCCTCTATAGACAGAGTGGAAAAGCTTTTCCCTGCCGTGTAGGCGACAAGAGACGCATTAGACGGCGATCCGGAGCTGTCCGAAGGTAAGCGCCTGTTGCCGGCCTCTTTCGGCACAAGCCCCCGCTCCGGAGCGCACCGCGGCCGGCAGGATGCTCTCTGCCGGCGAAGGTGCCGCTTCTCCGGCAAGGAAGCCTCTGCCGCTTCTCCAGCACACGGAGAGCGTGCTAGCTGCTGAAACGTGAAGAAAGAAGCTGCAGAACACTGGCACTGAGCGTGCAGCTTTCCAGCGGAGAGAAAAAGCTACTTTAACACTCTGCAAGCCTTTCCACTCCCAAAAACATGCACATGGAAGGAGCTGCTGCAAAAGCGATGCTGTGCTCGCTGCTGCTCCTCCTGAAGCTCTGGCTGCTAAATCTGAGGCTTTCCTTCCAATTTCAAGCTGCAAAGCACTTGCTGGATTGCAGGGAAAGTCCGGGAGGCATTTGCTGTGCTGGCACACTTTCTCCTTCCTAGACAGAGTGGAAAAGCTTTTCCCTGCCGTGTAGGCGACAAGAGACGCATTAGACGGCGATCCGGAGCTGTCCGAAGGTAAGCGCCTGTTGCCGGCCTCTTTCGGCACAAGCCCCCGCTCCGGAGCGCACCGCGGCCGGCAGGATGCTCTCTGCCGGCGAAGGTGCCGCTTCTCCGGCAAGGAAGCCTCTGCCGCTTCTCCAGCACACGGAGAGCGTGCTAGCTGCTGAAACGTGAAGAAAGAAGCTGCAGAACACTGGCACTGAGCGTGCAGCTTTCCAGCGGAGAGAAAAAGCTACTTTAACACTCTGCAAGCCTTTCCACTCCCAAAAACATGCACATGGAAGGAGCTGCTGCAAAACCGATGCTGTGCTCGCTGCTGCTCCTCCTGAAGCTCTGGCTGCTAAATCTGAGGCTTTCCTTCCAATTTCAAGCTGCAAAGCACTTGCTGAATTGCAGGGAAAGTCCGGGAGGCATTTGCTGTGCTGGCACACTTTCTCCTTCCTAGACAGAGTGGAAAAGCTTTTCCCTGCCGTGTAGGCGACAAGAGACGCATTAGACGGCGATCCGGAGCTGTCCGAAGGTAAGCGCCTGTTGCCGGCCTCTTTCGGCACAAGCCCCCGCTCCGGAGCGCACCGCGGCCGGCAGGATGCTCTCTGCCGGCGAAGGTGCCGCTTCTCCGGCAAGGAAGCCTCTGCCGCTTCTCCAGCACACGGAGAGCGTGCTAGCTGCTGAAACGTGAAGAAAGAAGCTGCAAAACACTGGCACTGAGCGTGCAGCTTTCCAGCGGAGAGAAAAAGCTACTTTAACACTCTGCAAGCCTTTCCACTCCCAAAAACATGCACATGGAAGGAGCTGCTGCAAAAGCGATGCTGTGCTCGCTGCTGCTCCTCCTGAAGCTCTGGCTGCTAAATCTGAGGCTTTCCTTCCAATTTCAAGCTGCAAAGCACTTGCTGAATTGCAGGGAAAGTCCGGGAGGCATTTGCTGTGCTGGCACACTTTCTCCTTCCTAGACAGAGTGGAAAAGCTTTTCCCTGCCGTGTAGGCGACAAGAGACGCATTAGACGGCGATCCGGAGCTGTCCGAAGGTAAGCGCCTGTTGCCGGCCTCTTTCGGCACAAGCCCCCGCTCCGGAGCGCACCGCGGCCGGCAGGATGCTCTCTGCCGGCGAAGGTGCCGCTTCTCCGGCAAGGAAGCCTCTGCCGCTTCTCCAGCACACGGAGAGCGTGCTAGCTGCTGAAACGTGAAGAAAGAAGCTGCAGAACACTGGCACTGAGCGTGCAGCTTTCCAGCGGAGAGAAAAAGCTACTTTAACACTCTGCAAGCCTTTCCACTCCCAAAAACATGCACATGGAAGGAGCTGCTGCAAAAGCGATGCTGTGCTCGCTGCTGCTCCTCCTGAAGCTCTGGCTGCTAAATCTGAGGCTTTCCTTCCAATTTCAAGCTGCAAAGCACTTGCTGAATTCCAGGGAAAGTCCGGGAGGCATTTGCTGTGCTGGCACACTTTCTCCTTCCTAGACAGAGTGGAAAAGCTTTTCCCTGCCGTGTAGGCGACAAGAGACGCATTAGACGGCGATCCGGAGCTGTCCGAAGGTAAGCGCCTGTTGCCGGCCTCTTTCGGCACAAGCCCCCGCTCCGGAGCGCACCGCGGCCGGCAGGATGCTCTCTGCCGGCGAAGGTGCCGCTTCTCCGGCAAGGAAGCCTCTGCCGCTTCTCCAGCACACGGAGAGCGTGCTAGCTGCTGAAACGTGAAGAAAGAAGCTGCAGAACACTGGCACTGAGCGTGCAGCTTTCCAGCGGAGAGAAAAAGCTACTTTAACACTCTGCAAGCCTTTCCACTCCCAAAAACATGCACATGGAAGGAGCTGCTGCAAAACCGATGCTGTGCTCGCTGCTGCTCCTCCTGAAGCTCTGGCTGCTAAATCTGAGGCTTTCCTTCCAATTTCAAGCTGCAAAGCACTTGCTGAATTGCAGGGAAAGTCCGGGAGGCATTTGCTGTGCTGGCACACTTTCTCCTTCCTAGACAGAGTGGAAAAGCTTTTCCCTGCCGTGTAGGCGACAAGAGACGCATTAGACGGCGATCCGGAGCTGTCCGAAGGTAAGCGCCTGTTGCCGGCCTCTTTCGGCACAAGCCCCCGCTCCGGAGCGCACCGCGGCCGGCAGGATGCTCTCTGCCGGCGAAGGTGCCGCTTCTCCGGCAAGGAAGCCTCTGCCGCTTCTCCAGCACACGGAGAGCGTGCTAGCTGCTGAAACGTGAAGAAAGAAGCTGCAGAACACTGGCACTGAGCGTGCAGCTTTCCAGCGGAGAGAAAAAGCTACTTGAACACTCTGCAAGCCTTTCCACTCCCAAAAACATGCACATGGAAGGAGCTGCTGCAAAACCGATGCTGTGCTCGCTGCTGCTCCTCCTGAAGCTCTGGCTGCTAAATCTGAGGCTTTCCTTCCAATTTCAAGCTGCAAAGCACTTGCTGAATTGCAGGGAAAGTCCGGGAGGCATTTGCTGTGCTGGCACACTTTCTCCTTCCTAGACAGAGTGGAAAAGCTTTTCCCTGCCGTGTAGGCGACAAGAGACGCATTAGACGGCGATCCGGAGCTGTCCGAAGGTAAGCGCCTGTTGCCGGCCTCTTTCGGCACAAGCCCCCGCTCCGGAGCGCACCGCGGCCGGCAGGATGCTCTCTGCCGGCGAAGGTGCCGCTTCTCCGGCAAGGAAGCCTCTGCCGCTTCTCCAGCACACGGAGAGCGTGCTAGCTGCTGAAACGTGAAGAAAGAAGCTGCAGAACACTGGCACTGAGCGTGCAGCTTTCCAGCGGAGAGAAAAAGCTACTTGAACACTCTGCAAGCCTTTCCACTCCCAAAAACATGCACATGGAAGGAGCTGCTGCAAAACCGATGCTGTGCTCGCTG
Source organism: Fringilla coelebs (assembly GCF_963513975.1). Taxonomy (NCBI): domain Eukaryota; kingdom Metazoa; phylum Chordata; class Aves; order Passeriformes; family Fringillidae; genus Fringilla; species Fringilla coelebs. Next base: position 103,629,653 of record NC_140028.1, on the reverse strand, counting down.
CTGCTCCTCCTGAAGCTCTGGCTGCTAAATCTGAGGCTTTCCTTCCAATTTCAAGCTGCAAAGCACTTGCTGAATACCAGGGAAAGTCCGGGAGGCATTTGCTGTGCTGGCACACTTTCTCCTTCCTAGACAGAGTGGAAAAGCTTTTCCCTGCCGTGTAGGCGACAAGAGACGCATTAGACGGCGATCCGGAGCTGTCCGAAGGTAAGCGCCTGTTGCCGGCCTCTTTCGGCACAAGCCCCCGCTCCGGAGCGCACCGCGGCCGGCAGGATGCTCTCTGCCGGCAAAGGTGCCGCTTCTCCGGCAAGGAAGCCTCTGCCGCTTCTCCAGCACACGGAGAGCGTGCTAGCTGCTGAAACGTGAAGAAAGAAGCTGCAGAACACTGGCACTGAGCGTGCAGCTTTCCAGCGGAGAGAAAAAGCTACTTTAACACTCTGCAAGCCTTTCCACTCCCAAAAACATGCACATGGAAGGAGCTGCTGCAAAACCGATGCTGTGCTCGCTGCTGCTCCTCCTGAAGCTCTGGCTGCTAAATCTGAGGCTTTCCTTCCAATTTCAAGCTGCAAAGCACTTGCTGAATTCCAGGGAAAGTCCGGGAGGCATTTGCTGTGCTGGCACACTTTCTCCTTCCTAGACAGAGTGGAAAAGCTTTTCCCTGCCGTGTAGGCGACAAGAGACGCATTAGACGGCGATCCGGAGCTGTCCGAAGGTAAGCGCCTGTTGCCGGCCTCTTTCGGCACAAGCCCCCGCTCCGGAGCGCACCGCGGCCGGCAGGATGCTCTCTGCCGGCGAAGGTGCCGCTTCTCCGGCAAGGAAGCCTCTGCCGCTTCTCCAGCACACGGAGAGCGTGCTAGCTGCTGAAACGTGAAGAAAGAAGCTGCAGAACACTGGCACTCAGCGTGCAGCTTTCCAGCGGAGAGAAAAAGCTACTTTAACACTCTGCAAGCCTTTCCACTCCCAAAAACATGCACATGGAAGGAGCTGCTGCAAAACCGATGCTGTGCTCGCTGCTGCTCCTCCTGAAGCTCTGGCTGCTAAATCTGAGGCTTTCCTTCCAATTTCAAGCTGCAAAGCACTTGCTGAATTGCAGGGAAAGTCCGGGAGGCATTTGCTGTGCTGGCACACTTTCTCCTTCCTAGACAGAGTGGAAAAGCTTTTCCCTGCCGTGTAGGCGACAAGAGACGCATTAGACGGCGATCCGGAGCTGTCCGAAGGTAAGCGCCTGTTGCCGGCCTCTTTCGGCACAAGCCCCCGCTCCGGAGCGCACCGCGGCCGGCAGGATGCTCTCTGCCGGCGAAGGTGCCGCTTCTCCGGCAAGGAAGCCTCTGCCGCTTCTCCAGCACACGGAGAGCGTGCTAGCTGCTGAAACGTGAAGAAAGAAGCTGCAGAACACTGGCACTGAGCGTGCAGCTTTCCAGCGGAGAGAAAAAGCTACTTTAACACTCTGCAAGCCTTTCCACTCCCAAAAACATGCACATGGAAGGAGCTGCTGCAAAACCGATGCTGTGCTCGCTGCTGCTCCTCCTGAAGCTCTGGCTGCTAAATCTGAGGCTTTCCTTCCAATTTCAAGCTGCAAAGCACTTGCTGAATTGCAGGGAAAGTCCGGGAGGCATTTGCTGTGCTGGCACACTTTCTCCTTCCTAGACAGAGTGGAAAAGCTTTTCCCTGCCGTGTAGGCGACAAGAGACGCATTAGACGGCGATCCGGAGCTGTCCGAAGGTAAGCGCCTGTTGCCGGCCTCTTTCGGCACAAGCCCCCGCTCCGGAGCGCACCGCGGCCGGCAGGATGCTCTCTGCCGGCGAAGGTGCCGCTTCTCCGGCAAGGAAGCCTCTGCCGCTTCTCCAGCACACGGAGAGCGTGCTAGCTGCTGAAACGTGAAGAAAGAAGCTGCAGAACACTGGCACTGAGCGTGCAGCTTTCCAGCGGAGAGAAAAAGCTACTTTAACACTCTGCAAGCCTTTCCACTCCCAAAAACATGCACATGGAAGGAGCTGCTGCAAAAGCGATGCTGTGCTCGCTGCTGCTCCTCCTGAAGCTCTGGCTGCTAAATCTGAGGCTTTCCTTCCAATTTCAAGCTGCAAAGCACTTGCTGAATTCCAGGGAAAGTCCGGGAGGCATTTGCTGTGCTGGCACACTTTCTCCTTCCTAGACAGAGTGGAAAAGCTTTTCCCTGCCGTGTAGGCGACAAGAGACGCATTAGACGGCGATCCGGAGCTGTCCGAAGGTAAGCGCCTGTTGCCGGCCTCTTTCGGCACAAGCCCCCGCTCCGGAGCGCACCGCGGCCGGCAGGATGCTCTCTGCCGGCGAAGGTGCCGCTTCTCCGGCAAGGAAGCCTCTGCCGCTTCTCCAGCACACGGAGAGCGTGCTAGCTGCTGAAACGTGAAGAAAGAAGCTGCAGAACACTGGCACTCAGCGTGCAGCTTTCCAGCGGAGAGAAAAAGCTACTTTAACACTCTGCAAGCCTTTCCACTCCCAAAAACATGCACATGGAAGGAGCTGCTGCAAAAGCGATGCTGTGCTCGCTGCTGCTCCTCCTGAAGCTCTGGCTGCTAAATCTGAGGCTTTCCTTCCAATTTCAAGCTGCAAAGCACTTGCTGAATTGCAGGGAAAGTCCGGGAGGCATTTGCTGTGCTGGCACACTTTCTCCTTCCTAGACAGAGTGGAAAAGCTTTTCCCTGCCGTGTAGGCGACAAGAGACGCATTAGACGGCGATCCGGAGCTGTCCGAAGGTAAGCGCCTGTTGCCGGCCTCTTTCGGCACAAGCCCCCGCTCCGGAGCGCACCGCGGCCGGCAGGATGCTCTCTGCCGGCGAAGGTGCCGCTTCTCCGGCAAGGAAGCCTCTGCCGCTTCTCCAGCACACGGAGAGCGTGCTAGCTGCTGAAACGTGAAGAAAGAAGCTGCAGAACACTGGCACTGAGCGTGCAGCTTTCCAGCGGAGAGAAAAAGCTACTTGAACACTCTGCAAGCCTTTCCACTCCCAAAAACATGCACATGGAAGGAGCTGCTGCAAAACCGATGCTGTGCTCGCTGCTGCTCCTCCTGAAGCTCTGGCTGCTAAATCTGAGGCTTTCCTTCCAATTTCAAGCTGCAAAGCACTTGCTGAATTCCAGGGAAAGTCCGGGAGGCATTTGCTGTGCTGGCACACTTTCTCCTTCCTAGACAGAGTGGAAAAGCTTTTCCCTGCCGTGTAGGCGACAAGAGACGCATTAGACGGCGATCCGGAGCTGTCCGAAGGTAAGCGCCTGTTGCCGGCCTCTTTCGGCACAAGCCCCCGCTCCGGAGCGCACCGCGGCCGGCAGGATGCTCTCTGCCGGCGAAGGTGCCGCTTCTCCGGCAAGGAAGCCTCTGCCGCTTCTCCAGCACACGGAGAGCGTGCTAGCTGCTGAAACGTGAAGAAAGAAGCTGCAGAACACTGGCACTCAGCGTGCAGCTTTCCAGCGGAGAGAAAAAGCTACTTTAACACTCTGCAAGCCTTTCCACTCCCAAAAACATGCACATGGAAGGAGCTGCTGCAAAAGCGATGCTGTGCTCGCTGCTGCTCCTCCTGAAGCTCTGGCTGCTAAATCTGAGGCTTTCCTTCCAATTTCAAGCTGCAAAGCACTTGCTGAATTCCAGGGAAAGTCCGGGAGGCATTTGCTGTGCTGGCACACTTTCTCCTTCCTAGACAGAGTGGAAAAGCTTTTCCCTGCCGTGTAGGCGACAAGAGACGCATTAGACGGCGATCCGGAGCTGTCCGAAGGTAAGCGCCTGTTGCCGGCCTCTTTCGGCACAAGCCCCCGCTCCGGAGCGCACCGCGGCCGGCAGGATGCTCTCTGCCGGCGAAGGTGCCGCTTCTCCGGCAAGGAAGCCTCTGCCGCTTCTCCAGCACACGGAGAGCGTGCTAGCTGCTGAAACGTGAAGAAAGAAGCTGCAGAACACTGGCACTGAGCGTGCAGCTTTCCAGCGGAGAGAAAAAGCTACTTGAACACTCTGCAAGCCTTTCCACTCCCAAAAACATGCACATGGAAGGAGCTGCTGCAAAACCGATGCTGTGCTCGCTGCTGCTCCTCCTGAAGCTCTGGCTGCTAAATCTGAGGCTTTCCTTCCAATTTCAAGCTGCAAAGCACTTGCTGAATTGCAGGGAAAGTCCGGGAGGCATTTGCTGTGCTGGCACACTTTCTCCTTCCTAGACAGAGTGGAAAAGCTTTTCCCTGCCGTGTAGGCGACAAGAGACGCATTAGACGGCGATCCGGAGCTGTCCGAAGGTAAGCGCCTGTTGCCGGCCTCTTTCGGCACAAGCCCCCGCTCCGGAGCGCACCGCGGCCGGCAGGATGCTCTCTGCCGGCGAAGGTGCCGCTTCTCCGGCAAGGAAGCCTCTGCCGCTTCTCCAGCACACGGAGAGCGTGCTAGCTGCTGAAACGTGAAGAAAGAAGCTGCAGAACACTGGCACTGAGCGTGCAGCTTTCCAGCGGAGAGAAAAAGCTACTTGAACACTCTGCAAGCCTTTCCACTCCCAAAAACATGCACATGGAAGGAGCTGCTGCAAAACCGATGCTGTGCTCGCTGCTGCTCCTCCTGAAGCTCTGGCTGCTAAATCTGAGGCTTTCCTTCCAATTTCAAGCTGCAAAGCACTTGCTGAATTGCAGGGAAAGTCCGGGAGGCATTTGCTGTGCTGGCACACTTTCTCCTCTATAGACAGAGTGGAAAAGCTTTTCCCTGCCGTGTAGGCGACAAGAGACGCATTAGACGGCGATCCGGAGCTGTCCGAAGGTAAGCGCCTGTTGCCGGCCTCTTTCGGCACAAGCCCCCGCTCCGGAGCGCACCGCGGCCGGCAGGATGCTCTCTGCCGGCGAAGGTGCCGCTTCTCCGGCAAGGAAGCCTCTGCCGCTTCTCCAGCACACGGAGAGCGTGCTAGCTGCTGAAACGTGAAGAAAGAAGCTGCAGAACACTGGCACTCAGCGTGCAGCTTTCCAGCGGAGAGAAAAAGCTACTTTAACACTCTGCAAGCCTTTCCACTCCCAAAAACATGCACATGGAAGGAGCTGCTGCAAAAGCGATGCTGTGCTCGCTGCTGCTCCTCCTGAAGCTCTGGCTGCTAAATCTGAGGCTTTCCTTCCAATTTCAAGCTGCAAAGCACTTGCTGAATTGCAGGGAAAGTCCGGGAGGCATTTGCTGTGCTGGCACACTTTCTCCTTCCTAGACAGAGTGGAAAAGCTTTTCCCTGCCGTGTAGGCGACAAGAGACGCATTAGACGGCGATCCGGAGCTGTCCGAAGGTAAGCGCCTGTTGCCGGCCTCTTTCGGCACAAGCCCCCGCTCCGGAGCGCACCGCGGCCGGCAGGATGCTCTCTGCCGGCGAAGGTGCCGCTTCTCCGGCAAGGAAGCCTCTGCCGCTTCTCCAGCACACGGAGAGCGTGCTAGCTGCTGAAACGTGAAGAAAGAAGCTGCAGAACACTGGCACTGAGCGTGCAGCTTTCCAGCGGAGAGAAAAAGCTACTTGAACACTCTGCAAGCCTTTCCACTCCCAAAAACATGCACATGGAAGGAGCTGCTGCAAAACCGATGCTGTGCTCGCTGCTGCTCCTCCTGAAGCTCTGGCTGCTAAATCTGAGGCTTTCCTTCCAATTTCAAGCTGCAAAGCACTTGCTGAATTCCAGGGAAAGTCCGGGAGGCATTTGCTGTGCTGGCACACTTTCTCCTTCCTAGACAGAGTGGAAAAGCTTTTCCCTGCCGTGTAGGCGACAAGAGACGCATTAGACGGCGATCCGGAGCTGTCCGAAGGTAAGCGCCTGTTGCCGGCCTCTTTCGGCACAAGCCCCCGCTCCGGAGCGCACCGCGGCCGGCAGGATGCTCTCTGCCGGCGAAGGTGCCGCTTCTCCGGCAAGGAAGCCTCTGCCGCTTCTCCAGCACACGGAGAGCGTGCTAGCTGCTGAAACGTGAAGAAAGAAGCTGCAGAACACTGGCACTGAGCGTGCAGCTTTCCAGCGGAGAGAAAAAGCTACTTTAACACTCTGCAAGCCTTTCCACTCCCAAAAACATGCACATGGAAGGAGCTGCTGCAAAACCGATGCTGTGCTCGCTGCTGCTCCTCCTGAAGCTCTGGCTGCTAAATCTGAGGCTTTCCTTCCAATTTCAAGCTGCAAAGCACTTGCTGAATTCCAGGGAAAGTCCGGGAGGCATTTGCTGTGCTGGCACACTTTCTCCTTCCTAGACAGAGTGGAAAAGCTTTTCCCTGCCGTGTAGGCGACAAGAGACGCATTAGACGGCGATCCGGAGCTGTCCGAAGGTAAGCGCCTGTTGCCGGCCTCTTTCGGCACAAGCCCCCGCTCCGGAGCGCACCGCGGCCGGCAGGATGCTCTCTGCCGGCGAAGGTGCCGCTTCTCCGGCAAGGAAGCCTCTGCCGCTTCTCCAGCACACGGAGAGCGTGCTAGCTGCTGAAACGTGAAGAAAGAAGCTGCAGAACACTGGCACTGAGCGTGCAGCTTTCCAGCGGAGAGAAAAAGCTACTTGAACACTCTGCAAGCCTTTCCACTCCCAAAAACATGCACATGGAAGGAGCTGCTGCAAAACCGATGCTGTGCTCGCTGCTGCTCCTCCTGAAGCTCTGGCTGCTAAATCTGAGGCTTTCCTTCCAATTTCAAGCTGCAAAGCACTTGCTGAATTGCAGGGAAAGTCCGGGAGGCATTTGCTGTGCTGGCACACTTTCTCCTTCCTAGACAGAGTGGAAAAGCTTTTCCCTGCCGTGTAGGCGACAAGAGACGCATTAGACGGCGATCCGGAGCTGTCCGAAGGTAAGCGCCTGTTGCCGGCCTCTTTCGGCACAAGCCCCCGCTCCGGAGCGCACCGCGGCCGGCAGGATGCTCTCTGCCGGCGAAGGTGCCGCTTCTCCGGCAAGGAAGCCTCTGCCGCTTCTCCAGCACACGGAGAGCGTGCTAGCTGCTGAAACGTGAAGAAAGAAGCTGCAGAACACTGGCACTGAGCGTGCAGCTTTCCAGCGGAGAGAAAAAGCTACTTTAACACTCTGCAAGCCTTTCCACTCCCAAAAACATGCACATGGAAGGAGCTGCTGCAAAACCGATGCTGTGCTCGCTGCTGCTCCTCCTGAAGCTCTGGCTGCTAAATCTGAGGCTTTCCTTCCAATTTCAAGCTGCAAAGCACTTGCTGAATTCCAGGGAAAGTCCGGGAGGCATTTGCTGTGCTGGCACACTTTCTCCTTCCTAGACAGAGTGGAAAAGCTTTTCCCTGCCGTGTAGGCGACAAGAGACGCATTAGACGGCGATCCGGAGCTGTCCGAAGGTAAGCGCCTGTTGCCGGCCTCTTTCGGCACAAGCCCCCGCTCCGGAGCGCACCGCGGCCGGCAGGATGCTCTCTGCCGGCGAAGGTGCCGCTTCTCCGGCAAGGAAGCCTCTGCCGCTTCTCCAGCACACGGAGAGCGTGCTAGCTGCTGAAACGTGAAGAAAGAAGCTGCAGAACACTGGCACTGAGCGTGCAGCTTTCCAGCGGAGAGAAAAAGCTACTTTAACACTCTGCAAGCCTTTCCACTCCCAAAAACATGCACATGGAAGGAGCTGCTGCAAAACCGATGCTGTGCTCGCTGCTGCTCCTCCTGAAGCTCTGGCTGCTAAATCTGAGGCTTTCCTTCCAATTTCAAGCTGCAAAGCACTTGCTGAATTGCAGGGAAAGTCCGGGAGGCATTTGCTGTGCTGGCACACTTTCTCCTTCCTAGACAGAGTGGAAAAGCTTTTCCCTGCCGTGTAGGCGACAAGAGACGCATTAGACGGCGATCCGGAGCTGTCCGAAGGTAAGCGCCTGTTGCCGGCCTCTTTCGGCACAAGCCCCCGCTCCGGAGCGCACCGCGGCCGGCAGGATGCTCTCTGCCGGCGAAGGTGCCGCTTCTCCGGCAAGGAAGCCTCTGCCGCTTCTCCAGCACACGGAGAGCGTGCTAGCTGCTGAAACGTGAAGAAAGAAGCTGCAGAACACTGGCACTCAGCGTGCAGCTTTCCAGCGGAGAGAAAAAGCTACTTTAACACTCTGCAAGCCTTTCCACTCCCAAAAACATGCACATGGAAGGAGCTGCTGCAAAAGCGATGCTGTGCTCGCTGCTGCTCCTCCTGAAGCTCTGGCTGCTAAATCTGAGGCTTTCCTTCCAATTTCAAGCTGCAAAGCACTTGCTGAATTGCAGGGAAAGTCCGGGAGGCATTTGCTGTGCTGGCACACTTTCTCCTTCCTAGACAGAGTGGAAAAGCTTTTCCCTGCCGTGTAGGCGACAAGAGACGCATTAGACGGCGATCCGGAGCTGTCCGAAGGTAAGCGCCTGTTGCCGGCCTCTTTCGGCACAAGCCCCCGCTCCGGAGCGCACCGCGGCCGGCAGGATGCTCTCTGCCGGCGAAGGTGCCGCTTCTCCGGCAAGGAAGCCTCTGCCGCTTCTCCAGCACACGGAGAGCGTGCTAGCTGCTGAAACGTGAAGAAAGAAGCTGCAGAACACTGGCACTGAGCGTGCAGCTTTCCAGCGGAGAGAAAAAGCTACTTTAACACTCTGCAAGCCTTTCCACTCCCAAAAACATGCACATGGAAGGAGCTGCTGCAAAACCGATGCTGTGCTCGCTGCTGCTCCTCCTGAAGCTCTGGCTGCTAAATCTGAGGCTTTCCTTCCAATTTCAAGCTGCAAAGCACTTGCTGAATTGCAGGGAAAGTCCGGGAGGCATTTGCTGTGCTGGCACACTTTCTCCTTCCTAGACAGAGTGGAAAAGCTTTTCCCTGCCGTGTAGGCGACAAGAGACGCATTAGACGGCGATCCGGAGCTGTCCGAAGGTAAGCGCCTGTTGCCGGCCTCTTTCGGCACAAGCCCCCGCTCCGGAGCGCACCGCGGCCGGCAGGATGCTCTCTGCCGGCGAAGGTGCCGCTTCTCCGGCAAGGAAGCCTCTGCCGCTTCTCCAGCACACGGAGAGCGTGCTAGCTGCTGAAACGTGAAGAAAGAAGCTGCAGAACACTGGCACTCAGCGTGCAGCTTTCCAGCGGAGAGAAAAAGCTACTTTAACACTCTGCAAGCCTTTCCACTCCCAAAAACATGCACATGGAAGGAGCTGCTGCAAAAGCGATGCTGTGCTCGCTGCTGCTCCTCCTGAAGCTCTGGCTGCTAAATCTGAGGCTTTCCTTCCAATTTCAAGCTGCAAAGCACTTGCTGAATTGCAGGGAAAGTCCGGGAGGCATTTGCTGTGCTGGCACACTTTCTCCTTCCTAGACAGAGTGGAAAAGCTTTTCCCTGCCGTGTAGGCGACAAGAGACGCATTAGACGGCGATCCGGAGCTGTCCGAAGGTAAGCGCCTGTTGCCGGCCTCTTTCGGCACAAGCCCCCGCTCCGGAGCGCACCGCGGCCGGCAGGATGCTCTCTGCCGGCGAAGGTGCCGCTTCTCCGGCAAGGAAGCCTCTGCCGCTTCTCCAGCACACGGTGAGCGTGCTAGCTGCTGAAACGTGAAGAAAGAAGCTGCAGAACACTGGCACTGAGCGTGCAGCTTTCCAGCGGAGAGAAAAAGCTACTTGAACACTCTGCAAGCCTTTCCACTCCCAAAAACATGCACATGGAAGGAGCTGCTGCAAAAGCGATGCTGTGCTCGCTGCTGCTCCTCCTGAAGCTCTGGCTGCTAAATCTGAGGCTTTCCTTCCAATTTCAAGCTGCAAAGCACTTGCTGAATTGCAGGGAAAGTCCGGGAGGCATTTGCTGTGCTGGCACACTTTCTCCTTCCTAGACAGAGTGGAAAAGCTTTTCCCTGCCGTGTAGGCGACAAGAGACGCATCAGACGGCGATCCGGAGCTGTCCGAAGGTAAGCGCCTGTTGCCGGCCTCTTTCGGCACAAGCCCCCGCTCCGGAGCGCACCGCGGCCGGCAGGATGCTCTCTGCCGGCGAAGGTGCCGCTTCTCCGGCAAGGAAGCCTCTGCCGCTTCTCCAGCACACGGAGAGCGTGCTAGCTGCTGAAACGTGAAGAAAGAAGCTGCAGAACACTGGCACTGAGCGTGCAGCTTTCCAGCGGAGAGAAAAAGCTACTTGAACACTCTGCAAGCCTTTCCACTCCCAAAAACATGCACATGGAAGGAGCTGCTGCAAAACCGATGCTGTGCTCGCTGCTGCTCCTCCTGAAGCTCTGGCTGCTAAATCTGAGGCTTTCCTTCCAATTTCAAGCTGCAAAGCACTTGCTGAATTCCAGGGAAAGTCCGGGAGGCATTTGCTGTGCTGGCACACTTTCTCCTTCCTAGACAGAGTGGAAAAGCTTTTCCCTGCCGTGTAGGCGACAAGAGACGCATTAGACGGCGATCCGGAGCTGTCCGAAGGTAAGCGCCTGTTGCCGGCCTCTTTCGGCACAAGCCTCCGCTCCGGAGCGCACCGCGGCCGGCAGGATGCTCTCTGCCGGCGAAGGTGCCGCTTCTCCGGCAAGGAAGCCTCTGCCGCTTCTCCAGCACACGGAGAGCGTGCTAGCTGCTGAAACGTGAAGAAAGAAGCTGCAGAACACTGGCACTGAGCGTGCAGCTTTCCAGCGGAGAGAAAAAGCTACTTGAACACTCTGCAAGCCTTTCCACTCCCAAAAACATGCACATGGAAGGAGCTGCTGCAAAAGCGATGCTGTGCTCGCTGCTGCTCCTCCTGAAGCTCTGGCTGCTAAATCTGAGGCTTTCCTTCCAATTTCAAGCTGCAAAGCACTTGCTGAATTCCAGGGAAAGTCCGGGAGGCATTTGCTGTGCTGGCACACTTTCTCCTTCCTAGACAGAGTGGAAAAGCTTTTCCCTGCCGTGTAGGCGACAAGAGACGCATTAGATTGCGATCCGGAGCTGTCCGAAGGTAAGCGCCTGTTGCCGGCCTCTTTCGGCACAAGCCTCCGCTCCGGAGCGCACCGCGGCCGGCAGGATGCTCTCTGCCGGCGAAGGTGCCGCTTCTCCGGCAAGGAAGCCTCTGCCGCTTCTCCAGCACACGGAGAGCGTGCTAGCTGCTGAAACGTGAAGAAAGAAGCTGCAGAACACTGGCACTGAGCGTGCAGCTTTCCAGCGGAGAGAAAAAGCTACTTGAACACTCTGCAAGCCTTTCCACTCCCAAAAACATGCACATGGAAGGAGCTGCTGCAAAACCGATGCTGTGCTCGCTGCTGCTCCTCCTGAAGCTCTGGCTGCTAAATCTGAGGCTTTCCTTCCAATTTCAAGCTGCAAAGCACTTGCTGAATTGCAGGGAAAGTCCGGGAGGCATTTGCTGTGCTGGCACACTTTCTCCTTCCTAGACAGAGTGGAAAAGCTTTTCCCTGCCGTGTAGGCGACAAGAGACGCATTAGACGGCGATCCGGAGCTGTCCGAAGGTAAGCGCCTGTTGCCGGCCTCTTTCGGCACAAGCCCCCGCTCCGGAGCGCACCGCGGCCGGCAGGATGCTCTCTGCCGGCGAAGGTGCCGCTTCTCCGGCAAGGAAGCCTCTGCCGCTTCTCCAGCACACGGAGAGCGTGCTAGCTGCTGAAACGTGAAGAAAGAAGCTGCAGAACACTGGCACTGAGCGTGCAGCTTTCCAGCGGAGAGAAAAAGCTACTTGAACACTCTGCAAGCCTTTCCACTCCCAAAAACATGCACATGGAAGGAGCTGCTGCAAAAGCGATGCTGTGCTCGCTGCTGCTCCTCCTGAAGCTCTGGCTGCTAAATCTGAGGCTTTCCTTCCAATTTCAAGCTGCAAAGCACTTGCTGAATTCCAGGGAAAGTCCGGGAGGCATTTGCTGTGCTGGCACACTTTCTCCTTCCTAGACAGAGTGGAAAAGCTTTTCCCTGCCGTGTAGGCGACAAGAGACGCATTAGATTGCGATCCGGAGCTGTCCGAAGGTAAGCGCCTGTTGCCGGCCTCTTTCGGCACAAGCCCCCGCTCCGGAGCGCACCGCGGCCGGCAGGATGCTCTCTGCCGGCGAAGGTGCCGCTTCTCCGGCAAGGAAGCCTCTGCCGCTTCTCCAGCACACGGAGAGCGTGCTAGCTGCTGAAACGTGAAGAAAGAAGCTGCAGAACACTGGCACTGAGCGTGCAGCTTTCCAGCGGAGAGAAAAAGCTACTTGAACACTCTGCAAGCCTTTCCACTCCCAAAAACATGCACATGGAAGGAGCTGCTGCAAAAGCGATGCTGTGCTCGCTGCTGCTCCTCCTGAAGCTCTGGCTGCTAAATCTGAGGCTTTCCTTCCAATTTCAAGCTGCAAAGCACTTGCTGAATTCCAGGGAAAGTCCGGGAGGCATTTGCTGTGCTGGCACACTTTCTCCTTCCTAGACAGAGTGGAAAAGCTTTTCCCTGCCGTGTAGGCGACAAGAGACGCATTAGATTGCGATCCGGAGCTGTCCGAAGGTAAGCGCCTGTTGCCGGCCTCTTTCGGCACAAGCCCCCGCTCCGGAGCGCACCGCGGCCGGCAGGATGCTCTCTGCCGGCGAAGGTGCCGCTTCTCCGGCAAGGAAGCCTCTGCCGCTTCTCCAGCACACGGAGAGCGTGCTAGCTGCTGAAACGTGAAGAAAGAAGCTGCAGAACACTGGCACTGAGCGTGCAGCTTTCCAGCGGAGAGAAAAAGCTACTTTAACACTCTGCAAGCCTTTCCACTCCCAAAAACATGCACATGGAAGGAGCTGCTGCAAAAGCGATGCTGTGCTCGCTGCTGCTCCTCCTGAAGCTCTGGCTGCTAAATCTGAGGCTTTCCTTCCAATTTCAAGCTGCAAAGCACTTGCTGAATTCCAGGGAAAGTCCGGGAGGCATTTGCTGTGCTGGCACACTTTCTCCTTCCTAGACAGAGTGGAAAAGCTTTTCCCTGCCGTGTAGGCGACAAGAGACGCATTAGACGGCGATCCGGAGCTGTCCGAAGGTAAGCGCCTGTTGCCGGCCTCTTTCGGCACAAGCCTCCGCTCCGGAGCGCACCGCGGCCGGCAGGATGCTCTCTGCCGGCGAAGGTGCCGCTTCTCCGGCAAGGAAGCCTCTGCCGCTTCTCCAGCACACGGAGAGCGTGCTAGCTGCTGAAACGTGAAGAAAGAAGCTGCAGAACACTGGCACTGAGCGTGCAGCTTTCCAGCGGAGAGAAAAAGCTACTTGAACACTCTGCAAGCCTTTCCACTCCCAAAAACATGCACATGGAAGGAGCTGCTGCAAAAGCGATGCTGTGCTCGCTGCTGCTCCTCCTGAAGCTCTGGCTGCTAAATCTGAGGCTTTCCTTCCAATTTCAAGCTGCAAAGCACTTGCTGAATTCCAGGGAAAGTCCGGGAGGCATTTGCTGTGCTGGCACACTTTCTCCTTCCTAGACAGAGTGGAAAAGCTTTTCCCTGCCGTGTAGGCGACAAGAGACGCATTAGACGGCGATCCGGAGCTGTCCGAAGGTAAGCGCCTGTTGCCGGCCTCTTTCGGCACAAGCCCCCGCTCCGGAGCGCACCGCGGCCGGCAGGATGCTCTCTGCCGGCGAAGGTGCCGCTTCTCCGGCAAGGAAGCCTCTGCCGCTTCTCCAGCACACGGAGAGCGTGCTAGCTGCTGAAACGTGAAGAAAGAAGCTGCAGAACACTGGCACTGAGCGTGCAGCTTTCCAGCGGAGAGAAAAAGCTACTTGAACACTCTGCAAGCCTTTCCACTCCCAAAAACATGCACATGGAAGGAGCTGCTGCAAAACCGATGCTGTGCTCGCTGCTGCTCCTCCTGAAGCTCTGGCTGCTAAATCTGAGGCTTTCCTTCCAATTTCAAGCTGCAAAGCACTTGCTGAATTGCAGGGAAAGTCCGGGAGGCATTTGCTGTGCTGGCACACTTTCTCCTTCCTAGACAGAGTGGAAAAGCTTTTCCCTGCCGTGTAGGCGACAAGAGACGCATTAGACGGCGATCCGGAGCTGTCCGAAGGTAAGCGCCTGTTGCCGGCCTCTTTCGGCACAAGCCCCCGCTCCGGAGCGCACCGCGGCCGGCAGGATGCTCTCTGCCGGCGAAGGTGCCGCTTCTCCGGCAAGGAAGCCTCTGCCGCTTCTCCAGCACACGGAGAGCGTGCTAGCTGCTGAAACGTGAAGAAAGAAGCTGCAGAACACTGGCACTGAGCGTGCAGCTTTCCAGCGGAGAGAAAAAGCTACTTTAACACTCTGCAAGCCTTTCCACTCCCAAAAACATGCACATGGAAGGAGCTGCTGCAAAAGCGATGCTGTGCTCGCTGCTGCTCCTCCTGAAGCTCTGGCTGCTAAATCTGAGGCTTTCCTTCCAATTTCAAGCTGCAAAGCACTTGCTGAATTCCAGGGAAAGTCCGGGAGGCATTTGCTGTGCTGGCACACTTTCTCCTTCCTAGACAGAGTGGAAAAGCTTTTCCCTGCCGTGTAGGCGACAAGAGACGCATTAGACGGCGATCCGGAGCTGTCCGAAGGTAAGCGCCTGTTGCCGGCCTCTTTCGGCACAAGCCTCCGCTCCGGAGCGCACCGCGGCCGGCAGGATGCTCTCTGCCGGCGAAGGTGCCGCTTCTCCGGCAAGGAAGCCTCTGCCGCTTCTCCAGCACACGGAGAGCGTGCTAGCTGCTGAAACGTGAAGAAAGAAGCTGCAGAACACTGGCACTGAGCGTGCAGCTTTCCAGCGGAGAGAAAAAGCTACTTTAACACTCTGCAAGCCTTTCCACTCCCAAAAACATGCACATGGAAGGAGCTGCTGCAAAACCGATGCTGTGCTCGCTGCTGCTCCTCCTGAAGCTCTGGCTGCTAAATCTGAGGCTTTCCTTCCAATTTCAAGCTGCAAAGCACTTGCTGAATTCCAGGGAAAGTCCGGGAGGCATTTGCTGTGCTGGCACACTTTCTCCTTCCTAGACAGAGTGGAAAAGCTTTTCCCTGCCGTGTAGGCGACAAGAGACGCATTAGACGGCGATCCGGAGCTGTCCGAAGGTAAGCGCCTGTTGCCGGCCTCTTTCGGCACAAGCCCCCGCTCCGGAGCGCACCGCGGCCGGCAGGATGCTCTCTGCCGGCGAAGGTGCCGCTTCTCCGGCAAGGAAGCCTCTGCCGCTTCTCCAGCACACGGAGAGCGTGCTAGCTGCTGAAACGTGAAGAAAGAAGCTGCAGAACACTGGCACTGAGCGTGCAGCTTTCCAGCGGAGAGAAAAAGCTACTTTAACACTCTGCAAGCCTTTCCACTCCCAAAAACATGCACATGGAAGGAGCTGCTGCAAAAGCGATGCTGTGCTCGCTGCTGCTCCTCCTGAAGCTCTGGCTGCTAAATCTGAGGCTTTCCTTCCAATTTCAAGCTGCAAAGCACTTGCTGAATTCCAGGGAAAGTCCGGGAGGCATTTGCTGTGCTGGCACACTTTCTCCTTCCTAGACAGAGTGGAAAAGCTTTTCCCTGCCGTGTAGGCGACAAGAGACGCATTAGATTGCGATCCGGAGCTGTCCGAAGGTAAGCGCCTGTTGCCGGCCTCTTTCGGCACAAGCCCCCGCTCCGGAGCGCACCGCGGCCGGCAGGATGCTCTCTGCCGGCGAAGGTGCCGCTTCTCCGGCAAGGAAGCCTCTGCCGCTTCTCCAGCACACGGAGAGCGTGCTAGCTGCTGAAACGTGAAGAAAGAAGCTGCAGAACACTGGCACTGAGCGTGCAGCTTTCCAGCGGAGAGAAAAAGCTACTTGAACACTCTGCAAGCCTTTCCACTCCCAAAAACATGCACATGGAAGGAGCTGCTGCAAAACCGATGCTGTGCTCGCTGCTGCTCCTCCTGAAGCTCTGGCTGCTAAATCTGAGGCTTTCCTTCCAATTTCAAGCTGCAAAGCACTTGCTGAATTGCAGGGAAAGTCCGGGAGGCATTTGCTGTGCTGGCACACTTTCTCCTTCCTAGACAGAGTGGAAAAGCTTTTCCCTGCCGTGTAGGCGACAAGAGACGCATTAGATTGCGATCCGGAGCTGTCCGAAGGTAAGCGCCTGTTGCCGGCCTCTTTCGGCACAAGCCCCCGCTCCGGAGCGCACCGCGGCCGGCAGGATGCTCTCTGCCGGCGAAGGTGCCGCTTCTCCGGCAAGGAAGCCTCTGCCGCTTCTCCAGCACACGGAGAGCGTGCTAGCTGCTGAAACGTGAAGAAAGAAGCTGCAGAACACTGGCACTCAGCGTGCAGCTTTCCAGCGGAGAGAAAAAGCTACTTGAACACTCTGCAAGCCTTTCCACTCCCAAAAACATGCACATGGAAGGAGCTGCTGCAAAACCGATGCTGTGCTCGCTGCTGCTCCTCCTGAAGCTCTGGCTGCTAAATCTGAGGCTTTCCTTCCAATTTCAAGCTGCAAAGCACTTGCTGAATTGCAGGGAAAGTCCGGGAGGCATTTGCTGTGCTGGCACACTTTCTCCTTCCTAGACAGAGTGGAAAAGCTTTTCCCTGCCGTGTAGGCGACAAGAGACGCATTAGACGGCGATCCGGAGCTGTCCGAAGGTAAGCGCCTGTTGCCGGCCTCTTTCGGCACAAGCCCCCGCTCCGGAGCGCACCGCGGCCGGCAGGATGCTCTCTGCCGGCGAAGGTGCCGCTTCTCCGGCAAGGAAGCCTCTGCCGCTTCTCCAGCACACGGAGAGCGTGCTAGCTGCTGAAACGTGAAGAAAGAAGCTGCAGAACACTGGCACTGAGCGTGCAGCTTTCCAGCGGAGAGAAAAAGCTACTTGAACACTCTGCAAGCCTTTCCACTCCCAAAAACATGCACATGGAAGGAGCTGCTGCAAAACCGATGCTGTGCTCGCTGCTGCTCCTCCTGAAGCTCTGGCTGCTAAATCTGAGGCTTTCCTTCCAATTTCAAGCTGCAAAGCACTTGCTGAATTCCAGGGAAAGTCCGGGAGGCATTTGCTGTGCTGGCACACTTTCTCCTTCCTAGACAGAGTGGAAAAGCTTTTCCCTGCCGTGTAGGCGACAAGAGACGCATTAGACGGCGATCCGGAGCTGTCCGAAGGTAAGCGCCTGTTGCCGGCCTCTTTCGGCACAAGCCCCCGCTCCGGAGCGCACCGCGGCCGGCAGGATGCTCTCTGCCGGCGAAGGTGCCGCTTCTCCGGCAAGGAAGCCTCTGCCGCTTCTCCAGCACACGGAGAGCGTGCTAGCTGCTGAAACGTGAAGAAAGAAGCTGCAGAACACTGGCACTCAGCGTGCAGCTTTCCAGCGGAGAGAAAAAGCTACTTTAACACTCTGCAAGCCTTTCCACTCCCAAAAACATGCACATGGAAGGAGCTGCTGCAAAACCGATGCTGTGCTCGCTGCTGCTCCTCCTGAAGCTCTGGCTGCTAAATCTGAGGCTTTCCTTCCAATTTCAAGCTGCAAAGCACTTGCTGAATTCCAGGGAAAGTCCGGGAGGCATTTGCTGTGCTGGCACACTTTCTCCTTCCTAGACAGAGTGGAAAAGCTTTTCCCTGCCGTGTAGGCGACAAGAGACGCATTAGACGGCGATCCGGAGCTGTCCGAAGGTAAGCGCCTGTTGCCGGCCTCTTTCGGCACAAGCCCCCGCTCCGGAGCGCACCGCGGCCGGCAGGATGCTCTCTGCCGGCGAAGGTGCCGCTTCTCCGGCAAGGAAGCCTCTGCCGCTTCTCCAGCACACGGAGAGCGTGCTAGCTGCTGAAACGTGAAGAAAGAAGCTGCAGAACACTGGCACTGAGCGTGCAGCTTTCCAGCGGAGAGAAAAAGCTACTTTAACACTCTGCAAGCCTTTCCACTCCCAAAAACATGCACATGGAAGGAGCTGCTGCAAAACCGATGCTGTGCTCGCTGCTGCTCCTCCTGAAGCTCTGGCTGCTAAATCTGAGGCTTTCCTTCCAATTTCAAGCTGCAAAGCACTTGCTGAATTGCAGGGAAAGTCCGGGAGGCATTTGCTGTGCTGGCACACTTTCTCCTTCCTAGACAGAGTGGAAAAGCTTTTCCCTGCCGTGTAGGCGACAAGAGACGCATTAGACGGCGATCCGGAGCTGTCCGAAGGTAAGCGCCTGTTGCCGGCCTCTTTCGGCACAAGCCCCCGCTCCGGAGCGCACCGCGGCCGGCAGGATGCTCTCTGCCGGCGAAGGTGCCGCTTCTCCGGCAAGGAAGCCTCTGCCGCTTCTCCAGCACACGGAGAGCGTGCTAGCTGCTGAAACGTGAAGAAAGAAGCTGCAGAACACTGGCACTGAGCGTGCAGCTTTCCAGCGGAGAGAAAAAGCTACTTGAACACTCTGCAAGCCTTTCCACTCCCAAAAACATGCACATGGAAGGAGCTGCTGCAAAAGCGATGCTGTGCTCGCTGCTGCTCCTCCTGAAGCTCTGGCTGCTAAATCTGAGGCTTTCCTTCCAATTTCAAGCTGCAAAGCACTTGCTGAATTCCAGGGAAAGTCCGGGAGGCATTTGCTGTGCTGGCACACTTTCTCCTTCCTAGACAGAGTGGAAAAGCTTTTCCCTGCCGTGTAGGCGACAAGAGACGCATTAGATTGCGATCCGGAGCTGTCCGAAGGTAAGCGCCTGTTGCCGGCCTCTTTCGGCACAAGCCCCCGCTCCGGAGCGCACCGCGGCCGGCAGGATGCTCTCTGCCGGCGAAGGTGCCGCTTCTCCGGCAAGGAAGCCTCTGCCGCTTCTCCAGCACACGGAGAGCGTGCTAGCTGCTGAAACGTGAAGAAAGAAGCTGCAGAACACTGGCACTGAGCGTGCAGCTTTCCAGCGGAGAGAAAAAGCTACTTGAACACTCTGCAAGCCTTTCCACTCCCAAAAACATGCACATGGAAGGAGCTGCTGCAAAAGCGATGCTGTGCTCGCTGCTGCTCCTCCTGAAGCTCTGGCTGCTAAATCTGAGGCTTTCCTTCCAATTTCAAGCTGCAAAGCACTTGCTGAATTCCAGGGAAAGTCCGGGAGGCATTTGCTGTGCTGGCACACTTTCTCCTTCCTAGACAGAGTGGAAAAGCTTTTCCCTGCCGTGTAGGCGACAAGAGACGCATTAGATTGCGATCCGGAGCTGTCCGAAGGTAAGCGCCTGTTGCCGGCCTCTTTCGGCACAAGCCCCCGCTCCGGAGCGCACCGCGGCCGGCAGGATGCTCTCTGCCGGCGAAGGTGCCGCTTCTCCGGCAAGGAAGCCTCTGCCGCTTCTCCAGCACACGGAGAGCGTGCTAGCTGCTGAAACGTGAAGAAAGAAGCTGCAGAACACTGGCACTGAGCGTGCAGCTTTCCAGCGGAGAGAAAAAGCTACTTTAACACTCTGCAAGCCTTTCCACTCCCAAAAACATGCACATGGAAGGAGCTGCTGCAAAACCGATGCTGTGCTCGCTGCTGCTCCTCCTGAAGCTCTGGCTGCTAAATCTGAGGCTTTCCTTCCAATTTCAAGCTGCAAAGCACTTGCTGAATTCCAGGGAAAGTCCGGGAGGCATTTGCTGTGCTGGCACACTTTCTCCTTCCTAGACAGAGTGGAAAAGCTTTTCCCTGCCGTGTAGGCGACAAGAGACGCATTAGACGGCGATCCGGAGCTGTCCGAAGGTAAGCGCCTGTTGCCGGCCTCTTTCGGCACAAGCCTCCGCTCCGGAGCGCACCGCGGCCGGCAGGATGCTCTCTGCCGGCGAAGGTGCCGCTTCTCCGGCAAGGAAGCCTCTGCCGCTTCTCCAGCACACGGAGAGCGTGCTAGCTGCTGAAACGTGAAGAAAGAAGCTGCAGAACACTGGCACTGAGCGTGCAGCTTTCCAGCGGAGAGAAAAAGCTACTTTAACACTCTGCAAGCCTTTCCACTCCCAAAAACATGCACATGGAAGGAGCTGCTGCAAAACCGATGCTGTGCTCGCTGCTGCTCCTCCTGAAGCTCTGGCTGCTAAATCTGAGGCTTTCCTTCCAATTTCAAGCTGCAAAGCACTTGCTGAATTCCAGGGAAAGTCCGGGAGGCATTTGCTGTGCTGGCACACTTTCTCCTTCCTAGACAGAGTGGAAAAGCTTTTCCCTGCCGTGTAGGCGACAAGAGACGCATTAGACGGCGATCCGGAGCTGTCCGAAGGTAAGCGCCTGTTGCCGGCCTCTTTCGGCACAAGCCCCCGCTCCGGAGCGCACCGCGGCCGGCAGGATGCTCTCTGCCGGCGAAGGTGCCGCTTCTCCGGCAAGGAAGCCTCTGCCGCTTCTCCAGCACACGGAGAGCGTGCTAGCTGCTGAAACGTGAAGAAAGAAGCTGCAGAACACTGGCACTGAGCGTGCAGCTTTCCAGCGGAGAGAAAAAGCTACTTTAACACTCTGCAAGCCTTTCCACTCCCAAAAACATGCACATGGAAGGAGCTGCTGCAAAAGCGATGCTGTGCTCGCTGCTGCTCCTCCTGAAGCTCTGGCTGCTAAATCTGAGGCTTTCCTTCCAATTTCAAGCTGCAAAGCACTTGCTGAATTCCAGGGAAAGTCCGGGAGGCATTTGCTGTGCTGGCACACTTTCTCCTTCCTAGACAGAGTGGAAAAGCTTTTCCCTGCCGTGTAGGCGACAAGAGACGCATTAGACGGCGATCCGGAGCTGTCCGAAGGTAAGCGCCTGTTGCCGGCCTCTTTCGGCACAAGCCTCCGCTCCGGAGCGCACCGCGGCCGGCAGGATGCTCTCTGCCGGCGAAGGTGCCGCTTCTCCGGCAAGGAAGCCTCTGCCGCTTCTCCAGCACACGGAGAGCGTGCTAGCTGCTGAAACGTGAAGAAAGAAGCTGCAGAACACTGGCACTGAGCGTGCAGCTTTCCAGCGGAGAGAAAAAGCTACTTTAACACTCTGCAAGCCTTTCCACTCCCAAAAACATGCACATGGAAGGAGCTGCTGCAAAACCGATGCTGTGCTCGCTGCTGCTCCTCCTGAAGCTCTGGCTGCTAAATCTGAGGCTTTCCTTCCAATTTCAAGCTGCAAAGCACTTGCTGAATTCCAGGGAAAGTCCGGGAGGCATTTGCTGTGCTGGCACACTTTCTCCTTCCTAGACAGAGTGGAAAAGCTTTTCCCTGCCGTGTAGGCGACAAGAGACGCATTAGACGGCGATCCGGAGCTGTCCGAAGGTAAGCGCCTGTTGCCGGCCTCTTTCGGCACAAGCCCCCGCTCCGGAGCGCACCGCGGCCGGCAGGATGCTCTCTGCCGGCGAAGGTGCCGCTTCTCCGGCAAGGAAGCCTCTGCCGCTTCTCCAGCACACGGAGAGCGTGCTAGCTGCTGAAACGTGAAGAAAGAAGCTGCAGAACACTGGCACTGAGCGTGCAGCTTTCCAGCGGAGAGAAAAAGCTACTTTAACACTCTGCAAGCCTTTCCACTCCCAAAAACATGCACATGGAAGGAGCTGCTGCAAAAGCGATGCTGTGCTCGCTGCTGCTCCTCCTGAAGCTCTGGCTGCTAAATCTGAGGCTTTCCTTCCAATTTCAAGCTGCAAAGCACTTGCTGAATTCCAGGGAAAGTCCGGGAGGCATTTGCTGTGCTGGCACACTTTCTCCTTCCTAGACAGAGTGGAAAAGCTTTTCCCTGCCGTGTAGGCGACAAGAGACGCATTAGATTGCGATCCGGAGCTGTCCGAAGGTAAGCGCCTGTTGCCGGCCTCTTTCGGCACAAGCCCCCGCTCCGGAGCGCACCGCGGCCGGCAGGATGCTCTCTGCCGGCGAAGGTGCCGCTTCTCCGGCAAGGAAGCCTCTGCCGCTTCTCCAGCACACGGAGAGCGTGCTAGCTGCTGAAACGTGAAGAAAGAAGCTGCAGAACACTGGCACTGAGCGTGCAGCTTTCCAGCGGAGAGAAAAAGCTACTTTAACACTCTGCAAGCCTTTCCACTCCCAAAAACATGCACATGGAAGGAGCTGCTGCAAAAGCGATGCTGTGCTCGCTGCTGCTCCTCCTGAAGCTCTGGCTGCTAAATCTGAGGCTTTCCTTCCAATTTCAAGCTGCAAAGCACTTGCTGAATTCCAGGGAAAGTCCGGGAGGCATTTGCTGTGCTGGCACACTTTCTCCTTCCTAGACAGAGTGGAAAAGCTTTTCCCTGCCGTGTAGGCGACAAGAGACGCATTAGACGGCGATCCGGAGCTGTCCGAAGGTAAGCGCCTGTTGCCGGCCTCTTTCGGCACAAGCCTCCGCTCCGGAGCGCACCGCGGCCGGCAGGATGCTCTCTGCCGGCGAAGGTGCCGCTTCTCCGGCAAGGAAGCCTCTGCCGCTTCTCCAGCACACGGAGAGCGTGCTAGCTGCTGAAACGTGAAGAAAGAAGCTGCAGAACACTGGCACTGAGCGTGCAGCTTTCCAGCGGAGAGAAAAAGCTACTTTAACACTCTGCAAGCCTTTCCACTCCCAAAAACATGCACATGGAAGGAGCTGCTGCAAAACCGATGCTGTGCTCGCTGCTGCTCCTCCTGAAGCTCTGGCTGCTAAATCTGAGGCTTTCCTTCCAATTTCAAGCTGCAAAGCACTTGCTGAATTCCAGGGAAAGTCCGGGAGGCATTTGCTGTGCTGGCACACTTTCTCCTTCCTAGACAGAGTGGAAAAGCTTTTCCCTGCCGTGTAGGCGACAAGAGACGCATTAGACGGCGATCCGGAGCTGTCCGAAGGTAAGCGCCTGTTGCCGGCCTCTTTCGGCACAAGCCCCCGCTCCGGAGCGCACCGCGGCCGGCAGGATGCTCTCTGCCGGCGAAGGTGCCGCTTCTCCGGCAAGGAAGCCTCTGCCGCTTCTCCAGCACACGGAGAGCGTGCTAGCTGCTGAAACGTGAAGAAAGAAGCTGCAGAACACTGGCACTCAGCGTGCAGCTTTCCAGCGGAGAGAAAAAGCTACTTTAACACTCTGCAAGCCTTTCCACTCCCAAAAACATGCACATGGAAGGAGCTGCTGCAAAACCGATGCTGTGCTCGCTTCTGCTCCTCCTGAAGCTCTGGCTGCTAAATCTGAGGCTTTCCTTCCAATTTCAAGCTGCAAAGCACTTGCTGAATTCCAGGGAAAGTCCGGGAGGCATTTGCTGTGCTGGCACACTTTCTCCTTCCTAGACAGAGTGGAAAAGCTTTTCCCTGCCGTGTAGGCGACAAGAGACGCATTAGACGGCGATCCGGAGCTGTCCGAAGGTAAGCGCCTGTTGCCGGCCTCTTTCGGCACAAGCCCCCGCTCCGGAGCGCACCGCGGCCGGCAGGATGCTCTCTGCCGGCGAAGGTGCCGCTTCTCCGGCAAGGAAGCCTCTGCCGCTTCTCCAGCACACGGAGAGCGTGCTAGCTGCTGAAACGTGAAGAAAGAAGCTGCAGAACACTGGCACTGAGCGTGCAGCTTTCCAGCGGAGAGAAAAAGCTACTTTAACACTCTGCAAGCCTTTCCACTCCCAAAAACATGCACATGGAAGGAGCTGCTGCAAAAGCGATGCTGTGCTCGCTGCTGCTCCTCCTGAAGCTCTGGCTGCTAAATCTGAGGCTTTCCTTCCAATTTCAAGCTGCAAAGCACTTGCTGAATTCCAGGGAAAGTCCGGGAGGCATTTGCTGTGCTGGCACACTTTCTCCTTCCTAGACAGAGTGGAAAAGCTTTTCCCTGCCGTGTAGGCGACAAGAGACGCATTAGACGGCGATCCGGAGCTGTCCGAAGGTAAGCGCCTGTTGCCGGCCTCTTTCGGCACAAGCCCCCGCTCCGGAGCGCACCGCGGCCGGCAGGATGCTCTCTGCCGGCGAAGGTGCCGCTTCTCCGGCAAGGAAGCCTCTGCCGCTTCTCCAGCACACGGAGAGCGTGCTAGCTGCTGAAACGTGAAGAAAGAAGCTGCAGAACACTGGCACTGAGCGTGCAGCTTTCCAGCGGAGAGAAAAAGCTACTTGAACACTCTGCAAGCCTTTCCACTCCCAAAAACATGCACATGGAAGGAGCTGCTGCAAAAGCGATGCTGTGCTCGCTGCTGCTCCTCCTGAAGCTCTGGCTG
The DNA here is from genome assembly GCF_963513975.1 of Fringilla coelebs. Classification (NCBI taxonomy): domain Eukaryota; kingdom Metazoa; phylum Chordata; class Aves; order Passeriformes; family Fringillidae; genus Fringilla; species Fringilla coelebs. Next base: position 103,605,894 of record NC_140028.1, on the reverse strand, counting down.
CTAAATCTGAGGCTTTCCTTCCAATTTCAAGCTGCAAAGCACTTGCTGAATTGCAGGGAAAGTCCGGGAGGCATTTGCTGTGCTGGCACACTTTCTCCTTCCTAGACAGAGTGGAAAAGCTTTTCCCTGCCGTGTAGGCGACAAGAGACGCATTAGACGGCGATCCGGAGCTGTCCGAAGGTAAGCGCCTGTTGCCGGCCTCTTTCGGCACAAGCCCCCGCTCCGGAGCGCACCGCGGCCGGCAGGATGCTCTCTGCCGGCGAAGGTGCCGCTTCTCCGGCAAGGAAGCCTCTGCCGCTTCTCCAGCACACGGAGAGCGTGCTAGCTGCTGAAACGTGAAGAAAGAAGCTGCAGAACACTGGCACTGAGCGTGCAGCTTTCCAGCGGAGAGAAAAAGCTACTTGAACACTCTGCAAGCCTTTCCACTCCCAAAAACATGCACATGGAAGGAGCTGCTGCAAAACCGATGCTGTGCTCGCTGCTGCTCCTCCTGAAGCTCTGGCTGCTAAATCTGAGGCTTTCCTTCCAATTTCAAGCTGCAAAGCACTTGCTGAATTCCAGGGAAAGTCCGGGAGGCATTTGCTGTGCTGGCACACTTTCTCCTTCCTAGACAGAGTGGAAAAGCTTTTCCCTGCCGTGTAGGCGACAAGAGACGCATTAGACGGCGATCCGGAGCTGTCCGAAGGTAAGCGCCTGTTGCCGGCCTCTTTCGGCACAAGCCCCCGCTCCGGAGCGCACCGCGGCCGGCAGGATGCTCTCTGCCGGCGAAGGTGCCGCTTCTCCGGCAAGGAAGCCTCTGCCGCTTCTCCAGCACACGGAGAGCGTGCTAGCTGCTGAAACGTGAAGAAAGAAGCTGCAGAACACTGGCACTGAGCGTGCAGCTTTCCAGCGGAGAGAAAAAGCTACTTGAACACTCTGCAAGCCTTTCCACTCCCAAAAACATGCACATGGAAGGAGCTGCTGCAAAAGCGATGCTGTGCTCGCTGCTGCTCCTCCTGAAGCTCTGGCTGCTAAATCTGAGGCTTTCCTTCCAATTTCAAGCTGCAAAGCACTTGCTGAATTCCAGGGAAAGTCCGGGAGGCATTTGCTGTGCTGGCACACTTTCTCCTTCCTAGACAGAGTGGAAAAGCTTTTCCCTGCCGTGTAGGCGACAAGAGACGCATTAGACGGCGATCCGGAGCTGTCCGAAGGTAAGCGCCTGTTGCCGGCCTCTTTCGGCACAAGCCCCCGCTCCGGAGCGCACCGCGGCCGGCAGGATGCTCTCTGCCGGCGAAGGTGCCGCTTCTCCGGCAAGGAAGCCTCTGCCGCTTCTCCAGCACACGGAGAGCGTGCTAGCTGCTGAAACGTGAAGAAAGAAGCTGCAGAACACTGGCACTGAGCGTGCAGCTTTCCAGCGGAGAGAAAAAGCTACTTGAACACTCTGCAAGCCTTTCCACTCCCAAAAACATGCACATGGAAGGAGCTGCTGCAAAACCGATGCTGTGCTCGCTGCTGCTCCTCCTGAAGCTCTGGCTGCTAAATCTGAGGCTTTCCTTCCAATTTCAAGCTGCAAAGCACTTGCTGAATTGCAGGGAAAGTCCGGGAGGCATTTGCTGTGCTGGCACACTTTCTCCTTCCTAGACAGAGTGGAAAAGCTTTTCCCTGCCGTGTAGGCGACAAGAGACGCATTAGACGGCGATCCGGAGCTGTCCGAAGGTAAGCGCCTGTTGCCGGCCTCTTTCGGCACAAGCCCCCGCTCCGGAGCGCACCGCGGCCGGCAGGATGCTCTCTGCCGGCGAAGGTGCCGCTTCTCCGGCAAGGAAGCCTCTGCCGCTTCTCCAGCACACGGAGAGCGTGCTAGCTGCTGAAACGTGAAGAAAGAAGCTGCAGAACACTGGCACTGAGCGTGCAGCTTTCCAGCGGAGAGAAAAAGCTACTTGAACACTCTGCAAGCCTTTCCACTCCCAAAAACATGCACATGGAAGGAGCTGCTGCAAAACCGATGCTGTGCTCGCTGCTGCTCCTCCTGAAGCTCTGGCTGCTAAATCTGAGGCTTTCCTTCCAATTTCAAGCTGCAAAGCACTTGCTGAATTGCAGGGAAAGTCCGGGAGGCATTTGCTGTGCTGGCACACTTTCTCCTTCCTAGACAGAGTGGAAAAGCTTTTCCCTGCCGTGTAGGCGACAAGAGACGCATTAGACGGCGATCCGGAGCTGTCCGAAGGTAAGCGCCTGTTGCCGGCCTCTTTCGGCACAAGCCCCCGCTCCGGAGCGCACCGCGGCCGGCAGGATGCTCTCTGCCGGCGAAGGTGCCGCTTCTCCGGCAAGGAAGCCTCTGCCGCTTCTCCAGCACACGGAGAGCGTGCTAGCTGCTGAAACGTGAAGAAAGAAGCTGCAGAACACTGGCACTGAGCGTGCAGCTTTCCAGCGGAGAGAAAAAGCTACTTTAACACTCTGCAAGCCTTTCCACTCCCAAAAACATGCACATGGAAGGAGCTGCTGCAAAAGCGATGCTGTGCTCGCTGCTGCTCCTCCTGAAGCTCTGGCTGCTAAATCTGAGGCTTTCCTTCCAATTTCAAGCTGCAAAGCACTTGCTGAATTCCAGGGAAAGTCCGGGAGGCATTTGCTGTGCTGGCACACTTTCTCCTTCCTAGACAGAGTGGAAAAGCTTTTCCCTGCCGTGTAGGCGACAAGAGACGCATTAGACGGCGATCCGGAGCTGTCCGAAGGTAAGCGCCTGTTGCCGGCCTCTTTCGGCACAAGCCCCCGCTCCGGAGCGCACCGCGGCCGGCAGGATGCTCTCTGCCGGCGAAGGTGCCGCTTCTCCGGCAAGGAAGCCTCTGCCGCTTCTCCAGCACACGGAGAGCGTGCTAGCTGCTGAAACGTGAAGAAAGAAGCTGCAGAACACTGGCACTGAGCGTGCAGCTTTCCAGCGGAGAGAAAAAGCTACTTGAACACTCTGCAAGCCTTTCCACTCCCAAAAACATGCACATGGAAGGAGCTGCTGCAAAACCGATGCTGTGCTCGCTGCTGCTCCTCCTGAAGCTCTGGCTGCTAAATCTGAGGCTTTCCTTCCAATTTCAAGCTGCAAAGCACTTGCTGAATTCCAGGGAAAGTCCGGGAGGCATTTGCTGTGCTGGCACACTTTCTCCTTCCTAGACAGAGTGGAAAAGCTTTTCCCTGCCGTGTAGGCGACAAGAGACGCATTAGACGGCGATCCGGAGCTGTCCGAAGGTAAGCGCCTGTTGCCGGCCTCTTTCGGCACAAGCCCCCGCTCCGGAGCGCACCGCGGCCGGCAGGATGCTCTCTGCCGGCGAAGGTGCCGCTTCTCCGGCAAGGAAGCCTCTGCCGCTTCTCCAGCACACGGAGAGCGTGCTAGCTGCTGAAACGTGAAGAAAGAAGCTGCAGAACACTGGCACTGAGCGTGCAGCTTTCCAGCGGAGAGAAAAAGCTACTTTAACACTCTGCAAGCCTTTCCACTCCCAAAAACATGCACATGGAAGGAGCTGCTGCAAAAGCGATGCTGTGCTCGCTGCTGCTCCTCCTGAAGCTCTGGCTGCTAAATCTGAGGCTTTCCTTCCAATTTCAAGCTGCAAAGCACTTGCTGAATTCCAGGGAAAGTCCGGGAGGCATTTGCTGTGCTGGCACACTTTCTCCTTCCTAGACAGAGTGGAAAAGCTTTTCCCTGCCGTGTAGGCGACAAGAGACGCATTAGACGGCGATCCGGAGCTGTCCGAAGGTAAGCGCCTGTTGCCGGCCTCTTTCGGCACAAGCCCCCGCTCCGGAGCGCACCGCGGCCGGCAGGATGCTCTCTGCCGGCGAAGGTGCCGCTTCTCCGGCAAGGAAGCCTCTGCCGCTTCTCCAGCACACGGAGAGCGTGCTAGCTGCTGAAACGTGAAGAAAGAAGCTGCAGAACACTGGCACTGAGCGTGCAGCTTTCCAGCGGAGAGAAAAAGCTACTTTAACACTCTGCAAGCCTTTCCACTCCCAAAAACATGCACATGGAAGGAGCTGCTGCAAAAGCGATGCTGTGCTCGCTGCTGCTCCTCCTGAAGCTCTGGCTGCTAAATCTGAGGCTTTCCTTCCAATTTCAAGCTGCAAAGCACTTGCTGAATTCCAGGGAAAGTCCGGGAGGCATTTGCTGTGCTGGCACACTTTCTCCTTCCTAGACAGAGTGGAAAAGCTTTTCCCTGCCGTGTAGGCGACAAGAGACGCATTAGACGGCGATCCGGAGCTGTCCGAAGGTAAGCGCCTGTTGCCGGCCTCTTTCGGCACAAGCCCCCGCTCCGGAGCGCACCGCGGCCGGCAGGATGCTCTCTGCCGGCGAAGGTGCCGCTTCTCCGGCAAGGAAGCCTCTGCCGCTTCTCCAGCACACGGAGAGCGTGCTAGCTGCTGAAACGTGAAGAAAGAAGCTGCAGAACACTGGCACTGAGCGTGCAGCTTTCCAGCGGAGAGAAAAAGCTACTTGAACACTCTGCAAGCCTTTCCACTCCCAAAAACATGCACATGGAAGGAGCTGCTGCAAAAGCGATGCTGTGCTCGCTGCTGCTCCTCCTGAAGCTCTGGCTGCTAAATCTGAGGCTTTCCTTCCAATTTCAAGCTGCAAAGCACTTGCTGAATTCCAGGGAAAGTCCGGGAGGCATTTGCTGTGCTGGCACACTTTCTCCTTCCTAGACAGAGTGGAAAAGCTTTTCCCTGCCGTGTAGGCGACAAGAGACGCATTAGACGGCGATCCGGAGCTGTCCGAAGGTAAGCGCCTGTTGCCGGCCTCTTTCGGCACAAGCCCCCGCTCCGGAGCGCACCGCGGCCGGCAGGATGCTCTCTGCCGGCGAAGGTGCCGCTTCTCCGGCAAGGAAGCCTCTGCCGCTTCTCCAGCACACGGAGAGCGTGCTAGCTGCTGAAACGTGAAGAAAGAAGCTGCAGAACACTGGCACTCAGCGTGCAGCTTTCCAGCGGAGAGAAAAAGCTACTTGAACACTCTGCAAGCCTTTCCACTCCCAAAAACATGCACATGGAAGGAGCTGCTGCAAAACCGATGCTGTGCTCGCTGCTGCTCCTCCTGAAGCTCTGGCTGCTAAATCTGAGGCTTTCCTTCCAATTTCAAGCTGCAAAGCACTTGCTGAATTCCAGGGAAAGTCCGGGAGGCATTTGCTGTGCTGGCACACTTTCTCCTTCCTAGACAGAGTGGAAAAGCTTTTCCCTGCCGTGTAGGCGACAAGAGACGCATTAGACGGCGATCCGGAGCTGTCCGAAGGTAAGCGCCTGTTGCCGGCCTCTTTCGGCACAAGCCCCCGCTCCGGAGCGCACCGCGGCCGGCAGGATGCTCTCTGCCGGCGAAGGTGCCGCTTCTCCGGCAAGGAAGCCTCTGCCGCTTCTCCAGCACACGGAGAGCGTGCTAGCTGCTGAAACGTGAAGAAAGAAGCTGCAGAACACTGGCACTGAGCGTGCAGCTTTCCAGCGGAGAGAAAAAGCTACTTTAACACTCTGCAAGCCTTTCCACTCCCAAAAACATGCACATGGAAGGAGCTGCTGCAAAAGCGATGCTGTGCTCGCTGCTGCTCCTCCTGAAGCTCTGGCTGCTAAATCTGAGGCTTTCCTTCCAATTTCAAGCTGCAAAGCACTTGCTGAATTCCAGGGAAAGTCCGGGAGGCATTTGCTGTGCTGGCACACTTTCTCCTTCCTAGACAGAGTGGAAAAGCTTTTCCCTGCCGTGTAGGCGACAAGAGACGCATTAGACGGCGATCCGGAGCTGTCCGAAGGTAAGCGCCTGTTGCCGGCCTCTTTCGGCACAAGCCCCCGCTCCGGAGCGCACCGCGGCCGGCAGGATGCTCTCTGCCGGCGAAGGTGCCGCTTCTCCGGCAAGGAAGCCTCTGCCGCTTCTCCAGCACACGGAGAGCGTGCTAGCTGCTGAAACGTGAAGAAAGAAGCTGCAGAACACTGGCACTGAGCGTGCAGCTTTCCAGCGGAGAGAAAAAGCTACTTTAACACTCTGCAAGCCTTTCCACTCCCAAAAACATGCACATGGAAGGAGCTGCTGCAAAACCGATGCTGTGCTCGCTGCTGCTCCTCCTGAAGCTCTGGCTGCTAAATCTGAGGCTTTCCTTCCAATTTCAAGCTGCAAAGCACTTGCTGAATTGCAGGGAAAGTCCGGGAGGCATTTGCTGTGCTGGCACACTTTCTCCTTCCTAGACAGAGTGGAAAAGCTTTTCCCTGCCGTGTAGGCGACAAGAGACGCATTAGACGGCGATCCGGAGCTGTCCGAAGGTAAGCGCCTGTTGCCGGCCTCTTTCGGCACAAGCCTCCGCTCCGGAGCGCACCGCGGCCGGCAGGATGCTCTCTGCCGGCGAAGGTGCCGCTTCTCCGGCAAGGAAGCCTCTGCCGCTTCTCCAGCACACGGAGAGCGTGCTAGCTGCTGAAACGTGAAGAAAGAAGCTGCAGAACACTGGCACTGAGCGTGCAGCTTTCCAGCGGAGAGAAAAAGCTACTTTAACACTCTGCAAGCCTTTCCACTCCCAAAAACATGCACATGGAAGGAGCTGCTGCAAAACCGATGCTGTGCTCGCTGCTGCTCCTCCTGAAGCTCTGGCTGCTAAATCTGAGGCTTTCCTTCCAATTTCAAGCTGCAAAGCACTTGCTGAATTGCAGGGAAAGTCCGGGAGGCATTTGCTGTGCTGGCACACTTTCTCCTTCCTAGACAGAGTGGAAAAGCTTTTCCCTGCCGTGTAGGCGACAAGAGACGCATTAGACGGCGATCCGGAGCTGTCCGAAGGTAAGCGCCTGTTGCCGGCCTCTTTCGGCACAAGCCCCCGCTCCGGAGCGCACCGCGGCCGGCAGGATGCTCTCTGCCGGCGAAGGTGCCGCTTCTCCGGCAAGGAAGCCTCTGCCGCTTCTCCAGCACACGGAGAGCGTGCTAGCTGCTGAAACGTGAAGAAAGAAGCTGCAGAACACTGGCACTGAGCGTGCAGCTTTCCAGCGGAGAGAAAAAGCTACTTTAACACTCTGCAAGCCTTTCCACTCCCAAAAACATGCACATGGAAGGAGCTGCTGCAAAACCGATGCTGTGCTCGCTGCTGCTCCTCCTGAAGCTCTGGCTGCTAAATCTGAGGCTTTCCTTCCAATTTCAAGCTGCAAAGCACTTGCTGAATTCCAGGGAAAGTCCGGGAGGCATTTGCTGTGCTGGCACACTTTCTCCTTCCTAGACAGAGTGGAAAAGCTTTTCCCTGCCGTGTAGGCGACAAGAGACGCATTAGACGGCGATCCGGAGCTGTCCGAAGGTAAGCGCCTGTTGCCGGCCTCTTTCGGCACAAGCCCCCGCTCCGGAGCGCACCGCGGCCGGCAGGATGCTCTCTGCCGGCGAAGGTGCCGCTTCTCCGGCAAGGAAGCCTCTGCCGCTTCTCCAGCACACGGAGAGCGTGCTAGCTGCTGAAACGTGAAGAAAGAAGCTGCAGAACACTGGCACTGAGCGTGCAGCTTTCCAGCGGGGAGAAAAAGCTACTTTAACACTCTGCAAGCCTTTCCACTCCCAAAAACATGCACATGGAAGGAGCTGCTGCAAAAGCGATGCTGTGCTCGCTGCTGCTCCTCCTGAAGCTCTGGCTGCTAAATCTGAGGCTTTCCTTCCAATTTCAAGCTGCAAAGCACTTGCTGAATTCCAGGGAAAGTCCGGGAGGCATTTGCTGTGCTGGCACACTTTCTCCTTCCTAGACAGAGTGGAAAAGCTTTTCCCTGCCGTGTAGGCGACAAGAGACGCATTAGACGGCGATCCGGAGCTGTCCGAAGGTAAGCGCCTGTTGCCGGCCTCTTTCGGCACAAGCCCCCGCTCCGGAGCGCACCGCGGCCGGCAGGATGCTCTCTGCCGGCGAAGGTGCCGCTTCTCCGGCAAGGAAGCCTCTGCCGCTTCTCCAGCACACGGAGAGCGTGCTAGCTGCTGAAACGTGAAGAAAGAAGCTGCAGAACACTGGCACTGAGCGTGCAGCTTTCCAGCGGAGAGAAAAAGCTACTTGAACACTCTGCAAGCCTTTCCACTCCCAAAAACATGCACATGGAAGGAGCTGCTGCAAAACCGATGCTGTGCTCGCTGCTGCTCCTCCTGAAGCTCTGGCTGCTAAATCTGAGGCTTTCCTTCCAATTTCAAGCTGCAAAGCACTTGCTGAATTGCAGGGAAAGTCCGGGAGGCATTTGCTGTGCTGGCACACTTTCTCCTTCCTAGACAGAGTGGAAAAGCTTTTCCCTGCCGTGTAGGCGACAAGAGACGCATTAGACGGCGATCCGGAGCTGTCCGAAGGTAAGCGCCTGTTGCCGGCCTCTTTCGGCACAAGCCCCCGCTCCGGAGCGCACCGCGGCCGGCAGGATGCTCTCTGCCGGCGAAGGTGCCGCTTCTCCGGCAAGGAAGCCTCTGCCGCTTCTCCAGCACACGGAGAGCGTGCTAGCTGCTGAAACGTGAAGAAAGAAGCTGCAGAACACTGGCACTGAGCGTGCAGCTTTCCAGCGGAGAGAAAAAGCTACTTTAACACTCTGCAAGCCTTTCCACTCCCAAAAACATGCACATGGAAGGAGCTGCTGCAAAAGCGATGCTGTGCTCGCTGCTGCTCCTCCTGAAGCTCTGGCTGCTAAATCTGAGGCTTTCCTTCCAATTTCAAGCTGCAAAGCACTTGCTGAATTCCAGGGAAAGTCCGGGAGGCATTTGCTGTGCTGGCACACTTTCTCCTTCCTAGACAGAGTGGAAAAGCTTTTCCCTGCCGTGTAGGCGACAAGAGACGCATTAGACGGCGATCCGGAGCTGTCCGAAGGTAAGCGCCTGTTGCCGGCCTCTTTCGGCACAAGCCCCCGCTCCGGAGCGCACCGCGGCCGGCAGGATGCTCTCTGCCGGCGAAGGTGCCGCTTCTCCGGCAAGGAAGCCTCTGCCGCTTCTCCAGCACACGGAGAGCGTGCTAGCTGCTGAAACGTGAAGAAAGAAGCTGCAGAACACTGGCACTGAGCGTGCAGCTTTCCAGCGGAGAGAAAAAGCTACTTTAACACTCTGCAAGCCTTTCCACTCCCAAAAACATGCACATGGAAGGAGCTGCTGCAAAAGCGATGCTGTGCTCGCTGCTGCTCCTCCTGAAGCTCTGGCTGCTAAATCTGAGGCTTTCCTTCCAATTTCAAGCTGCAAAGCACTTGCTGAATTCCAGGGAAAGTCCGGGAGGCATTTGCTGTGCTGGCACACTTTCTCCTTCCTAGACAGAGTGGAAAAGCTTTTCCCTGCCGTGTAGGCGACAAGAGACGCATTAGACGGCGATCCGGAGCTGTCCGAAGGTAAGCGCCTGTTGCCGGCCTCTTTCGGCACAAGCCCCCGCTCCGGAGCGCACCGCGGCCGGCAGGATGCTCTCTGCCGGCGAAGGTGCCGCTTCTCCGGCAAGGAAGCCTCTGCCGCTTCTCCAGCACACGGAGAGCGTGCTAGCTGCTGAAACGTGAAGAAAGAAGCTGCAGAACACTGGCACTGAGCGTGCAGCTTTCCAGCGGAGAGAAAAAGCTACTTGAACACTCTGCAAGCCTTTCCACTCCCAAAAACATGCACATGGAAGGAGCTGCTGCAAAAGCGATGCTGTGCTCGCTGCTGCTCCTCCTGAAGCTCTGGCTGCTAAATCTGAGGCTTTCCTTCCAATTTCAAGCTGCAAAGCACTTGCTGAATTGCAGGGAAAGTCCGGGAGGCATTTGCTGTGCTGGCACACTTTCTCCTTCCTAGACAGAGTGGAAAAGCTTTTCCCTGCCGTGTAGGCGACAAGAGACGCATTAGACGGCGATCCGGAGCTGTCCGAAGGTAAGCGCCTGTTGCCGGCCTCTTTCGGCACAAGCCCCCGCTCCGGAGCGCACCGCGGCCGGCAGGATGCTCTCTGCCGGCGAAGGTGCCGCTTCTCCGGCAAGGAAGCCTCTGCCGCTTCTCCAGCACACGGAGAGCGTGCTAGCTGCTGAAACGTGAAGAAAGAAGCTGCAGAACACTGGCACTGAGCGTGCAGCTTTCCAGCGGAGAGAAAAAGCTACTTTAACACTCTGCAAGCCTTTCCACTCCCAAAAACATGCACATGGAAGGAGCTGCTGCAAAAGCGATGCTGTGCTCGCTGCTGCTCCTCCTGAAGCTCTGGCTGCTAAATCTGAGGCTTTCCTTCCAATTTCAAGCTGCAAAGCACTTGCTGAATTCCAGGGAAAGTCCGGGAGGCATTTGCTGTGCTGGCACACTTTCTCCTTCCTAGACAGAGTGGAAAAGCTTTTCCCTGCCGTGTAGGCGACAAGAGACGCATTAGACGGCGATCCGGAGCTGTCCGAAGGTAAGCGCCTGTTGCCGGCCTCTTTCGGCACAAGCCCCCGCTCCGGAGCGCACCGCGGCCGGCAGGATGCTCTCTGCCGGCGAAGGTGCCGCTTCTCCGGCAAGGAAGCCTCTGCCGCTTCTCCAGCACACGGAGAGCGTGCTAGCTGCTGAAACGTGAAGAAAGAAGCTGCAGAACACTGGCACTGAGCGTGCAGCTTTCCAGCGGAGAGAAAAAGCTACTTGAACACTCTGCAAGCCTTTCCACTCCCAAAAACATGCACATGGAAGGAGCTGCTGCAAAAGCGATGCTGTGCTCGCTGCTGCTCCTCCTGAAGCTCTGGCTGCTAAATCTGAGGCTTTCCTTCCAATTTCAAGCTGCAAAGCACTTGCTGAATTGCAGGGAAAGTCCGGGAGGCATTTGCTGTGCTGGCACACTTTCTCCTTCCTAGACAGAGTGGAAAAGCTTTTCCCTGCCGTGTAGGCGACAAGAGACGCATTAGACGGCGATCCGGAGCTGTCCGAAGGTAAGCGCCTGTTGCCGGCCTCTTTCGGCACAAGCCCCCGCTCCGGAGCGCACCGCGGCCGGCAGGATGCTCTCTGCCGGCGAAGGTGCCGCTTCTCCGGCAAGGAAGCCTCTGCCGCTTCTCCAGCACACGGAGAGCGTGCTAGCTGCTGAAACGTGAAGAAAGAAGCTGCAGAACACTGGCACTGAGCGTGCAGCTTTCCAGCGGAGAGAAAAAGCTACTTGAACACTCTGCAAGCCTTTCCACTCCCAAAAACATGCACATGGAAGGAGCTGCTGCAAAACCGATGCTGTGCTCGCTGCTGCTCCTCCTGAAGCTCTGGCTGCTAAATCTGAGGCTTTCCTTCCAATTTCAAGCTGCAAAGCACTTGCTGAATTGCAGGGAAAGTCCGGGAGGCATTTGCTGTGCTGGCACACTTTCTCCTTCCTAGACAGAGTGGAAAAGCTTTTCCCTGCCGTGTAGGCGACAAGAGACGCATTAGACGGCGATCCGGAGCTGTCCGAAGGTAAGCGCCTGTTGCCGGCCTCTTTCGGCACAAGCCCCCGCTCCGGAGCGCACCGCGGCCGGCAGGATGCTCTCTGCCGGCGAAGGTGCCGCTTCTCCGGCAAGGAAGCCTCTGCCTCTTCTCCAGCACACGGAGAGCGTGCTAGCTGCTGAAACGTGAAGAAAGAAGCTGCAGAACACTGGCACTGAGCGTGCAGCTTTCCAGCGGAGAGAAAAAGCTACTTGAACACTCTGCAAGCCTTTCCACTCCCAAAAACATGCACATGGAAGGAGCTGCTGCAAAAGCGATGCTGTGCTCGCTGCTGCTCCTCCTGAAGCTCTGGCTGCTAAATCTGAGGCTTTCCTTCCAATTTCAAGCTGCAAAGCACTTGCTGAATTCCAGGGAAAGTCCGGGAGGCATTTGCTGTGCTGGCACACTTTCTCCTTCCTAGACAGAGTGGAAAAGCTTTTCCCTGCCGTGTAGGCGACAAGAGACGCATTAGATTGCGATCCGGAGCTGTCCGAAGGTAAGCGCCTGTTGCCGGCCTCTTTCGGCACAAGCCCCCGCTCCGGAGCGCACCGCGGCCGGCAGGATGCTCTCTGCCGGCGAAGGTGCCGCTTCTCCGGCAAGGAAGCCTCTGCCGCTTCTCCAGCACACGGAGAGCGTGCTAGCTGCTGAAACGTGAAGAAAGAAGGTGCAGAACACTGGCACTGAGCGTGCAGCTTTCCAGCGGAGAGAAAAAGCTACTTTAACACTCTGCAAGCCTTTCCACTCCCAAAAACATGCACATGGAAGGAGCTGCTGCAAAAGCGATGCTGTGCTCGCTGCTGCTCCTCCTGAAGCTCTGGCTGCTAAATCTGAGGCTTTCCTTCCAATTTCAAGCTGCAAAGCACTTGCTGAATTCCAGGGAAAGTCCGGGAGGCATTTGCTGTGCTGGCACACTTTCTCCTTCCTAGACAGAGTGGAAAAGCTTTTCCCTGCCGTGTAGGCGACAAGAGACGCATTAGATTGCGATCCGGAGCTGTCCGAAGGTAAGCGCCTGTTGCCGGCCTCTTTCGGCACAAGCCCCCGCTCCGGAGCGCACCGCGGCCGGCAGGATGCTCTCTGCCGGCGAAGGTGCCGCTTCTCCGGCAAGGAAGCCTCTGCCGCTTCTCCAGCACACGGAGAGCGTGCTAGCTGCTGAAACGTGAAGAAAGAAGCTGCAGAACACTGGCACTGAGCGTGCAGCTTTCCAGCGGAGAGAAAAAGCTACTTTAACACTCTGCAAGCCTTTCCACTCCCAAAAACATGCACATGGAAGGAGCTGCTGCAAAACCGATGCTGTGCTCGCTGCTGCTCCTCCTGAAGCTCTGGCTGCTAAATCTGAGGCTTTCCTTCCAATTTCAAGCTGCAAAGCACTTGCTGAATTCCAGGGAAAGTCCGGGAGGCATTTGCTGTGCTGGCACACTTTCTCCTTCCTAGACAGAGTGGAAAAGCTTTTCCCTGCCGTGTAGGCGACAAGAGACGCATTAGACGGCGATCCGGAGCTGTCCGAAGGTAAGCGCCTGTTGCCGGCCTCTTTCGGCACAAGCCTCCGCTCCGGAGCGCACCGCGGCCGGCAGGATGCTCTCTGCCGGCGAAGGTGACGCTTCTCCGGCAAGGAAGCCTCTGCCGCTTCTCCAGCACACGGAGAGCGTGCTAGCTGCTGAAACGTGAAGAAAGAAGCTGCAGAACACTGGCACTGAGCGTGCAGCTTTCCAGCGGGGAGAAAAAGCTACTTTAACACTCTGCAAGCCTTTCCACTCCCAAAAACATGCACATGGAAGGAGCTGCTGCAAAAGCGATGCTGTGCTCGCTGCTGCTCCTCCTGAAGCTCTGGCTGCTAAATCTGAGGCTTTCCTTCCAATTTCAAGCTGCAAAGCACTTGCTGAATTGCAGGGAAAGTCCGGGAGGCATTTGCTGTGCTGGCACACTTTCTCCTTCCTAGACAGAGTGGAAAAGCTTTTCCCTGCCGTGTAGGCGACAAGAGACGCATTAGACGGCGATCCGGAGCTGTCCGAAGGTAAGCGCCTGTTGCCGGCCTCTTTCGGCACAAGCCCCCGCTCCGGAGCGCACCGCGGCCGGCAGGATGCTCTCTGCCGGCGAAGGTGCCGCTTCTCCGGCAAGGAAGCCTCTGCCGCTTCTCCAGCACACGGAGAGCGTGCTAGCTGCTGAAACGTGAAGAAAGAAGCTGCAGAACACTGGCACTGAGCGTGCAGCTTTCCAGCGGAGAGAAAAAGCTACTTGAACACTCTGCAAGCCTTTCCACTCCCAAAAACATGCACATGGAAGGAGCTGCTGCAAAAGCGATGCTGTGCTCGCTGCTGCTCCTCCTGAAGCTCTGGCTGCTAAATCTGAGGCTTTCCTTCCAATTTCAAGCTGCAAAGCACTTGCTGAATTCCAGGGAAAGTCCGGGAGGCATTTGCTGTGCTGGCACACTTTCTCCTTCCTAGACAGAGTGGAAAAGCTTTTCCCTGCCGTGTAGGCGACAAGAGACGCATTAGACGGCGATCCGGAGCTGTCCGAAGGTAAGCGCCTGTTGCCGGCCTCTTTCGGCACAAGCCCCCGCTCCGGAGCGCACCGCGGCCGGCAGGATGCTCTCTGCCGGCGAAGGTGCCGCTTCTCCGGCAAGGAAGCCTCTGCCGCTTCTCCAGCACACGGAGAGCGTGCTAGCTGCTGAAACGTGAAGAAAGAAGCTGCAGAACACTGGCACTGAGCGTGCAGCTTTCCAGCGGAGAGAAAAAGCTACTTTAACACTCTGCAAGCCTTTCCACTCCCAAAAACATGCACATGGAAGGAGCTGCTGCAAAACCGATGCTGTGCTCGCTGCTGCTCCTCCTGAAGCTCTGGCTGCTAAATCTGAGGCTTTCCTTCCAATTTCAAGCTGCAAAGCACTTGCTGAATTGCAGGGAAAGTCCGGGAGGCATTTGCTGTGCTGGCACACTTTCTCCTTCCTAGACAGAGTGGAAAAGCTTTTCCCTGCCGTGTAGGCGACAAGAGACGCATTAGACGGCGATCCGGAGCTGTCCGAAGGTAAGCGCCTGTTGCCGGCCTCTTTCGGCACAAGCCCCCGCTCCGGAGCGCACCGCGGCCGGCAGGATGCTCTCTGCCGGCGAAGGTGCCGCTTCTCCGGCAAGGAAGCCTCTGCCGCTTCTCCAGCACACGGAGAGCGTGCTAGCTGCTGAAACGTGAAGAAAGAAGCTGCAGAACACTGGCACTGAGCGTGCAGCTTTCCAGCGGAGAGAAAAAGCTACTTTAACACTCTGCAAGCCTTTCCACTCCCAAAAACATGCACATGGAAGGAGCTGCTGCAAAAGCGATGCTGTGCTCGCTGCTGCTCCTCCTGAAGCTCTGGCTGCTAAATCTGAGGCTTTCCTTCCAATTTCAAGCTGCAAAGCACTTGCTGAATTCCAGGGAAAGTCCGGGAGGCATTTGCTGTGCTGGCACACTTTCTCCTTCCTAGACAGAGTGGAAAAGCTTTTCCCTGCCGTGTAGGCGACAAGAGACGCATTAGACGGCGATCCGGAGCTGTCCGAAGGTAAGCGCCTGTTGCCGGCCTCTTTCGGCACAAGCCCCCGCTCCGGAGCGCACCGCGGCCGGCAGGATGCTCTCTGCCGGCGAAGGTGCCGCTTCTCCGGCAAGGAAGCCTCTGCCGCTTCTCCAGCACACGGAGAGCGTGCTAGCTGCTGAAACGTGAAGAAAGAAGCTGCAGAACACTGGCACTCAGCGTGCAGCTTTCCAGCGGAGAGAAAAAGCTACTTTAACACTCTGCAAGCCTTTCCACTCCCAAAAACATGCACATGGAAGGAGCTGCTGCAAAACCGATGCTGTGCTCGCTGCTGCTCCTCCTGAAGCTCTGGCTGCTAAATCTGAGGCTTTCCTTCCAATTTCAAGCTGCAAAGCACTTGCTGAATTGCAGGGAAAGTCCGGGAGGCATTTGCTGTGCTGGCACACTTTCTCCTTCCTAGACAGAGTGGAAAAGCTTTTCCCTGCCGTGTAGGCGACAAGAGACGCATTAGACGGCGATCCGGAGCTGTCCGAAGGTAAGCGCCTGTTGCCGGCCTCTTTCGGCACAAGCCCCCGCTCCGGAGCGCACCGCGGCCGGCAGGATGCTCTCTGCCGGCGAAGGTGCCGCTTCTCCGGCAAGGAAGCCTCTGCCTCTTCTCCAGCACACGGAGAGCGTGCTAGCTGCTGAAACGTGAAGAAAGAAGCTGCAGAACACTGGCACTGAGCGTGCAGCTTTCCAGCGGAGAGAAAAAGCTACTTGAACACTCTGCAAGCCTTTCCACTCCCAAAAACATGCACATGGAAGGAGCTGCTGCAAAAGCGATGCTGTGCTCGCTGCTGCTCCTCCTGAAGCTCTGGCTGCTAAATCTGAGGCTTTCCTTCCAATTTCAAGCTGCAAAGCACTTGCTGAATTCCAGGGAAAGTCCGGGAGGCATTTGCTGTGCTGGCACACTTTCTCCTTCCTAGACAGAGTGGAAAAGCTTTTCCCTGCCGTGTAGGCGACAAGAGACGCATTAGATTGCGATCCGGAGCTGTCCGAAGGTAAGCGCCTGTTGCCGGCCTCTTTCGGCACAAGCCCCCGCTCCGGAGCGCACCGCGGCCGGCAGGATGCTCTCTGCCGGCGAAGGTGCCGCTTCTCCGGCAAGGAAGCCTCTGCCGCTTCTCCAGCACACGGAGAGCGTGCTAGCTGCTGAAACGTGAAGAAAGAAGCTGCAGAACACTGGCACTGAGCGTGCAGCTTTCCAGCGGAGAGAAAAAGCTACTTTAACACTCTGCAAGCCTTTCCACTCCCAAAAACATGCACATGGAAGGAGCTGCTGCAAAAGCGATGCTGTGCTCGCTGCTGCTCCTCCTGAAGCTCTGGCTGCTAAATCTGAGGCTTTCCTTCCAATTTCAAGCTGCAAAGCACTTGCTGAATTCCAGGGAAAGTCCGGGAGGCATTTGCTGTGCTGGCACACTTTCTCCTTCCTAGACAGAGTGGAAAAGCTTTTCCCTGCCGTGTAGGCGACAAGAGACGCATTAGATTGCGATCCGGAGCTGTCCGAAGGTAAGCGCCTGTTGCCGGCCTCTTTCGGCACAAGCCCCCGCTCCGGAGCGCACCGCGGCCGGCAGGATGCTCTCTGCCGGCGAAGGTGCCGCTTCTCCGGCAAGGAAGCCTCTGCCGCTTCTCCAGCACACGGAGAGCGTGCTAGCTGCTGAAACGTGAAGAAAGAAGCTGCAGAACACTGGCACTGAGCGTGCAGCTTTCCAGCGGAGAGAAAAAGCTACTTTAACACTCTGCAAGCCTTTCCACTCCCAAAAACATGCACATGGAAGGAGCTGCTGCAAAAGCGATGCTGTGCTCGCTGCTGCTCCTCCTGAAGCTCTGGCTGCTAAATCTGAGGCTTTCCTTCCAATTTCAAGCTGCAAAGCACTTGCTGAATTCCAGGGAAAGTCCGGGAGGCATTTGCTGTGCTGGCACACTTTCTCCTTCCTAGACAGAGTGGAAAAGCTTTTCCCTGCCGTGTAGGCGACAAGAGACGCATTAGACGGCGATCCGGAGCTGTCCGAAGGTAAGCGCCTGTTGCCGGCCTCTTTCGGCACAAGCCTCCGCTCCGGAGCGCACCGCGGCCGGCAGGATGCTCTCTGCCGGCGAAGGTGCCGCTTCTCCGGCAAGGAAGCCTCTGCCGCTTCTCCAGCACACGGAGAGCGTGCTAGCTGCTGAAACGTGAAGAAAGAAGCTGCAGAACACTGGCACTGAGCGTGCAGCTTTCCAGCGGAGAGAAAAAGCTACTTTAACACTCTGCAAGCCTTTCCACTCCCAAAAACATGCACATGGAAGGAGCTGCTGCAAAAGCGATGCTGTGCTCGCTGCTGCTCCTCCTGAAGCTCTGGCTGCTAAATCTGAGGCTTTCCTTCCAATTTCAAGCTGCAAAGCACTTGCTGAATTCCAGGGAAAGTCCGGGAGGCATTTGCTGTGCTGGCACACTTTCTCCTTCCTAGACAGAGTGGAAAAGCTTTTCCCTGCCGTGTAGGCGACAAGAGACGCATTAGACGGCGATCCGGAGCTGTCCGAAGGTAAGCGCCTGTTGCCGGCCTCTTTCGGCACAAGCCCCCGCTCCGGAGCGCACCGCGGCCGGCAGGATGCTCTCTGCCGGCGAAGGTGCCGCTTCTCCGGCAAGGAAGCCTCTGCCGCTTCTCCAGCACACGGAGAGCGTGCTAGCTGCTGAAACGTGAAGAAAGAAGCTGCAGAACACTGGCACTGAGCGTGCAGCTTTCCAGCGGAGAGAAAAAGCTACTTTAACACTCTGCAAGCCTTTCCACTCCCAAAAACATGCACATGGAAGGAGCTGCTGCAAAACCGATGCTGTGCTCGCTGCTGCTCCTCCTGAAGCTCTGGCTGCTAAATCTGAGGCTTTCCTTCCAATTTCAAGCTGCAAAGCACTTGCTGAATTGCAGGGAAAGTCCGGGAGGCATTTGCTGTGCTGGCACACTTTCTCCTTCCTAGACAGAGTGGAAAAGCTTTTCCCTGCCGTGTAGGCGACAAGAGACGCATTAGACGGCGATCCGGAGCTGTCCGAAGGTAAGCGCCTGTTGCCGGCCTCTTTCGGCACAAGCCTCCGCTCCGGAGCGCACCGCGGCCGGCAGGATGCTCTCTGCCGGCGAAGGTGCCGCTTCTCCGGCAAGGAAGCCTCTGCCGCTTCTCCAGCACACGGAGAGCGTGCTAGCTGCTGAAACGTGAAGAAAGAAGCTGCAGAACACTGGCACTGAGCGTGCAGCTTTCCAGCGGAGAGAAAAAGCTACTTTAACACTCTGCAAGCCTTTCCACTCCCAAAAACATGCACATGGAAGGAGCTGCTGCAAAAGCGATGCTGTGCTCGCTGCTGCTCCTCCTGAAGCTCTGGCTGCTAAATCTGAGGCTTTCCTTCCAATTTCAAGCTGCAAAGCACTTGCTGAATTGCAGGGAAAGTCCGGGAGGCATTTGCTGTGCTGGCACACTTTCTCCTTCCTAGACAGAGTGGAAAAGCTTTTCCCTGCCGTGTAGGCGACAAGAGACGCATTAGACGGCGATCCGGAGCTGTCCGAAGGTAAGCGCCTGTTGCCGGCCTCTTTCGGCACAAGCCCCCGCTCCGGAGCGCACCGCGGCCGGCAGGATGCTCTCTGCCGGCGAAGGTGCCGCTTCTCCGGCAAGGAAGCCTCTGCCGCTTCTCCAGCACACGGAGAGCGTGCTAGCTGCTGAAACGTGAAGAAAGAAGCTGCAGAACACTGGCACTGAGCGTGCAGCTTTCCAGCGGAGAGAAAAAGCTACTTTAACACTCTGCAAGCCTTTCCACTCCCAAAAACATGCACATGGAAGGAGCTGCTGCAAAAGCGATGCTGTGCTCGCTGCTGCTCCTCCTGAAGCTCTGGCTGCTAAATCTGAGGCTTTCCTTCCAATTTCAAGCTGCAAAGCACTTGCTGAATTGCAGGGAAAGTCCGGGAGGCATTTGCTGTGCTGGCACACTTTCTCCTTCCTAGACAGAGTGGAAAAGCTTTTCCCTGCCGTGTAGGCGACAAGAGACGCATTAGATTGCGATCCGGAGCTGTCCGAAGGTAAGCGCCTGTTGCCGGCCTCTTTCGGCACAAGCCCCCGCTCCGGAGCGCACCGCGGCCGGCAGGATGCTCTCTGCCGGCGAAGGTGCCGCTTCTCCGGCAAGGAAGCCTCTGCCGCTTCTCCAGCACACGGAGAGCGTGCTAGCTGCTGAAACGTGAAGAAAGAAGCTGCAGAAGACTGGCACTGAGCGTGCAGCTTTCCAGCGGAGAGAAAAAGCTACTTTAACACTCTGCAAGCCTTTCCACTCCCAAAAACATGCACATGGAAGGAGCTGCTGCAAAACCGATGCTGTGCTCGCTGCTGCTCCTCCTGAAGCTCTGGCTGCTAAATCTGAGGCTTTCCTTCCAATTTCAAGCTGCAAAGCACTTGCTGAATTCCAGGGAAAGTCCGGGAGGCATTTGCTGTGCTGGCACACTTTCTCCTTCCTAGACAGAGTGGAAAAGCTTTTCCCTGCCGTGTAGGCGACAAGAGACGCATTAGACGGCGATCCGGAGCTGTCCGAAGGTAAGCGCCTGTTGCCGGCCTCTTTCGGCACAAGCCTCCGCTCCGGAGCGCACCGCGGCCGGCAGGATGCTCTCTGCCGGCGAAGGTGCCGCTTCTCCGGCAAGGAAGCCTCTGCCGCTTCTCCAGCACACGGAGAGCGTGCTAGCTGCTGAAACGTGAAGAAAGAAGCTGCAGAACACTGGCACTGAGCGTGCAGCTTTCCAGCGGAGAGAAAAAGCTACTTTAACACTCTGCAAGCCTTTCCACTCCCAAAAACATGCACATGGAAGGAGCTGCTGCAAAACCGATGCTGTGCTCGCTGCTGCTCCTCCTGAAGCTCTGGCTGCTAAATCTGAGGCTTTCCTTCCAATTTCAAGCTGCAAAGCACTTGCTGAATTGCAGGGAAAGTCCGGGAGGCATTTGCTGTGCTGGCACACTTTCTCCTTCCTAGACAGAGTGGAAAAGCTTTTCCCTGCCGTGTAGGCGACAAGAGACGCATTAGACGGCGATCCGGAGCTGTCCGAAGGTAAGCGCCTGTTGCCGGCCTCTTTCGGCACAAGCCCCCGCTCCGGAGCGCACCGCGGCCGGCAGGATGCTCTCTGCCGGCGAAGGTGCCGCTTCTCCGGCAAGGAAGCCTCTGCCGCTTCTCCAGCACACGGAGAGCGTGCTAGCTGCTGAAACGTGAAGAAAGAAGCTGCAGAACACTGGCACTGAGCGTGCAGCTTTCCAGCGGAGAGAAAAAGCTACTTTAACACTCTGCAAGCCTTTCCACTCCCAAAAACATGCACATGGAAGGAGCTGCTGCAAAAGCGATGCTGTGCTCGCTGCTGCTCCTCCTGAAGCTCTGGCTGCTAAATCTGAGGCTTTCCTTCCAATTTCAAGCTGCAAAGCACTTGCTGAATTCCAGGGAAAGTCCGGGAGGCATTTGCTGTGCTGGCACACTTTCTCCTTCCTAGACAGAGTGGAAAAGCTTTTCCCTGCCGTGTAGGCGACAAGAGACGCATTAGACGGCGATCCGGAGCTGTCCGAAGGTAAGCGCCTGTTGCCGGCCTCTTTCGGCACAAGCCCCCGCTCCGGAGCGCACCGCGGCCGGCAGGATGCTCTCTGCCGGCGAAGGTGCCGCTTCTCCGGCAAGGAAGCCTCTGCCGCTTCTCCAGCACACGGAGAGCGTGCTAGCTGCTGAAACGTGAAGAAAGAAGCTGCAGAAGACTGGCACTGAGCGTGCAGCTTTCCAGCGGAGAGAAAAAGCTACTTGAACACTCTGCAAGCCTTTCCACTCCCAAAAACATGCACATGGAAGGAGCTGCTGCAAAACCGATGCTGTGCTCGCTGCTGCTCCTCCTGAAGCTCTGGCTGCTAAATCTGAGGCTTTCCTTCCAATTTCAAGCTGCAAAGCACTTGCTGAATTCCAGGGAAAGTCCGGGAGGCATTTGCTGTGCTGGCACACTTTCTCCTTCCTAGACAGAGTGGAAAAGCTTTTCCCTGCCGTGTAGGCGACAAGAGACGCATTAGACGGCGATCCGGAGCTGTCCGAAGGTAAGCGCCTGTTGCCGGCCTCTTTCGGCACAAGCCCCCGCTCCGGAGCGCACCGCGGCCGGCAGGATGCTCTCTGCCGGCGAAGGTGCCGCTTCTCCGGCAAGGAAGCCTCTGCCGCTTCTCCAGCACACGGAGAGCGTGCTAGCTGCTGAAACGTGAAGAAAGAAGCTGCAGAACACTGGCACTGAGCGTGCAGCTTTCCAGCGGAGAGAAAAAGCTACTTTAACACTCTGCAAGCCTTTCCACTCCCAAAAACATGCACATGGAAGGAGCTGCTGCAAAACCGATGCTGTGCTCGCTGCTGCTCCTCCTGAAGCTCTGGCTGCTAAATCTGAGGCTTTCCTTCCAATTTCAAGCTGCAAAGCACTTGCTGAATTGCAGGGAAAGTCCGGGAGGCATTTGCTGTGCTGGCACACTTTCTCCTTCCTAGACAGAGTGGAAAAGCTTTTCCCTGCCGTGTAGGCGACAAGAGACGCATTAGACGGCGATCCGGAGCTGTCCGAAGGTAAGCGCCTGTTGCCGGCCTCTTTCGGCACAAGCCCCCGCTCCGGAGCGCACCGCGGCCGGCAGGATGCTCTCTGCCGGCGAAGGTGCCGCTTCTCCGGCAAGGAAGCCTCTGCCGCTTCTCCAGCACACGGAGAGCGTGCTAGCTGCTGAAACGTGAAGAAAGAAGCTGCAGAACACTGGCACTCAGCGTGCAGCTTTCCAGCGGAGAGAAAAAGCTACTTTAACACTCTGCAAGCCTTTCCACTCCCAAAAACATGCACATGGAAGGAGCTGCTGCAAAAGCGATGCTGTGCTCGCTGCTGCTCCTCCTGAAGCTCTGGCTGCTAAATCTGAGGCTTTCCTTCCAATTTCAAGCTGCAAAGCACTTGCTGAATTCCAGGGAAAGTCCGGGAGGCATTTGCTGTGCTGGCACACTTTCTCCTTCCTAGACAGAGTGGAAAAGCTTTTCCCTGCCGTGTAGGCGACAAGAGACGCATTAGACGGCGATCCGGAGCTGTCCGAAGGTAAGCGCCTGTTGCCGGCCTCTTTCGGCACAAGCCCCCGCTCCGGAGCGCACCGCGGCCGGCAGGATGCTCTCTGCCGGCGAAGGTGCCGCTTCTCCGGCAAGGAAGCCTCTGCCGCTTCTCCAGCACACGGAGAGCGTGCTAGCTGCTGAAACGTGAAGAAAGAAGCTGCAGAACACTGGCACTCAGCGTGCAGCTTTCCAGCGGAGAGAAAAAGCTACTTTAACACTCTGCAAGCCTTTCCACTCCCAAAAACATGCACATGGAAGGAGCTGCTGCAAAACCGATGCTGTGCTCGCTGCTGCTCCTCCTGAAGCTCTGGCTGCTAAATCTGAGGCTTTCCTTCCAATTTCAAGCTGCAAAGCACTTGCTGAATTGCAGGGAAAGTCCGGGAGGCATTTGCTGTGCTGGCACACTTTCTCCTTCCTAGACAGAGTGGAAAAGCTTTTCCCTGCCGTGTAGGCGACAAGAGACGCATTAGACGGCGATCCGGAGCTGTCCGAAGGTAAGCGCCTGTTGCCGGCCTCTTTCGGCACAAGCCCCCGCTCCGGAGCGCACCGCGGCCGGCAGGATGCTCTCTGCCGGCGAAGGTGCCGCTTCTCCGGCAAGGAAGCCTCTGCCTCTTCTCCAGCACACGGAGAGCGTGCTAGCTGCTGAAACGTGAAGAAAGAAGCTGCAGAACACTGGCACTGAGCGTGCAGCTTTCCAGCGGAGAGAAAAAGCTACTTGAACACTCTGCAAGCCTTTCCACTCCCAAAAACATGCACATGGAAGGAGCTGCTGCAAAAGCGATGCTGTGCTCGCTGCTGCTCCTCCTGAAGCTCTGGCTGCTAAATCTGAGGCTTTCCTTCCAATTTCAAGCTGCAAAGCACTTGCTGAATTCCAGGGAAAGTCCGGGAGGCATTTGCTGTGCTGGCACACTTTCTCCTTCCTAGACAGAGTGGAAAAGCTTTTCCCTGCCGTGTAGGCGACAAGAGACGCATTAGATTGCGATCCGGAGCTGTCCGAAGGTAAGCGCCTGTTGCCGGCCTCTTTCGGCACAAGCCCCCGCTCCGGAGCGCACCGCGGCCGGCAGGATGCTCTCTGCCGGCGAAGGTGCCGCTTCTCCGGCAAGGAAGCCTCTGCCGCTTCTCCAGCACACGGAGAGCGTGCTAGCTGCTGAAACGTGAAGAAAGAAGCTGCAGAACACTGGCACTGAGCGTGCAGCTTTCCAGCGGAGAGAAAAAGCTACTTTAACACTCTGCAAGCCTTTCCACTCCCAAAAACATGCA
This sequence comes from Fringilla coelebs, assembly GCF_963513975.1. Lineage (NCBI taxonomy): Eukaryota > Metazoa > Chordata > Aves > Passeriformes > Fringillidae > Fringilla > Fringilla coelebs. Next base: position 103,582,728 of record NC_140028.1, on the reverse strand, counting down.
CATGGAAGGAGCTGCTGCAAAAGCGATGCTGTGCTCGCTGCTGCTCCTCCTGAAGCTCTGGCTGCTAAATCTGAGGCTTTCCTTCCAATTTCAAGCTGCAAAGCACTTGCTGAATTCCAGGGAAAGTCCGGGAGGCATTTGCTGTGCTGGCACACTTTCTCCTTCCTAGACAGAGTGGAAAAGCTTTTCCCTGCCGTGTAGGCGACAAGAGACGCATTAGATTGCGATCCGGAGCTGTCCGAAGGTAAGCGCCTGTTGCCGGCCTCTTTCGGCACAAGCCCCCGCTCCGGAGCGCACCGCGGCCGGCAGGATGCTCTCTGCCGGCGAAGGTGCCGCTTCTCCGGCAAGGAAGCCTCTGCCGCTTCTCCAGCACACGGAGAGCGTGCTAGCTGCTGAAACGTGAAGAAAGAAGCTGCAGAACACTGGCACTGAGCGTGCAGCTTTCCAGCGGAGAGAAAAAGCTACTTTAACACTCTGCAAGCCTTTCCACTCCCAAAAACATGCACATGGAAGGAGCTGCTGCAAAAGCGATGCTGTGCTCGCTGCTGCTCCTCCTGAAGCTCTGGCTGCTAAATCTGAGGCTTTCCTTCCAATTTCAAGCTGCAAAGCACTTGCTGAATTCCAGGGAAAGTCCGGGAGGCATTTGCTGTGCTGGCACACTTTCTCCTTCCTAGACAGAGTGGAAAAGCTTTTCCCTGCCGTGTAGGCGACAAGAGACGCATTAGACGGCGATCCGGAGCTGTCCGAAGGTAAGCGCCTGTTGCCGGCCTCTTTCGGCACAAGCCTCCGCTCCGGAGCGCACCGCGGCCGGCAGGATGCTCTCTGCCGGCGAAGGTGCCGCTTCTCCGGCAAGGAAGCCTCTGCCGCTTCTCCAGCACACGGAGAGCGTGCTAGCTGCTGAAACGTGAAGAAAGAAGCTGCAGAACACTGGCACTGAGCGTGCAGCTTTCCAGCGGAGAGAAAAAGCTACTTTAACACTCTGCAAGCCTTTCCACTCCCAAAAACATGCACATGGAAGGAGCTGCTGCAAAAGCGATGCTGTGCTCGCTGCTGCTCCTCCTGAAGCTCTGGCTGCTAAATCTGAGGCTTTCCTTCCAATTTCAAGCTGCAAAGCACTTGCTGAATTCCAGGGAAAGTCCGGGAGGCATTTGCTGTGCTGGCACACTTTCTCCTTCCTAGACAGAGTGGAAAAGCTTTTCCCTGCCGTGTAGGCGACAAGAGACGCATTAGACGGCGATCCGGAGCTGTCCGAAGGTAAGCGCCTGTTGCCGGCCTCTTTCGGCACAAGCCCCCGCTCCGGAGCGCACCGCGGCCGGCAGGATGCTCTCTGCCGGCGAAGGTGCCGCTTCTCCGGCAAGGAAGCCTCTGCCGCTTCTCCAGCACACGGAGAGCGTGCTAGCTGCTGAAACGTGAAGAAAGAAGCTGCAGAACACTGGCACTGAGCGTGCAGCTTTCCAGCGGAGAGAAAAAGCTACTTTAACACTCTGCAAGCCTTTCCACTCCCAAAAACATGCACATGGAAGGAGCTGCTGCAAAACCGATGCTGTGCTCGCTGCTGCTCCTCCTGAAGCTCTGGCTGCTAAATCTGAGGCTTTCCTTCCAATTTCAAGCTGCAAAGCACTTGCTGAATTGCAGGGAAAGTCCGGGAGGCATTTGCTGTGCTGGCACACTTTCTCCTTCCTAGACAGAGTGGAAAAGCTTTTCCCTGCCGTGTAGGCGACAAGAGACGCATTAGACGGCGATCCGGAGCTGTCCGAAGGTAAGCGCCTGTTGCCGGCCTCTTTCGGCACAAGCCTCCGCTCCGGAGCGCACCGCGGCCGGCAGGATGCTCTCTGCCGGCGAAGGTGCCGCTTCTCCGGCAAGGAAGCCTCTGCCGCTTCTCCAGCACACGGAGAGCGTGCTAGCTGCTGAAACGTGAAGAAAGAAGCTGCAGAACACTGGCACTGAGCGTGCAGCTTTCCAGCGGAGAGAAAAAGCTACTTTAACACTCTGCAAGCCTTTCCACTCCCAAAAACATGCACATGGAAGGAGCTGCTGCAAAAGCGATGCTGTGCTCGCTGCTGCTCCTCCTGAAGCTCTGGCTGCTAAATCTGAGGCTTTCCTTCCAATTTCAAGCTGCAAAGCACTTGCTGAATTCCAGGGAAAGTCCGGGAGGCATTTGCTGTGCTGGCACACTTTCTCCTTCCTAGACAGAGTGGAAAAGCTTTTCCCTGCCGTGTAGGCGACAAGAGACGCATTAGACGGCGATCCGGAGCTGTCCGAAGGTAAGCGCCTGTTGCCGGCCTCTTTCGGCACAAGCCCCCGCTCCGGAGCGCACCGCGGCCGGCAGGATGCTCTCTGCCGGCGAAGGTGCCGCTTCTCCGGCAAGGAAGCCTCTGCCGCTTCTCCAGCACACGGAGAGCGTGCTAGCTGCTGAAACGTGAAGAAAGAAGCTGCAGAACACTGGCACTGAGCGTGCAGCTTTCCAGCGGAGAGAAAAAGCTACTTTAACACTCTGCAAGCCTTTCCACTCCCAAAAACATGCACATGGAAGGAGCTGCTGCAAAAGCGATGCTGTGCTCGCTGCTGCTCCTCCTGAAGCTCTGGCTGCTAAATCTGAGGCTTTCCTTCCAATTTCAAGCTGCAAAGCACTTGCTGAATTCCAGGGAAAGTCCGGGAGGCATTTGCTGTGCTGGCACACTTTCTCCTTCCTAGACAGAGTGGAAAAGCTTTTCCCTGCCGTGTAGGCGACAAGAGACGCATTAGATTGCGATCCGGAGCTGTCCGAAGGTAAGCGCCTGTTGCCGGCCTCTTTCGGCACAAGCCCCCGCTCCGGAGCGCACCGCGGCCGGCAGGATGCTCTCTGCCGGCGAAGGTGCCGCTTCTCCGGCAAGGAAGCCTCTGCCGCTTCTCCAGCACACGGAGAGCGTGCTAGCTGCTGAAACGTGAAGAAAGAAGCTGCAGAAGACTGGCACTGAGCGTGCAGCTTTCCAGCGGAGAGAAAAAGCTACTTTAACACTCTGCAAGCCTTTCCACTCCCAAAAACATGCACATGGAAGGAGCTGCTGCAAAACCGATGCTGTGCTCGCTGCTGCTCCTCCTGAAGCTCTGGCTGCTAAATCTGAGGCTTTCCTTCCAATTTCAAGCTGCAAAGCACTTGCTGAATTCCAGGGAAAGTCCGGGAGGCATTTGCTGTGCTGGCACACTTTCTCCTTCCTAGACAGAGTGGAAAAGCTTTTCCCTGCCGTGTAGGCGACAAGAGACGCATTAGACGGCGATCCGGAGCTGTCCGAAGGTAAGCGCCTGTTGCCGGCCTCTTTCGGCACAAGCCTCCGCTCCGGAGCGCACCGCGGCCGGCAGGATGCTCTCTGCCGGCGAAGGTGCCGCTTCTCCGGCAAGGAAGCCTCTGCCGCTTCTCCAGCACACGGAGAGCGTGCTAGCTGCTGAAACGTGAAGAAAGAAGCTGCAGAACACTGGCACTGAGCGTGCAGCTTTCCAGCGGAGAGAAAAAGCTACTTTAACACTCTGCAAGCCTTTCCACTCCCAAAAACATGCACATGGAAGGAGCTGCTGCAAAACCGATGCTGTGCTCGCTGCTGCTCCTCCTGAAGCTCTGGCTGCTAAATCTGAGGCTTTCCTTCCAATTTCAAGCTGCAAAGCACTTGCTGAATTGCAGGGAAAGTCCGGGAGGCATTTGCTGTGCTGGCACACTTTCTCCTTCCTAGACAGAGTGGAAAAGCTTTTCCCTGCCGTGTAGGCGACAAGAGACGCATTAGACGGCGATCCGGAGCTGTCCGAAGGTAAGCGCCTGTTGCCGGCCTCTTTCGGCACAAGCCCCCGCTCCGGAGCGCACCGCGGCCGGCAGGATGCTCTCTGCCGGCGAAGGTGCCGCTTCTCCGGCAAGGAAGCCTCTGCCGCTTCTCCAGCACACGGAGAGCGTGCTAGCTGCTGAAACGTGAAGAAAGAAGCTGCAGAACACTGGCACTGAGCGTGCAGCTTTCCAGCGGAGAGAAAAAGCTACTTTAACACTCTGCAAGCCTTTCCACTCCCAAAAACATGCACATGGAAGGAGCTGCTGCAAAACCGATGCTGTGCTCGCTGCTGCTCCTCCTGAAGCTCTGGCTGCTAAATCTGAGGCTTTCCTTCCAATTTCAAGCTGCAAAGCACTTGCTGAATTCCAGGGAAAGTCCGGGAGGCATTTGCTGTGCTGGCACACTTTCTCCTTCCTAGACAGAGTGGAAAAGCTTTTCCCTGCCGTGTAGGCGACAAGAGACGCATTAGACGGCGATCCGGAGCTGTCCGAAGGTAAGCGCCTGTTGCCGGCCTCTTTCGGCACAAGCCCCCGCTCCGGAGCGCACCGCGGCCGGCAGGATGCTCTCTGCCGGCGAAGGTGCCGCTTCTCCGGCAAGGAAGCCTCTGCCGCTTCTCCAGCACACGGAGAGCGTGCTAGCTGCTGAAACGTGAAGAAAGAAGCTGCAGAACACTGGCACTGAGCGTGCAGCTTTCCAGCGGAGAGAAAAAGCTACTTGAACACTCTGCAAGCCTTTCCACTCCCAAAAACATGCACATGGAAGGAGCTGCTGCAAAAGCGATGCTGTGCTCGCTGCTGCTCCTCCTGAAGCTCTGGCTGCTAAATCTGAGGCTTTCCTTCCAATTTCAAGCTGCAAAGCACTTGCTGAATTCCAGGGAAAGTCCGGGAGGCATTTGCTGTGCTGGCACACTTTCTCCTTCCTAGACAGAGTGGAAAAGCTTTTCCCTGCCGTGTAGGCGACAAGAGACGCATTAGACGGCGATCCGGAGCTGTCCGAAGGTAAGCGCCTGTTGCCGGCCTCTTTCGGCACAAGCCCCCGCTCCGGAGCGCACCGCGGCCGGCAGGATGCTCTCTGCCGGCGAAGGTGCCGCTTCTCCGGCAAGGAAGCCTCTGCCGCTTCTCCAGCACACGGAGAGCGTGCTAGCTGCTGAAACGTGAAGAAAGAAGCTGCAGAAGACTGGCACTGAGCGTGCAGCTTTCCAGCGGAGAGAAAAAGCTACTTGAACACTCTGCAAGCCTTTCCACTCCCAAAAACATGCACATGGAAGGAGCTGCTGCAAAACCGATGCTGTGCTCGCTGCTGCTCCTCCTGAAGCTCTGGCTGCTAAATCTGAGGCTTTCCTTCCAATTTCAAGCTGCAAAGCACTTGCTGAATTCCAGGGAAAGTCCGGGAGGCATTTGCTGTGCTGGCACACTTTCTCCTTCCTAGACAGAGTGGAAAAGCTTTTCCCTGCCGTGTAGGCGACAAGAGACGCATTAGACGGCGATCCGGAGCTGTCCGAAGGTAAGCGCCTGTTGCCGGCCTCTTTCGGCACAAGCCCCCGCTCCGGAGCGCACCGCGGCCGGCAGGATGCTCTCTGCCGGCGAAGGTGCCGCTTCTCCGGCAAGGAAGCCTCTGCCGCTTCTCCAGCACACGGAGAGCGTGCTAGCTGCTGAAACGTGAAGAAAGAAGCTGCAGAACACTGGCACTGAGCGTGCAGCTTTCCAGCGGAGAGAAAAAGCTACTTTAACACTCTGCAAGCCTTTCCACTCCCAAAAACATGCACATGGAAGGAGCTGCTGCAAAACCGATGCTGTGCTCGCTGCTGCTCCTCCTGAAGCTCTGGCTGCTAAATCTGAGGCTTTCCTTCCAATTTCAAGCTGCAAAGCACTTGCTGAATTGCAGGGAAAGTCCGGGAGGCATTTGCTGTGCTGGCACACTTTCTCCTTCCTAGACAGAGTGGAAAAGCTTTTCCCTGCCGTGTAGGCGACAAGAGACGCATTAGACGGCGATCCGGAGCTGTCCGAAGGTAAGCGCCTGTTGCCGGCCTCTTTCGGCACAAGCCCCCGCTCCGGAGCGCACCGCGGCCGGCAGGATGCTCTCTGCCGGCGAAGGTGCCGCTTCTCCGGCAAGGAAGCCTCTGCCGCTTCTCCAGCACACGGAGAGCGTGCTAGCTGCTGAAACGTGAAGAAAGAAGCTGCAGAACACTGGCACTCAGCGTGCAGCTTTCCAGCGGAGAGAAAAAGCTACTTTAACACTCTGCAAGCCTTTCCACTCCCAAAAACATGCACATGGAAGGAGCTGCTGCAAAAGCGATGCTGTGCTCGCTGCTGCTCCTCCTGAAGCTCTGGCTGCTAAATCTGAGGCTTTCCTTCCAATTTCAAGCTGCAAAGCACTTGCTGAATTCCAGGGAAAGTCCGGGAGGCATTTGCTGTGCTGGCACACTTTCTCCTTCCTAGACAGAGTGGAAAAGCTTTTCCCTGCCGTGTAGGCGACAAGAGACGCATTAGACGGCGATCCGGAGCTGTCCGAAGGTAAGCGCCTGTTGCCGGCCTCTTTCGGCACAAGCCCCCGCTCCGGAGCGCACCGCGGCCGGCAGGATGCTCTCTGCCGGCGAAGGTGCCGCTTCTCCGGCAAGGAAGCCTCTGCCGCTTCTCCAGCACACGGAGAGCGTGCTAGCTGCTGAAACGTGAAGAAAGAAGCTGCAGAACACTGGCACTGAGCGTGCAGCTTTCCAGCGGGGAGAAAAAGCTACTTTAACACTCTGCAAGCCTTTCCACTCCCAAAAACATGCACATGGAAGGAGCTGCTGCAAAACCGATGCTGTGCTCGCTGCTGCTCCTCCTGAAGCTCTGGCTGCTAAATCTGAGGCTTTCCTTCCAATTTCAAGCTGCAAAGCACTTGCTGAATTCCAGGGAAAGTCCGGGAGGCATTTGCTGTGCTGGCACACTTTCTCCTTCCTAGACAGAGTGGAAAAGCTTTTCCCTGCCGTGTAGGCGACAAGAGACGCATTAGACGGCGATCCGGAGCTGTCCGAAGGTAAGCGCCTGTTGCCGGCCTCTTTCGGCACAAGCCCCCGCTCCGGAGCGCACCGCGGCCGGCAGGATGCTCTCTGCCGGCGAAGGTGCCGCTTCTCCGGCAAGGAAGCCTCTGCCGCTTCTCCAGCACACGGAGAGCGTGCTAGCTGCTGAAACGTGAAGAAAGAAGCTGCAGAACACTGGCACTGAGCGTGCAGCTTTCCAGCGGAGAGAAAAAGCTACTTGAACACTCTGCAAGCCTTTCCACTCCCAAAAACATGCACATGGAAGGAGCTGCTGCAAAACCGATGCTGTGCTCGCTGCTGCTCCTCCTGAAGCTCTGGCTGCTAAATCTGAGGCTTTCCTTCCAATTTCAAGCTGCAAAGCACTTGCTGAATTCCAGGGAAAGTCCGGGAGGCATTTGCTGTGCTGGCACACTTTCTCCTTCCTAGACAGAGTGGAAAAGCTTTTCCCTGCCGTGTAGGCGACAAGAGACGCATTAGACGGCGATCCGGAGCTGTCCGAAGGTAAGCGCCTGTTGCCGGCCTCTTTCGGCACAAGCCCCCGCTCCGGAGCGCACCGCGGCCGGCAGGATGCTCTCTGCCGGCGAAGGTGCCGCTTCTCCGGCAAGGAAGCCTCTGCCGCTTCTCCAGCACACGGAGAGCGTGCTAGCTGCTGAAACGTGAAGAAAGAAGCTGCAGAAGACTGGCACTGAGCGTGCAGCTTTCCAGCGGAGAGAAAAAGCTACTTGAACACTCTGCAAGCCTTTCCACTCCCAAAAACATGCACATGGAAGGAGCTGCTGCAAAACCGATGCTGTGCTCGCTGCTGCTCCTCCTGAAGCTCTGGCTGCTAAATCTGAGGCTTTCCTTCCAATTTCAAGCTGCAAAGCACTTGCTGAATTCCAGGGAAAGTCCGGGAGGCATTTGCTGTGCTGGCACACTTTCTCCTTCCTAGACAGAGTGGAAAAGCTTTTCCCTGCCGTGTAGGCGACAAGAGACGCATTAGACGGCGATCCGGAGCTGTCCGAAGGTAAGCGCCTGTTGCCGGCCTCTTTCGGCACAAGCCCCCGCTCCGGAGCGCACCGCGGCCGGCAGGATGCTCTCTGCCGGCGAAGGTGCCGCTTCTCCGGCAAGGAAGCCTCTGCCGCTTCTCCAGCACACGGAGAGCGTGCTAGCTGCTGAAACGTGAAGAAAGAAGCTGCAGAACACTGGCACTCAGCGTGCAGCTTTCCAGCGGAGAGAAAAAGCTACTTTAACACTCTGCAAGCCTTTCCACTCCCAAAAACATGCACATGGAAGGAGCTGCTGCAAAACCGATGCTGTGCTCGCTGCTGCTCCTCCTGAAGCTCTGGCTGCTAAATCTGAGGCTTTCCTTCCAATTTCAAGCTGCAAAGCACTTGCTGAATTGCAGGGAAAGTCCGGGAGGCATTTGCTGTGCTGGCACACTTTCTCCTTCCTAGACAGAGTGGAAAAGCTTTTCCCTGCCGTGTAGGCGACAAGAGACGCATTAGACGGCGATCCGGAGCTGTCCGAAGGTAAGCGCCTGTTGCCGGCCTCTTTCGGCACAAGCCCCCGCTCCGGAGCGCACCGCGGCCGGCAGGATGCTCTCTGCCGGCGAAGGTGCCGCTTCTCCGGCAAGGAAGCCTCTGCCGCTTCTCCAGCACACGGAGAGCGTGCTAGCTGCTGAAACGTGAAGAAAGAAGCTGCAGAACACTGGCACTGAGCGTGCAGCTTTCCAGCGGAGAGAAAAAGCTACTTTAACACTCTGCAAGCCTTTCCACTCCCAAAAACATGCACATGGAAGGAGCTGCTGCAAAAGCGATGCTGTGCTCGCTGCTGCTCCTCCTGAAGCTCTGGCTGCTAAATCTGAGGCTTTCCTTCCAATTTCAAGCTGCAAAGCACTTGCTGAATTCCAGGGAAAGTCCGGGAGGCATTTGCTGTGCTGGCACACTTTCTCCTTCCTAGACAGAGTGGAAAAGCTTTTCCCTGCCGTGTAGGCGACAAGAGACGCATTAGACGGCGATCCGGAGCTGTCCGAAGGTAAGCGCCTGTTGCCGGCCTCTTTCGGCACAAGCCCCCGCTCCGGAGCGCACCGCGGCCGGCAGGATGCTCTCTGCCGGCGAAGGTGCCGCTTCTCCGGCAAGGAAGCCTCTGCCGCTTCTCCAGCACACGGAGAGCGTGCTAGCTGCTGAAACGTGAAGAAAGAAGCTGCAGAACACTGGCACTGAGCGTGCAGCTTTCCAGCGGGGAGAAAAAGCTACTTTAACACTCTGCAAGCCTTTCCACTCCCAAAAACATGCACATGGAAGGAGCTGCTGCAAAACCGATGCTGTGCTCGCTGCTGCTCCTCCTGAAGCTCTGGCTGCTAAATCTGAGGCTTTCCTTCCAATTTCAAGCTGCAAAGCACTTGCTGAATTCCAGGGAAAGTCCGGGAGGCATTTGCTGTGCTGGCACACTTTCTCCTTCCTAGACAGAGTGGAAAAGCTTTTCCCTGCCGTGTAGGCGACAAGAGACGCATTAGACGGCGATCCGGAGCTGTCCGAAGGTAAGCGCCTGTTGCCGGCCTCTTTCGGCACAAGCCCCCGCTCCGGAGCGCACCGCGGCCGGCAGGATGCTCTCTGCCGGCGAAGGTGCCGCTTCTCCGGCAAGGAAGCCTCTGCCGCTTCTCCAGCACACGGAGAGCGTGCTAGCTGCTGAAACGTGAAGAAAGAAGCTGCAGAACACTGGCACTGAGCGTGCAGCTTTCCAGCGGAGAGAAAAAGCTACTTGAACACTCTGCAAGCCTTTCCACTCCCAAAAACATGCACATGGAAGGAGCTGCTGCAAAACCGATGCTGTGCTCGCTGCTGCTCCTCCTGAAGCTCTGGCTGCTAAATCTGAGGCTTTCCTTCCAATTTCAAGCTGCAAAGCACTTGCTGAATTCCAGGGAAAGTCCGGGAGGCATTTGCTGTGCTGGCACACTTTCTCCTTCCTAGACAGAGTGGAAAAGCTTTTCCCTGCCGTGTAGGCGACAAGAGACGCATTAGACGGCGATCCGGAGCTGTCCGAAGGTAAGCGCCTGTTGCCGGCCTCTTTCGGCACAAGCCCCCGCTCCGGAGCGCACCGCGGCCGGCAGGATGCTCTCTGCCGGCGAAGGTGCCGCTTCTCCGGCAAGGAAGCCTCTGCCGCTTCTCCAGCACACGGAGAGCGTGCTAGCTGCTGAAACGTGAAGAAAGAAGCTGCAGAACACTGGCACTGAGCGTGCAGCTTTCCAGCGGAGAGAAAAAGCTACTTTAACACTCTGCAAGCCTTTCCACTCCCAAAAACATGCACATGGAAGGAGCTGCTGCAAAAGCGATGCTGTGCTCGCTGCTGCTCCTCCTGAAGCTCTGGCTGCTAAATCTGAGGCTTTCCTTCCAATTTCAAGCTGCAAAGCACTTGCTGAATTCCAGGGAAAGTCCGGGAGGCATTTGCTGTGCTGGCACACTTTCTCCTTCCTAGACAGAGTGGAAAAGCTTTTCCCTGCCGTGTAGGCGACAAGAGACGCATTAGACGGCGATCCGGAGCTGTCCGAAGGTAAGCGCCTGTTGCCGGCCTCTTTCGGCACAAGCCCCCGCTCCGGAGCGCACCGCGGCCGGCAGGATGCTCTCTGCCGGCGAAGGTGCCGCTTCTCCGGCAAGGAAGCCTCTGCCGCTTCTCCAGCACACGGAGAGCGTGCTAGCTGCTGAAACGTGAAGAAAGAAGCTGCAGAACACTGGCACTGAGCGTGCAGCTTTCCAGCGGAGAGAAAAAGCTACTTTAACACTCTGCAAGCCTTTCCACTCCCAAAAACATGCACATGGAAGGAGCTGCTGCAAAACCGATGCTGTGCTCGCTGCTGCTCCTCCTGAAGCTCTGGCTGCTAAATCTGAGGCTTTCCTTCCAATTTCAAGCTGCAAAGCACTTGCTGAATTCCAGGGAAAGTCCGGGAGGCATTTGCTGTGCTGGCACACTTTCTCCTTCCTAGACAGAGTGGAAAAGCTTTTCCCTGCCGTGTAGGCGACAAGAGACGCATTAGACGGCGATCCGGAGCTGTCCGAAGGTAAGCGCCTGTTGCCGGCCTCTTTCGGCACAAGCCTCCGCTCCGGAGCGCACCGCGGCCGGCAGGATGCTCTCTGCCGGCGAAGGTGCCGCTTCTCCGGCAAGGAAGCCTCTGCCGCTTCTCCAGCACACGGAGAGCGTGCTAGCTGCTGAAACGTGAAGAAAGAAGCTGCAGAACACTGGCACTGAGCGTGCAGCTTTCCAGCGGAGAGAAAAAGCTACTTGAACACTCTGCAAGCCTTTCCACTCCCAAAAACATGCACATGGAAGGAGCTGCTGCAAAAGCGATGCTGTGCTCGCTGCTGCTCCTCCTGAAGCTCTGGCTGCTAAATCTGAGGCTTTCCTTCCAATTTCAAGCTGCAAAGCACTTGCTGAATTGCAGGGAAAGTCCGGGAGGCATTTGCTGTGCTGGCACACTTTCTCCTTCCTAGACAGAGTGGAAAAGCTTTTCCCTGCCGTGTAGGCGACAAGAGACGCATTAGACGGCGATCCGGAGCTGTCCGAAGGTAAGCGCCTGTTGCCGGCCTCTTTCGGCACAAGCCCCCGCTCCGGAGCGCACCGCGGCCGGCAGGATGCTCTCTGCCGGCGAAGGTGCCGCTTCTCCGGCAAGGAAGCCTCTGCCGCTTCTCCAGCACACGGAGAGCGTGCTAGCTGCTGAAACGTGAAGAAAGAAGCTGCAGAACACTGGCACTCAGCGTGCAGCTTTCCAGCGGAGAGAAAAAGCTACTTTAACACTCTGCAAGCCTTTCCACTCCCAAAAACATGCACATGGAAGGAGCTGCTGCAAAAGCGATGCTGTGCTCGCTGCTGCTCCTCCTGAAGCTCTGGCTGCTAAATCTGAGGCTTTCCTTCCAATTTCAAGCTGCAAAGCACTTGCTGAATTCCAGGGAAAGTCCGGGAGGCATTTGCTGTGCTGGCACACTTTCTCCTTCCTAGACAGAGTGGAAAAGCTTTTCCCTGCCGTGTAGGCGACAAGAGACGCATTAGACGGCGATCCGGAGCTGTCCGAAGGTAAGCGCCTGTTGCCGGCCTCTTTCGGCACAAGCCCCCGCTCCGGAGCGCACCGCGGCCGGCAGGATGCTCTCTGCCGGCGAAGGTGCCGCTTCTCCGGCAAGGAAGCCTCTGCCGCTTCTCCAGCACACGGAGAGCGTGCTAGCTGCTGAAACGTGAAGAAAGAAGCTGCAGAACACTGGCACTGAGCGTGCAGCTTTCCAGCGGAGAGAAAAAGCTACTTGAACACTCTGCAAGCCTTTCCACTCCCAAAAACATGCACATGGAAGGAGCTGCTGCAAAACCGATGCTGTGCTCGCTGCTGCTCCTCCTGAAGCTCTGGCTGCTAAATCTGAGGCTTTCCTTCCAATTTCAAGCTGCAAAGCACTTGCTGAATTCCAGGGAAAGTCCGGGAGGCATTTGCTGTGCTGGCACACTTTCTCCTTCCTAGACAGAGTGGAAAAGCTTTTCCCTGCCGTGTAGGCGACAAGAGACGCATTAGACGGCGATCCGGAGCTGTCCGAAGGTAAGCGCCTGTTGCCGGCCTCTTTCGGCACAAGCCCCCGCTCCGGAGCGCACCGCGGCCGGCAGGATGCTCTCTGCCGGCGAAGGTGCCGCTTCTCCGGCAAGGAAGCCTCTGCCGCTTCTCCAGCACACGGAGAGCGTGCTAGCTGCTGAAACGTGAAGAAAGAAGCTGCAGAACACTGGCACTGAGCGTGCAGCTTTCCAGCGGAGAGAAAAAGCTACTTTAACACTCTGCAAGCCTTTCCACTCCCAAAAACATGCACATGGAAGGAGCTGCTGCAAAACCGATGCTGTGCTCGCTGCTGCTCCTCCTGAAGCTCTGGCTGCTAAATCTGAGGCTTTCCTTCCAATTTCAAGCTGCAAAGCACTTGCTGAATTCCAGGGAATGTCCGGGAGGCATTTGCTGTGCTGGCACACTTTCTCCTTCCTAGACAGAGTGGAAAAGCTTTTCCCTGCCGTGTAGGCGACAAGAGACGCATTAGACGGCGATCCGGAGCTGTCCGAAGGTAAGCGCCTGTTGCCGGCCTCTTTCGGCACAAGCCCCCGCTCCGGAGCGCACCGCGGCCGGCAGGATGCTCTCTGCCGGCGAAGGTGCCGCTTCTCCGGCAAGGAAGCCTCTGCCTCTTCTCCAGCACACGGAGAGCGTGCTAGCTGCTGAAACGTGAAGAAAGAAGCTGCAGAACACTGGCACTGAGCGTGCAGCTTTCCAGCGGAGAGAAAAAGCTACTTTAACACTCTGCAAGCCTTTCCACTCCCAAAAACATGCACATGGAAGGAGCTGCTGCAAAAGCGATGCTGTGCTCGCTGCTGCTCCTCCTGAAGCTCTGGCTGCTAAATCTGAGGCTTTCCTTCCAATTTCAAGCTGCAAAGCACTTGCTGAATTCCAGGGAAAGTCCGGGAGGCATTTGCTGTGCTGGCACAGGGCAAATGTCCATTTAAAATGTCTTTTTTTGACGGAAATCAATCACCTCCAACAGGACAACATTTTCAAAAATCCCCTCACTCATCACCTAGGATGTTTTCAATGGTCAGTACATTTCCTAGCAATTGTGTAATGAGTCATAAGCAATATTATTAACTTTCATTATCAAGGTAACACTGAAGAGTACAACATCATTTGATAAAAATGTCCTACATTTCTGACCCATATATTAAAAGGGATCATAGTTTCTGATGTTGCCCAGATTTCTGTTTAGCCTAACTATTTATGTCAGACTATTTTATTTCTTTTATTTCATTTCATTTCATTTTTATTTTATTTTGTTCTTAATGACTTTTCATTCCTTTCTCTTTTCTGTTGCCTCCCCAGCTCCCAGGAAAAGCAGACCTGAAATCTTCCTTCAGGATTAACCTCTGTCAAGTTCTAAACACAAAACACTTCTTAAAAAACCACTAAGCCATTCAAGAACAAAGTACTATAAGACAAACTAAAAGGCATTCACTAAAGAGGACATATTAAGGAAATTCTCATGGAGGCAGTTTGTGTCAAGTAAATTGAGAGATTTTTCTTGAGTTACTGTTTCTGTTCCTCTGCAGCAAGATTTCCAAGAACCAGCATTTGCCAAGGGGATGTATTCCCTTTTCAAACCCTGTGCCAAGTGCCCTAAATCAGCATCAGTTATAATTCCTTTTAAAACAAACAGCAAGTGGGGCAAGAACAAAGGAGAACCAACACAACACAGTGTTCCCCGCTCAGACCCCTATTCCCTATCATCTTTTATGGACCCTAATGCACTCCCAAAGCTATTAATTGAATGGATACATCCATCTGGAGATGAGAAGAGAGTGCAGTGACAAAGGAGGAGTAAGGCTGTCAGGGCCATAGTGTGAAGTGGGAACAGATGGAAATCACTGTCTGGCTTAGGAAACACCTGCTGCACCATGAGGCAAGGTGCTGGCACTACAGCAACTACTGGACAGATTGGCTGAGAATACTGTTGTAAAATGTTCAGAGAAAATAAGAAGTAACTTGATAAAAATGTAGGAGGGTCTTGTCCACATACCTTCATAACCACTAATTTAAATTTCATTTCAGGAAAACTAATACTGAAAATTACCATCAGAGGTAGTAAAAACCATTGCCAGCAAAAACAAAGCAAAAAAAACCCAAAAAACCCCCTGTTGCATCCTTTCGGGCAAGGAGGAGAAAGCAAAGGGAACAGCAATCACCAGAAACCCTTTGGAATATTTCTATTAGCATGCTGCTTGTAACCCTTTCGTTAGTGTGGGACTACACAGGTTGCAGAGAATTCTGGACGGTTGCTCTTCCACATCCATGGAAGGAAAACACAGGAAAAACACTTTTCCCACGAAATGCAGGCTGTGAAGATGTGGCTCAGGCTGTACCTTTCAGCTCATTCCTCCCATGAAGGGGAGTATCTTGCCAGACTGATGTGACATCTAATCACAGAACGTGATTTTCAAGTTATGAGTCTGATACTTTCAACAGGGTGAATATTTTCAAAAGCATGATAATAAAAGTGGGCTGAGGAAGCAGTGTCTCTTCCTTTCATGGGTTTGGTATCATGAAAAAAAATTAAATACATTAAAAATAAGTTTGTTATTGAGAGAGATAATGGCTGATCAACAGCATAAAAATAAGATATTGCGGCAGAAATGTTTTCTATGCAGGAAGAAAAAAAGGAGTGGAAAACCCTCAACATAGCATAAAGAATGCAAGGAAAGCATAATTCAGCACCAAGATCTGCACATAAGGAGGAGATTAAAAAAAAAAAAAAGCCAGACAGACACAGTCAGGATGCGAAGATAACAAAAGCACTGTTGGTGGGAAGAAATCTTAAAAAAATTGTTTTTAAGAAAAGCAAAAATAAACCCTCCCCTCAAAACCCAAATCATGCTGCTTCTGTTGGCACTGCAATAGCAGCATTTCAATTATTCGCAGAGGGAACCAGACTACCAGGATAAGGCTGAACTGCAGCCAGCATTAGAAATTTAGTCTTATCCCATGAGAATACATCAATGTGATGTTATTACACGTTATATGTTCTATATACCCTCATTCTTCATTAAAAAAACCCCATACTTAGGGATGCTACAAGAAGGAAGCACTGATCATTAAGTGAATCTATTTGGCATTTCCAACCAAAATTCTCAGTGCACCATCTGGCAACTTATGAACTGCTTTAAATACCTAGCGGGGTGTTGTCTCCATGAGCCCTCCTGTAACCTAGTTTCTGTGATGGGCAATTTTGCAGCACTCAGTTTTCTGAGGGTATTTGTTCCTATCTGAGGGTAGGAGCAAATCACAATTCTTCAGAAGATTTACTCATCTGACCTTGCAGTTGTGTTTTGTCTTAGCCACTGAAAAGCATCAAACCCAACCACTTAGAGTACCAAAAAAACAGCTGCAGAATTAAAATGCTATCTATTCCATGCTAATTTCTCAGTGGATCATCACTTGCAAACACAGTTTATATGAAATAAAGCTCTTCTCCAAACTGTACTGCAACTTTAAAAGGACATAAATTGTCATTTAAAAAAAAAGGAACTGCAAACATAAGCATGGTCAGATTAAATATTTTATTAGATTTGACAAATTCTTCCCTCACACTCCTATTTCTTACAATTAATGGCAATTCTGATAACAGGTGTTGTGACTTTATTGGAAAAAATGATTTCAATTTCAGTCGAAGCAAGGTGCATTACTAACCTAGCAAAACTAATTAATTTTGCTCCAAGCATTCTTTACAGAGACGCCTGTTTTGAGCAATTTTCGGTTTAATGAACCAGCTTTGAGAAGGGGAAATGCAGCATTAATGAAAGGAAAACTACTTGCTTTTTGGTTTGTTTTGACAAGTTTTTGCATTGACCTTAAGATGGGTTATTTGAAGGTAATTCAGCTCTGGTGTTTGTGCACCTCTTGAGCAGTGAAGGCTGCAGCTAGGAGTGCCTATTTGGTTTCTCTCCTTCCCCCTACAGGAAAGAGAAACCAACCTTTCTCTTCCTTACAGCCCATAAGACTATCTAATAAATAACTGTATTTATCAGCCCTACAGACTAACAGAATCAGGGAACACGAACAGAGCATGTGGGAAAAGATACAGAAAGAAAGGGTAGCAACCATTCCTCTTCAAGTATCCCTCCATCAGTTGAACAGCACCTTCTCTCTCAAAGCCTCCTCCACTGAAGGAAACACTACAGAAATTCTGCTCAAGATGCTACCAAGATCTACCTTTACACTGAAAATCAACCAGCCACTTTTACCCTTGTCCTCTTAAAAGCGTGACAGCTTTGGCCCTAGTCAAACCAGACAAACTCCTACAAATATAAGCCAAGTCTTCCATGAGTCCTGTAAAAAGCATTTGAAACTTTAACAGAACTAGATCAACTGACTCATGGTCTGGACTGTGATCTCCCATTTGAGTATGAGGATTTTGATACTCCTCATAGGCATTGCTGGGTACTGAATGATATCTTATAATACTGAAAAATAAAGGACTTTGAGATAACCTCTTTGGCATATCTCAGTGGTACCAGGAGAACTTACAATAGTAGGTTACATACAGGCTCAATGTTCTATGTAGAAATCCGGAGGGTTATGTCTAGTAATGCAAGGGACATAATTTTTATTCTTAATGTTTCAGACATCAGGAGATCTGCAGGATCAAAGCTTTAACATCAAACTCTGTGCTCAAGAGAAATCTTCATCTCAAAGAGAAATCCTCAGTTTATAGAGGTTAAAGCAGTTGTTGCAAGGAAATAGAGGTTTCTAATATACTAAAGTAAAAATTCACAGACTTTCACTTTCTACAGAGCACTTTCAAAAAGACATTATTACTGATGCTCAAGAAAAGTACTTGCAATTTGATGAAAATGAAAGTACACAAACCCTTTACATCTTTCAATATCTTTGCAGTGGTAGAGTCAGTACTAGTGGGTTTAGTGTTCAGCGGTGTTGCTGGCTAAATCTGCACAACAGGCTTATGTAATGAAGAGTTAGCTCCACAGCCCAGACAAATCACCTCCCCTCTAACTTTCCCTCACAGGACAGAGACAGAATTGCCACCTCAGCAAGCACACTGCAGGGATATAGAGGTAGCAGGCATGAAATAGTGATGTCCTGGTACATACAGAGACTCAGCCTTGACCCCTGACTCCACAGCAACTCCTTGGTTATTCTCCCTTTTTCAGCAGAAGTACAAGTATATCAAAGAGTGAGGAAAAAAACCAGGGGAAACCCATTTCCCCCCAAACTATGAAATACTGCCAGCCCAGTCATAGCCCCCTCTCCTAATTCTGCTTAGTATTTATTATGTTCTCTATTTCAAGGGGATGAAATTAATGGTTTATGTTCTCTGTTTTCAAAGGAAATTAATGAATGTCCCACATTCCTTAGCAGACACCTGTCTTTTCAAACTAAGACAGGAGGAAACCTCTTATCTCACAAAATAGATCTTCCAGATGCTCAAGAGCTCACATCCTATCTCTGCATACCCTACCCCCACCGTGCAGGGTGGTATATCTCAGTGGTACAGAAATAACCAGTAGAAGAGCCGATTTAGTTTCTGCTTGTTGCTCCAAACTAACACGGATCTACAAGCACTGCTGTTCAGCTTTTGCAGAAGAGGTAATAGGATACAGCCCCAGCCCATAGCTGGCATGGGGAGGCAGCAGAGAGTGAGGGCAAGGGGGCAAGTAAATTATTTGATTTGCTCATGTCTGAGCTGTGCTGCTGATTTTCTGCATGGGTGGTCTTACAGGTATGGCTACTAATCTCCCTCAGAGTAAGTGCTTGGATCTGTACCCATGTAAATACTTTGTCTGATTTCACTTGGAAATCCTGATGGGAGTGATGTGGAAAGGCCATTCACTAAGTGGCTTTTTTCCAAGTCCTGTTTCATTCCTCTGCATTTAGCAAACAAGCATAAGGCCACTTTCATCCATGCTTGTCCTGAGGATCCTTCAGCTCTCACTTCATGGCTGAATGAGCAGTTTAACATACTGGTCCCTCACTAAGGTTTGTGAAACTGTTTGCTCTTCCCCTGATTAATCTGGTTTCTTCTAGAAGAAGTTCCCCATGATTATTGTTTAGCTTGCAGCAGCTATGCCAGTTCAGTGCTTTTGAAATTATGGATTCTGTTTATAGGTTACCAAAATTCCACTAGGAATACATTCAATACTCTAGTTTTTGTAAAATCCTTCTCTATTTATAAGTAACTCATAAGTGCTTATAACTTGTAAGTAACTTATAAGTACTTATAACTCAGGGCAGTTCAGGATCTCCCTTCAAAATACAACAAATGCCTATTTCTGCAGAAATAAATTACTGTCTAATGATTTCAACATCCAAAATGCTACACTTAAATGAGTGGCTATATGTATTGTAAATTCAGATACTTTTCTATTTATAGTGCGTTTATTTATGCCTGAGATGCATTTAAATATAAATTGCCGTACTTAATGCCAAGTTTTATAACATGTCATTCACAATCCATTAAGTATTTTATTACATATATTGTAGAAGAAATAAATTTATAGTCCCCATTTATAGTATAAATAAGGAATGATGAAAAGCACAATAAAAATGTCTTACTTTTTGGGTTTTGTGGAGGTTTACTGCTAGAGCATAGTTACCAGTCATGTTTTAATGTTTTACTATAATAAAAGACATGATCTGAGTGCAGTAATATATGTAAAATTAAAAGAAGCCCTACTAAAATGACAGAAGCTTTCCTATTCAGACACAAACAATTACAGACTTAGCATATTCTCAGTTGCTTTCTAGGCTGTAGGAGCATGTGGAAATAAATTTTGCTTTGTTAATTTTAAAGCATTTGCCAGGTGCTTCTTCATAGAAGGTTTCCAGAACATACTTCACTTTGTTGATAATGGGGGAAAAACACACACACAAAAACTTTATTCCTTGCATCCATTTTCCTAGGTCATCCATGACCAACTATGTTTCTTTTCCCTTGCTTTCTGACTATAAGTCAGGAATCAGCAAGGAAATAAAAACTTTCCTCTTCATGTTTGGTTTGAGGGTTTTTTGGTTTTTTTCCCGGTTACCTCTCAAAATTTCATTTCCTATTACTGGCTAGAAAAAAAAATAGTATTTTGGGGAAAAATTTCTTATGTCATGCTGTCCTTAGAAATGCTGTCTTCACAGTTCCTCAGTGTCTTTCCAAACAAGTACAGAAGAGAAGACAATCTTCTTAGCACATATATGGGGGAATTCTCATTGTTTTAAAAGAAAAAAGAAAATTTGGAAAGCACCAAAGCCAATAAACACTTTGAAAAAATATTGCCATATGTTTTGACGATCTCTCCACTAGAACCAAAAATCTGGGCAAGACAGAGCGTTGAGAATGTGAAAGGATATTTTTTGATCAGTTGATCAGTTCAGGTCTTGATCTGACCCCTAGTCTGTCTTGCCCTTTCCAGATGCTTTCACATTGCTAAGTCCTCAGTCAGTCTGTGTTCAGCTGCTGTTATTTCAAACCACACAAGCCTGAGTGAAATTCAATCAAGCACACCTGAGCAGATCTCCATAGCAGTCTCTGACATTAAGTTACTGTCTCAGCTGGTTGTTATGGGAAGTGGGAACCAAACCTTGACTCATGGCATTACCGGCATCAGTCTTTCCATTTTCTGTCCCTGGAATATTTGAGTGTCTCTCACTAGGGCAGAAGGTTTGAAGGCAGGATGACCCCAAAGACAAATGATCCCATAATAACAGAGGGAAAAGAGAGGGAGAAGTGACTTTCACAGAGCAAACACTGCCTCTGTGATAAAAGCACGAAGATAATGCTGATCTCTGGAGCACTATTTTTTAACTAATGCACATAAATCTAAAACTGCTTTCTTGGAGACTTAAAAGGAAAGTAGGCAATCCTGAAAGATGGTGAGGCATAAGTCCCTGGATTTCTAATGTTATGGTTTTAAGAAAATTTAAAGGTATTTAAGCAATTTTCCTAATAGAAAACAGTTTGAAAGCATACCTTTAAGCTAAAACAGACCTTTGTGACACAAAACCATCAGAAGTTAAAACACTCCTGAATTCCATAATCTTTTTTGTTGTTTGGTTTTGTTTTCTTTTTCAAAGCATGAATCTTCCTTTCATTAAGTAAAGGGTAAACAAAGGCACAGAGAAACTAAGCAAGTATACCAATCTTACAGTGAAGTAAATAAAACCACAGAAACAGCAAAGTCCCAGTTCTTAGCCATACACACTCACCAAGAATTGAACCCTGAGTCGTGCTCCAACTTATCTACCAGTTTTATTTTTACTGGGATGTACTACTAATAGTATTGCCTTTTTAATTTTGTAGATAGAATGAGAAGTTGGAGAACTTCATCAAGACCATTTTCTTTTGCAACTTGTCAGGTACATCTTATCTTTATGTAGTAACAGAAAATATTTATTTTAAGGAAAGAGAAAAATTACAGCTTATAAAGAGATTGTTACATGGAAATAAATCAGTGCCTTCATACTGGTATCACTATGATAGCTATTTCAGCTTACCCCATTAATGCTACTTTCTTTATCAATTTCTTAACAAATTCAATTTGTTATAATGTTTCTTTAATATTTCCACTGGGTTGGTACTTGAAATTCCTTTGTCCAGTCTGTTTCCTCTCTGTTACAAGATGCCCTTGATCTGTTCCAACTTACTTCCTCTCATCCTTAACTCTTGAAATACATTGCTATCTTAGGCTATCCAATCCCATGCTCACAGTGACCACTCTAAAGAGAGGGCTTAATCACAAAGGTTTTTCTGGGTTGCATCAAACAAGTAGGCTGCTTCCTAAATAACTTAGCAGCAATTACCACAGAAGAAGAAGACAAAGAAGATGAAGAAGAAGAAGGTAAAAACCAACATCCAAAAAAGCAAAAAAACCCAATAGCTTGGTTCAGTGGCTACATCTCAACTTCCTGTGTGCATTCTTCCAAACCTGGATGTTACAAAGCACTAGAATGAGAGCTGTGGAAGCGAACTGCTTTCCTCTCCAGGTCCATGCAAGGTGCATCATGCTCTGGCAGCGATTTATTTTTTCCCCTTCATTCTCCTCTAGCAGCAGGTATGGTCTCTGCAGCAGAGATCACACAACTCACATCATCCCAAACAGCTGCAGCTTTGTTTGTGCCTGAGGGCAATGCCTGTAATCACAAAGGCTTAATTAAACATCACCCCTCTGCACTTCAGTAAATTCATAAGATACGATACTACCTACATGCCTCTGGTTAACAGCAGTTGGAAAAGGTAATAACAAAAAGCCCACATTAATCTCTTTGCCCTTGCTCCCTTAGTGGTACTGTACCTTTAAATTTAGCTGAGTCAACCCTCTTTCCTCAAGGAAAAAAGGCTGAAAAGTCTGAACTTATTCCCGAAGACCCCCACAGGAGTCAGTGGTGAAGACTTCTTGAGGCAATGTTTTTATCATCCTTTTGCAGCTAGAAAATGCCAAAAGATAAGCTATTGAAATTCGCAGTGCAACTCCTGCTTTGTGAAGTCAGTTTCTTTCCCACCCTAAACAAATCATGTCAGGCACAGAAAAGCAAAAGGATCCAAAGGACCAAGCCCTCCAGTGACAATCCTACTTGAGTAAAAGCTCAAGGAAGAACCAGGTAGGAATGATTTCTCACAAGGTGGGCATTAAACCTGCACGGCAACAACAGCCCTGAGATCATTCAAGTATCAGGGGGTGCAGTTAAGTATCTTTCTCCCACAGCTATTGCCTTGGTCCTGCTCAATGCTTTCTCTGGTTTAAAGGAGAGAAACAAACAGGGTTGTCAGGAATTACATTAGTAATTTCTTGGGGCCGGGGGAGTGAGCCTGATTCAGAGAAAAGACACAAAAACTCAGTGGAGGGAAATGACAGACCTGACAGACCTCTCTTGCCACATTCTCATACAAAATCTTCATTCCACTAGAATTATTATGAAGGCACAGAATAAAATTTAAGTCAGTCAAAAAGTTATTGTTATTTTTTCACCACTGGTGTTAGGACAAAAGACAAGTCTTGGATAAATGGTAAATATATTTATTGCACTGGGGTTTCCATATTTTCCATTTGTAAAAGGAGAAAGCATTCATTCATTGCCTTGGGTCTATTAGGACATAGAAGAAACTGTTCATTCAATTCCAGAAACTCAAAATCTTCTTTTATTCTAACTAAGAATTATGCTTCAAAATGTTACTCCTCTAGAATGCTCTAGGAGCACAAACTGTAATGGGGATCACAGAGAACACTGATATCCTGTACAAAACAACAGCCTCTTAACCAATCCCACTCATCTAGAGATGTAACAAGGGATAACAAGAAGAAAGGGAAAAGCTGAAGTAATAGCTGCTCTATGGCCATTTTCTGCCTTGATGAGCCAGGGAAAACCAAGAGTAAATAACAGCAGAAGGCAGTCTCACCACCACTGCAGATGCAACATATCCAGGGTTTTGCTTGTAACCCTGCAGGATTTTGTATGTGACCAGTCTCATTACTGTGACTATGAAGCACGGACAGACAACTCTTCAACTAATGAAAGTTGGAAAGAGTGTGTTTATTACAGTGCTGGTTACATGAGAGTAACCTCCCAAAGACGTGTCAAAAAGTCACAAACTCCTGCTCTCTTTTTATCCAAAAAGGTTTAACACATTCAGATGGTTTCCAGGATGGTTTATATGGCATCTATTACATAAACATTAGCTCTCACCTCGTATTATAATTAGCTGAATGTGCATTACAGCTGCGCAATTGTCCTCTTTAATTTGGTTCCTCTGAAGAGGAAGTAAGACACCTTCCTCATGGTAAAGAGGAAGAGGAAGTAAGACACCTTCCTCTTCAACCATGGTAAGTTGGCAGGGCTTCTTGGCCTGTTGGTCACAGTCCAAACCTCCTTTAATTCTTAGAAATCTGTGTTATTTATGGTTCCTGCATTCTTACAATACTTTGTATATTACCTGTCATTCCCAACCTTGTTTCAGTCATTCCCACTTGGTATCAATTAGTTTCCTTGTTAAGCTCTAATCACAGTATATGATCTTTGCTAACTACATTTCTAACTTAACCCCTTAATTCATTTAAGCTCTTAATTAAAATATATATAGTATTCACCATCTTAGTTGCATTCCTAGCTCAACCCCTTGACTCAGTCAGAAATGCAGACCTAGGCACTAGTCCTATTCCACAGGATAGAAATTCGCAGAACTGGTGTTAAGAGGGCTGGGCACGCGAGGCAACACCTGTTTTAACAACAACAATCTCACATCCATTACTTAAATTCTCCAAACTCCACCACAGGAAGTAGGAATAAGGGCTTCAGGGCTTTTTTAGAGCACATCCAACAGGAGCTGTATAAGGACAGGTGTCCTGTGGTCCCTTTGGGAGTTGGCAGGAAGGAATCCCAAATCAACAGCTGGTGGTTCTGCTAACTAGAAGAGACTTTCCCATTTTAACCCCTCTCCTGCATCATTTAGTTCTATTTCTTCCAATTAAACTTTTTAATTTTGGAGCAGTGTTAATGAGATCCTTTCCTGAACACCTGCAGTTATCTCAGGGATCTTTAAATGTTCCCCTTGTGAGCCATTACCCTCAGAGCTGCACATGAATGAGATCCCCTGCACTTATAGAACCCTTCTTGCTCTCTTGAATGCAATTGGCCCAATTTCTGACTTCAAAAATCAAACAAAAATGACCCAAATGAACACTTAAGCCCAAACACTGCAGAATGTCCTGTCACTAATACACTAGGCAAGCTCCCCCATTCTCCTCATGGGTCACAAAATCAGGGGGTATAAGTCATGTGGGCAGTCCCAAAGCTGGGAGCCATTTGTTGGTCACACCACTATTCATAATACTCAACATTCCTGGGCCTCCTTTCATTTATACACTTTAAAATACATAAGCACTTAAATCCTAGCCTCTTGATTCCCTGGTGGTATTAAGAGAACTCCTTCGGAACAGACAACAAACTGGTTGGCCAAAAGCCCAGGTCCCCAAGAAAACCACATCAATAAATATGAAAAGTTGGAGGAAGGAGGAAAAAATAAAAGAAGAAAAGAAAAGAAAAGAAAAGAAAAGAAAAGAAAAGAAAAGAAAAGAAAAGAAAAGAAAAGAAAAGAAAAGAAAAGAAAAGAAAAGAAAAGAAAAGAAAAGAAAAGAAAAGAAAAGAAAAGAAAAGAAAAGAAAAGAGAAAAAAGAAAACGTTGACTTTTCTTTTGCTGGAGTCTTCCAAATGTTAGCTTTTAAACAAGGCTACTGAGAAACACCTAAAGGTCTCTCCTCTACCTCTCTCCAAAAGAGATTTCAGCTTTGCCCTTGCAGCAAGTATTTTTGATTCTGGTCATTCTGCCTTTATTGAAAAAAGTACACTCTACTATCAAAAAATTACTACTTGAAGTATATTACTTGTGTCACCAGAGACATGGTTCAGAGCTCTCTCGTATCTCCAGGTTTCACTGCTTTCTGGATGCATATTTAAGCCTCTGTCCAAGTCAGACTACTGACACTGGTGTTACCTGTACTTTCTGAAGAGTTGTGTTATCTGTCCAGACTGCATTGATTAAAGGATGTCTGGACTTGAACATGATTGCATTAAGGCAGATAATGGTTAATGAGGAACAGATTTTATTGCTCTGGACATTTCTTTCCCTTCCCTATCTCCTTACTTACAAGGCAGGATGTGCATTCCATTTATTTTTTACTGAAAAATAACTACTTGATTTTGTAGCTGAAATATGGTTTAAAGCCATAGAAAAGTGTTAAATGGTTAAAAAGACATCTAATAAAACTAAAACTATTAGATTATTAAGTCTACATTTGAAGTAATACATAATTAGAAAGATGTAGCTGACAGATTTGTTTTTTGCCTCTTCAAAAAGCAAAGTGATGGGACGTACACAAAGAAAATAAGTAAATATGAACACTATCGAAATACTGATCTTTTAGTTCAGACAGTTTAGGAGCCTGTGGCACTCATATCTAAGGAGTAAACAAAATCACTGGTTTTAGAACATTATGTGAAAAATTACCACTCAACAACCTATTAGCTATTTTGCTCTTTAATCTAGCATTATGCACATTACCTTTTCCCAGGCATCATGTGCATATCAGATGTTTACATGCAGAGATGGGAAAAAATGTATCTCAAATTTTAAAAAGCAGGAACTTGTTCATTGGCCATGCAGAGTAGTCACAGACAGAAAGGGATGAACCATGTAATTGCTTCTCAAGCAATACATGCTAAATAGTACTGACTAATAGTATATAGTTAATATAGACTAATAGCAAGAATAATAGTGGATCAAACATATAAGCCCAGGGCTTTTAAGCTCCCATTTGTTTCATCTTTAGGAACAGCTGTCCATGTGCATACAAAGTATTTTTCCCAAAAATATGTGCTGATCAAATTCCTAATTACACAATATTAACAAATACCATTATAAAACTTTCTCTTTGCATAGAGTAAAAAATATACTATTTTAACTTTGTGGCCCATAAACAAAAAACCCCCAAACACACTTTTTTTTCAGGCCAAGAGAACGGTTTCTTCATTGACAAGAGACTGACAATATAATGTATTTGCAAATAAATGTAACAATGTCCAGAGCTAAAGTGCACCAAATTGTGGAAGTAAAATTATCTTCTGTATTGAACTGCAAAGGTGTTGTACAATCTTTATGACAGCCAAATATTCCAAAGAAAGAGTATTAACAAAAGAAATAGTTCTTAAGTTGCCTAAGAAAGTATCAAGCTTCTCGGCTGCTTGGTCATACGCAGCTATTTTCATACAACTTGGAGTTCCACATGTTGACACTTCTGTTGAAGAAAAAAATCAGCACTCTAAGATCATATGAAAGGAATTTTAGTTTGAAAATATTCTTTTAAAGATTCTTGAGAACTTTTCTGCTTCTTTTTTGGAGACCAAGATGATAAATGATGTAGACTATTTTCTACAGCTCCAGTTGCAGACATCCTTGCTCAGTTTCTGCTGAATACAATTATTGCACATTTTGAAAAGATGACACCCAGCTTACATGGGGTTAATCTCATATATTACATGTCAAGCCACTGCACAGATATCCTGACTTGCAAGTAGAAAGCCAATGTCTGATACTTGGAACAACAGAGCCAGTGTCTGGTACTTGGAACAACTTCTCTATTAAAAATTGCCTAGTCTATAAAAATTAAAAAGCACCTTTTTTTTGACAGTCAAATGTTTGTTTTCTTGAAACTTATTGAAGTTAAGAAATGTGCAAACTTTTTGCCATTTATGGCAGGGGAATACTTTTAAGCTTCTGGACTGGCTTGAATTTCTCCTGCATACACTGACCTGGCTGAGGACCAGACCCACCAGTGCCACCCTCTCAGTGGCACCCCTCCCAGTGGGACGCCATGGGCTTGGCCAGCACAGGATCCACCAACCTGTGCAGTTCTGGGAAAGATTAATGGAGACCATGGAGAAGAAACAAAAAGGAAACTGCAAACGTGTAATTAACCTTTCTGATTAAGCATTGGAAATTGTTCCAGCAGAAAGTTGTACTATTAGTCACATCATTATTTTTAATCAGCTTGATTTCTAAGCTTTTCTGCTGGAGTAGGAAAGCCCATCCAGAACTGTGCACATAAGAATTTGTTGTATAGCACTACAAGGCTTTATTTGGTTGTGTTTTTTTACAAGCCTTAAAATTTGTGAGACTTCACAGATATACCCAGAATTGGTGGCTTGATTATTTAAACATCGCTTTTCTCTCCTTCCCAAGTCGAGAGCCACAACTTCAAGCCCTGCAGCTCAAGAAGAGAGCTCAGTGCATGCAAAATAAGCTTTTTTGTCTTGACTCTGGTCAAATCATGCCACAGAAATCCCAAGTCTTCTGTAGACAGCAAATGATTGTTCTTTTGTCAGGCAATGCTCCTTCTGACCAGCTCTCAACACACCAGAACAAATCAGCTTCAAGTTACACTATTAAAATTAAGGCACTCTCCTACCACTTCCAGATTTCATAACTATAAACATATAAACAATAACTATAAACATATAAACATGGAACTATAAACATATAATCAATAACTATAAACATATAAACATGAAACTATAAACATATAAACAATAACTATAGACATATGAACATGGAACTATAAACATATAAACAATAACTATAAACATGGAACTATAAACATACAAACAATAACTATAAACATATAAACAATAACAATAAACATGGAACTATAAACATATAAACATATAAACATGGAACTATAAACATATAAACAATGACCATAAACATATAAACAATAACTATAAACATACAAACAATAACTATAAACATATAAACATGGAACTATAAACATATAAACATGGAACTATGAACATATAAACACGGAACTATAAACATACAAACAATAACTATAAACCTATAATCAATAACTATAAACATATAAACTTGGGAGTATAAACATATAAACATGGAACTATAAACATATAAACAATAACTATAAACATATGAACATGGAACTATAAACATATAAAAAATAACTATAAACATATAAACAATAACTACAAACATATAAACATGGAACTATAAACATGGAACTATAAACATACAAACAAAAACTATAAACATATAAACATATAAACAATAATTATAAACATGGAATTATAAATATGTAAACATGGAACTATAAATATGTAAACATGGAACTATAAACATATAAACAATAACTACAAACATATAAAAATAACTATAAATATGGAACTATAAACATATAATCATGGAACCATAAACATATAAACATTAACTATAAACATATAAACATGGAACTATAAACATATAAACATATAAACAATAACTATAAACATGGAAATATAAATATGTAAACATGGAACTATAAATATGTAAACATGGAACTATAAACATATAAACAATAACTATAAACATATAAACAATAACTATAGACATATAAACATGGAACTATAAACATATAAACAATAACTATAAACATGGAAGTATAAACATACAAACAATAACTATAAACATATAAACAATAACAATAAACATGGAACTATAAACATATAAACATAAAAACAATAACTATAAACATACAAACAATAACTATAAATATATAAACATGGAAGTATGAACATATAAACACGGAACTATAAACATATAAACAATAACTATAAACCTATAAACAATAACTATAAACATATAAACATGGGAGTATAAACATATAAACATGGGAGTATAAACATATAAACATGGAACTATAAACATATAAACAATAACTCTAAACATACAAACAATAACTATAAACATTTAAACTATATATATAAACATATAAACAATAACTATAAACATGGAACTATAAACATATAAACAATAACTATAAACATGGAACTAGAAATATATAAACATGGAACTATAAACATATAAACAATAACTATAAACATGGAACTATAAACATATAAACATGGAACAATAAACATATAAACAATAACTATAAATATGCAACTGTAAACATATAAACATGGAACTACAAAGATATGAGCATTAACTATAAACATATAATCATATAAACATGTAACTGTAAACATATAAGCATGTAACTATAAGCATATAAACATGTAACCGTAAACATACAAACATACAAATATAAACATATAATCATGTAACTGTAAACATATAAACATGTAACTATAAACATGTAAACAATAACTATAAACGTATAAGCATGCAACTATAAACATATAAACAATAACTACAAACATGAAACTATAAATATATAAACAATAATAAACATATAAACATGGAACTATAAACATAAAAATATGTAACCACATAACTGTAAACATATAAACAATAACTATAAATGTATAAACATGTAACTATAAACATGTAACCATGTAAGTATAAGCATCTAAACATCTAAACATATAAACATAGAACTATATACGCGTAACTATAAATATACAAACATGTAACTATAAACAAACATGTAACCATGGAAAACAAACAAACCAAAACAAAAACAAAAACCAAAACCAAACAAAAACCAAAACAAAAACCAAAACCAAAAAACCAAACCAAACAAACCAAAAACCAAAAACAGAAACCAAAACAAACAAACAAAACGAAAATCAAAGCAAACAAAACCCAAAACAAACAGAAACCAAAAAAACAAGACACAAAACCAAAAACCAAAACAAACACAAACAAACCAAAACAAAAATAAAAACAAAAAGCAAAACCAAAATCAAACAGAAACAAAAACAAACAAACAAGACACAAAAACAAGAACCAAAACAAACAAACACAAAAACAAAACCAAAACAAACAAATAAAAACAAAAACCAAAACAAAACCGAAAACCAAACCAAAAAAACAAAAACCCAAACCAAACAAAACAAAAAACAAAAACAAACGAACAAAAACCAAAACAAAGACAAAATCAAAACAAAGAAACAAAACAAAAGCCAAAACAACCAAACAGAAATTTAAAGCAAAAAGCAAAACAAACAAACAAAAACAAAAACCAAAACACACAAACAAAAACCAAAACACACAAACGAAAACAAAACAAAACCCAAAACCAAACAAAGAAATACAAAGAAAACAAAACCAAAACCAAGCAAAAACGAACAAACAAAAACCAAACCAAACAAACACAAAACCATAACCAAAAACCAAACCAAACAAAAACCAAAACCAAACCAAACAAACAAAACCAAAACAAGAACCAAAACAATCAAATAAAAAAAACAAATAAAAACAAAAACAAAACAAACATGCACACAAAAAACTAAAAGAAACAAATGAAAAACAAAAACCCAAAGCAAACAAAAACAAACAAAAACCATAACCAAAAGAAACAAAACCAAAACCAGATAAACAAAAACAAAAACCAAAACAAAAAACGAAACAAACAAAACCCAAAAACCAAACAAAAACCAAACAAAAAAACCCCAAAATACCAAAACAAACAAAACAAAAACAAAAACAAACAAAAACCAAAACAAAGACAAAACCAAAAGAAACAACCAAAAACAAAAACAAAAAACAAACAACCAAACCAACCAAACAAAACAAACGCCAAACCAAACAAACAGAAATTTAAAACAAAAACCCAAAACAAACAAACAAAAACCAAAACACACAAACGAAAACAAAACAAAAACCAAAAACAAGCAAACAAAAACAAACAAAGAAAACAAAACCAAAGCAAACAAACAAACCAAACCAAAACAAAAACAATACCAAAACCAAAGCAAACAAACAAAACAAAAATCAAAACAAAACCAAAACAAAACCAAAACAAACAAACACAATACCAAAACAAACAAAAAACCAACAAAACAGAAACCAAACCAAAACAAATAAACAAAATAAACAAACCACAAAACCCGAAAGAAACAAACAAAAACAAAACCAAAACACCAAACCAAACAAAAACAAAAACTAAACTAAACAAACCAAAACAAAAAACAAAAAAACCAAAAAACCAAACCAAACAAACCAAAAATCAAAAACAGAAACCAAAACGAACAAACAAAAACCAAAACAAACAAAACCCAAAACAAACAAGACCCAAAAAACAAAAACAAAAAACCAAAAAACCACAAAAACCAAAACAAATAAACAAAAAACCAAAAACCAAACTAAACAAACCAAAACAAACCCAAAAAACCAAACCAAACTAAAAACAAAACAAAAAACAGAAAAACAAAAAACCAAAACAAACCAAAACTCAAAAATAGAAACCAAACCAAACAAATCAAAACCAAAACAAACAAACAAGACCCAAAAACCAAAAACCAAAACAAACAAAACCAAAACCTAAACAAAAACCGAAACAAGCAAAACCTAACAAACAAAAACCAAACCAAACAAACAAGCACAAAAATAAAACCAAACCAAAACAGAAACAAACAAAACAAAAACCAAAACAAACAAACACAAAAACCAAAACAATCAAACAAACCAAACAAATAAAAACAAAAACAAAACAAACATGCAAACAAAAAATAAAACAAACACGAAAAACAAAAAACCAAAGCAAACAAACAAAAACAAACAAACAAATCAAACAAACCAAAACAAACAGAACAAAAACAAAACCAAAACTGAAACACGCAAACAAAAACAAAAACCCAAAACAAACAAAAACCAAAAACCAAAACAAATCCAGAAACTCAAAACAAACAAACAAACACGAAAACAAACACAAAACCAAACAAACCCAAACAAAAACCCAAACCAAAACAAAACCAAACAAAACAAACAAAACAAACAAACAAACAAAAACAAAAACCCAAACTCCCCATATTTGATGTTTGGTCAGAGATAGGCTCAGGAAGAAAAAACCCAGAACTGTAAAAGAATGAATATGCTATTAAAGAGCATCTGACACTTCAGGGAAATAGTGTATTTAAAGAGTCTCTGTTTCTGCTGTAAGAACATGCTGTGAAATGTGTTCCTAAGCTCAAGTAACATTTTCACAGACAAATGAAAAACCTGCAGCTCTGTCCAGCTTATCAAGTCTCATTCAGTTGCCCATGAATCCATGTTTTTTGAAGACCACTCTGGATACTGCTTGGAGGGGAAAAAAAGGAAATTATGAAAGCCCTCAGATTTCTGTGGTAAAGAGGTATTCTAAATTTTTTGGATAAAATATGGCAGTTAATTATAATGCTATCAGATTGACCTGGATATCTGTAGTATTCCAGATAAACTGCACAGAGCTCAGCAACGAGCTTGTGTTAATTCTTGATACAGAGTTTAGAAGAGAGGTTTACTGAAATAACTCACCCAAATATATGTATTTCTGAATAGCAAAAATGATAGGAAAAAAGGAACATCTTTCAGATGACACTCTTCTCGAAGTTATTTGGCATTACCAACTGCAGAGCATCTGGTTTAGTTTAAAATGCCTTTAGATAGAAACTCCTTTATTCGCCTACATTTTTTTTCAGTTTTGGAGGTACCCCTCAATGTGGGTTTGCAGAGAGTTATCGGTGTAGCTGTAGCTGTGTCCTGAGCTCCGGCCATGGGGACACTTCTGCCAGTGATGACCTTGATGGGCACAAAGCACCTGCTGTAAAAACACCTGGTGGCCTGCTAACTCCATCCTGCTGGTCCTGGAGAGCAGGAATCCTCAGGTGCTCTCTGGAAAGCACAGGAAAAGGTTCCAGTTGAGCCTCTTTAAGGGAATTTTATCACTCACAACGAGGAGGAGCGATGTTTGTGTGGATTTCCAGCTAGCTCCATGTGTAGAGTATGTCTATCAAAGCACAGGCAAGAGAAGTCTCCTTTTGGTGGTGAGCATTAGAAAACCCTCATGTGATTAGCCTGCTTTTGGGTTTTGCAGTGGTTTTTGTTTAAACAAAACTATATGATAAGGAATACTATTATGCTGCTCAAGATGTAGCTTCCTATTTGTAGTTGGCTTTTCCAGAGAGGGCAATGATAGACCATCCAAAAAGCTTTCTAAAATGTAAAGGAAAAACAAGTAATCAAGATACTTAAAAGGCCAAGGCCGCCTATTCCCTCCAAAGAAAGGTGAAGTAGCCTTTATTTCCCCTGATAAACTGCACCTGAAAAAGTGGCAGGAACCAAGGGAACATCCTTGAAGCTGTGTCAGGGAAGTTGAGGCTGCATAGCAGGAGAATGTTTTTCCCCCAGAGGATGGCCAGGCACTGAACAGGCTCCACAGGGCCGTGCTCACAGAGCTCAAGGAGTGTTCAGACAACGCTCTCAGGCACAGGGTGGGATTTTTGGAGTCTCCTATGCAAGCCCAGGGGTTGGACTCGAGGATCTTGATGTGTCTCTTCCCATTCAGTGTATTCCATCATTCTATGGAATGCATATCATATCTCCATCTTTAGTAAATTGCCTTGAAATATGCTTTACTAATTTGGCAATACTGTGGTTTTATATTTTCAGTAACTCTTTTCCCCATCAAATTCTTTTGATATGTTTGTTATTACATGGAGTATGTCACTGCTTCAGAAATCTCTTTGTGGAGGTTGTAGGAAGTTGAAACCACTAGAGACTGTGATCAAGTAAGGTCATAGCAGCAGTTACAGTGCTGATCAAATGCACTTTTTACATCCTTATTCACTTCTCAAGTGTGGTATCAGAAGCTGCTTCAAAAGAGCAGGAGGATGGAACTTCTCTTAGACACTTTTGCAGTGCATATCTACCAGATATAAAAAAATCTTTCTAAAGCAACGTTAGAAATAAAAAATGCTAGGCTTTGCTATAGCTTTTTATTATTGTCTCCAGTAAAAATTTTCAAGAGATACTTTCACTGGCTTCTTTTAGCATCTCATTTCTGCCTAAGAAGGTGATGTATAAGAAAGAAGTATAACTTTTGGACAATTACAGTTCTGAAGTCAGCACATTCTGTTCAGTTTCACTGAGTGAGAAGGACCTTAAATAAGCTCTCGCTCCCCTTTTGATCATGATGTTAGAATGAGCCCAAAATCTAGCCAGCTCTCCTCTAGTTTGAGCTACGTGTGAACATGAGGACCCACTGTAGAAATTCCCCTTGTGGGCAGTGCTCACATCTTTGCTCCCAGAAAATGGAGACTGATACTATTTGTATATCACTGTTTAGGCAACTGTTCAGGCTGCTGTTGTAGATACCATACAGGTGTTCAGAACAAAAATTAGGCTTCAACTCCACAGGCTGTAAAAGTTCTCTGCAAGTTACAGAACGTAGCTTGAAAGAGAATGAAGTTCAGGATGTCCAGTGGATTAAGCAAATTCTAAGACAAACTGCTGCTAGGTGATCCCTGTAGTTTATTACCGTGTATTCTACAGACAGAGGTACTAACTGGCTGTGGGGAACAGATACTGCACAGAGTCTGATTTATTCTGGTTCCACCATTGTTCTATAGCAGCAGTACAAGAGTCAC
Organism: Fringilla coelebs; assembly: GCF_963513975.1. Taxonomy (NCBI): domain Eukaryota; kingdom Metazoa; phylum Chordata; class Aves; order Passeriformes; family Fringillidae; genus Fringilla; species Fringilla coelebs. The sequence goes on along the minus strand of NC_140028.1, from coordinate 103,548,494 downwards.
AGGAGGGTGGAAGACTCACAGAAAGCTGAAACTATTTTAGATCAATGAAGCAGCGTTATTTTCCTTTTTCACAAGTGCCATGCTAGATGAAATACCTTTATTTTTAGGTTTTAATGTTGGATTTGTAACTTACAGGGACTCCAGTGAACCATACCACGTGCTTTTGCTTACACTGAGGAATGGCAAAGCTTCTGTAGGAGCCTTGAATCCAGAAATGTTTGGCCATTGCTGTCAGCATCCCAGGCCCTTTGCTTTTTCTAGAGGTAGGAAATGGTGCAACATGCTCTCTTCAGCAGACTCATAAAGAATAAAGGAAGAGTGTTTATGGTGCAATTCAGTACTCCTTGAATTGCTGAACATGTTGACAGGGAGAAGCTTGTCAGTGAACCAGTGGTGAATATCCAGCACAAACAGATGGCTGATCTGGATTCAGCTCTGTGCTGTAAAGCACACAACAGTTCTCTCTCTTTTCTCCTGATGATGTCAGATGAGTGATGGGGCTGTGCACAGCAGCCTCTGAGTGCCTGCATCTTCACCAAAACTGCCTGGCCTTTTGCTGTAGGTGCAGAGATTATTTCTTCCCCTCCTTTGCCAGACCACACAAGACAGACTTGCCTCCTGCAATCTTGTTGTGCTGGGATTCAGCTTGCGAGGGCTCTTCTGAGGAGTGAAGGAAGGAGACAGAATATTAGCATACAGCTATTTCCACTTTTACTGCTGAGGATAGACTCAGCCTTCCTGACTGCCCTGCAGGAGAACAGAGGTGTTTGATCAGGGACTTTGCACTGCTGTGCAGGGCTCAGCCTCAGGTGAGTGTTCAGGAGGAAGTGCTGGGTGCAGCAGCATGTTGTGAATGCAAACCTCTGTGTGCTGCTGAGATCTGCACACGTGCACACACCCCCCTTTCACTAAAGAGTGCAGGAGACATTTGAGCTTTCCTTCTTTCCCTCCCTTCCTTCCCCTTCTGAGACCAGCCCAGTGGCAAAACTAAATTCAGGTTTTAGGAGCTGGCTCAGCTGTACCATGCAGTATTGATGCAGTGGAGTGGGCAAAGTCTGTGTGTGCATTCAGTTGACAGCCCACAGCAAGAGGTTCACCCTACAGGCTGTAGGGCTCTCATGGGAAAAGGAGAGGCACAGTCGAGGTTCTGCCAGGCTGTTCTCTCAGATGTGGTCTTAGTGCCTTGCCAAGACACCCTCGCAGCTCTTTCTACTAGGTACCTCTTTTTTCAAAACAGTTTTCAAATGTTTCCATTCCAAAAGGCCCACAAACAAACCGAAAACCCCAAATCCCAGCCTTCTTGAAAATGTTTGCCAAGTTTACCAAAGAAGGAAGATGGTTTCAGCTGAACGTTCCTTTATTTGTTGTAAATAAATCAAATGTTGACTACATGAACATCTCTCACTTCTCTTGTTTACAGCCTACACTGACAGTTAAGCTCTTAGAAACTTTCAAGTAAACCTCATCTGCAGAAATCTTTCCTTTTGACAGGCTCTGAAAATGTCCAGGTTTTTTTGTTTGGTGGTTATGTCGGTGGGCTTTTTTTGCATAATGTATTGGGTACCTTCCTGAAGGAGTTTACATACCTGTTAAAATAAGTGCACTCAGAGATGCCAACAGAAAAAGATGCATAAGTATATAGTTTATTTATGCAGGTTGCAGTCTAATAAAAACCCAGTCTCTTTATGTTGCCATGTTTGTGAATATTTATCATCATAAGCAAGTGGCAGAGAGAGGCTTGACTGAGGAAGTTATTGTCACCGATAGAAAACAACGTCCTGAGAGAAAACAGGTTCTTGTAAAGTCCCAGGTAAAAGCTGTTGTCAGTTTCCTCTGTGTCTCTCAAGTGGCCCTGAGCAAAACCAGCCCCATAAATTAAGGTGCTCGAGGACAGTATGTAAGAGAACAGACATTCTGCCAGCTCCCCTTGGGTGCCCAGTAAGGATCCCCTCATTTTCTCTGATAGCAGCTGGGTGAGCTAATTGTGAGGCTGAGGAAGCATCAGCAGGCTGCAAGAAATCATCAGTCACCTCCGCATCCACCTGCTAATTCTGAGTGCATTTAAGCAAAGCTGTTGCTCTCAGCCGTGCGGTGCAGAACACAGACAAGTTCAAGGCTCTGCGTGTAAACAGCAGATGTGTGTCAGTAACTAAAAACACAGCCCTCTCTTCCAGCACCAAACCAAGACAGAAGAGCAGCAAGAGCAGCTGCAAACAGGCTTTGCTTCCATGATTTTCCCAGGCACGCGCAGCTTGACGCGCCAAGTTGATCCAGCTCTTTGAAACCACTCATTGTGTGCTGGAGTGAGTCTAAGGGGTGTGAAGCCTTCACTTCAAATATAGAACAGCAATTGATGCTGGATCAAGCATAATAGGAAGGTTGGATGAGCCACTGAGAGAAACTGTGGTACAAAGGAAACTCTTTAGGGAAAATAAAAATGTAGATGATCACGTTTGAATCACTGTGCAAATTTATATTGAATCGGTATTTTGACTGAGGAAGTGTCTTCCAGGTTTTTCACCTGATTTAGGAGCTCTAAAGATGGTTTAGTTTTATAGTTTATAGTTTTCAGGCATTGCTTGGGTAAAGCATTTTTAAAAAGTGCTGCTACGTCAAGTCTTCAAAATCAGCCTTGCCTATTGTGTGCTTCATAAACCTTTATCATTACTCTCTGAGCTCCATAAACAGTGGGATGAGTCTGTACAGAGAGAGCAGGAACAGGTCGGTCATTTGTGGTCACACTGAGCAGGGCTTGACTCTGCATGGACTTCCCTGGAAATCTCAATCCACCCAAGAGGGCGAGGCAAAGATTTCTGCCAAACTTGAGCCAGAGAGAGGAAATATGCTCATTATTTTTGGTCAGGCAGTGGAGGGATATCTGTACTGTCATGCTGTTGATGTTCAGGCTGTCTCTGTGCTGGTTTGGGCTGCTGTAGAGTTAGTGTTCTTCTTCTTCTTTGGATTTGTGCTGGAAGCAGTGTTGGTAGCACAGGGACGCCTTGGGCATTGCTGAGCAGAGCTCACACAGAGCCAAGGCCTCCTCTGGCCTCACTGACCCCACCAGGGAGGGGCTGGGAGGGGACAGAGCCAGGACAACTGAGCCCAAGGGAGCCAACGGAGATCCCAGCCCAGGTGGGGCCACGCTCAGCACACACAGCTGGGGTGAGGAGAAGGAAGTGGGGACATGGAGACACCTGCCCGTCCATGGGCAGTACAGGTTGAATTCCTTGTTCAGTTTTCCTGCAGGTGCAGCTGTTGCTTTACCTATTAAAATGTCTGTATCTCAGCCCTGAGTTTTCTCACTGCTACTCATAAAATTCTCTCCCCATCCCACCAGGGGCAAATGAGTTGGTGGCAGTGTGGGGCTGAGCCATGACAGTCTCTGAAGGGCAGCCTCAGGATATCTCACCAGAGTGTTTCAGGCTGAGGGGAAAAAAAAAATAGGTTATTTGGCACCTGCAAACAATACTTTTTTCTTTGTTGTGAGTTATCAATACCTGACTGAAGTACGACAATTCCTGCAATTGCTTAGGGAAGGAAAAGGGGAAATGAAATGTATAGTGAGGAGGAATGAGGATTGAGGATTATAGTTCTGGTTTCCTCCTGAGCACATGGTGCAGAAGGAAAGGAGAATTTGCCAGATGACACACTGGGAGCAGCTGCGCTCACCGACACTCTGAGAAAGAATGTTGCTGCTTCCACAGATTCGTGCTCTCAGACACTTCCATAGCCCGTCAGAGATATGTCATTTTTGGTGCATGTTTATATTGTCAGACAAGCATCCAGGAGTAGCTGTCCATTCTCAAAGCAATTTTCAAGGCTTGATGCATCCTGTGGAATCTGTCTGGCCCATCAGTCAGACTGGACAAGGAAATAGTGTTATGGAAAACAAACACTCCAGTTCCTGTTTGCCTCAGTCCAGCTGGTGAAACTCCATGTGTGTAGGAACACTGGGTCCACATAGAGTGTACTTGGGACAATGTGCTGCTGAAATCTAGAACAGCAGGGTACAAAGTGTGTGCTCTGCTCATTTCACTGATGGGAACAGAATTTTGCCACTGACTGGACTCTGCACGTGCCCTCTCCTTATTAGAGCTCTTACTGTTTTCCATGCTGGAAGCCTGAGTTGCAGTGTGCCTCTGCAAACCTCCTGTGGCAGCCCCTGCTTGTCACAGCCCTCAGGAATTCCTGCAGCTGGCAGTCCTCCCTAGAAATCCAGTGGCATTTGTACTGTCTTGCAGCACTGCTGCCAAAGTCAGCAGGTACTAGCTGAAGCCAGCCTTGAAACTTGGTGGAATTTTGGAATTGGAATTTTCAAAGCCAAGAGATTCCCTCAGTACTGAGATATGGGCTGCTTCTCTTATTAAATGCAAATACTAGAAATGTAGTATTCAAGTAATAAAAATTTTTTTCAACGCTCCTATGAGAATGTTACCAACATTTCTAGTTTATTACATATAACAGAACAAATGCTAGCTGTATCCTGCACTTACCACTTAGAATGCAAGTATCATGAAAGAGGCTTTAAAGTATTACATGTTTTGGTAGCATTTGTGGAAATCAAATGTAATTATTGGAATAATATTATTTTTATATCGAACAAATTTTTTATAGTTGAATAGTATTAATATCAAACTATTTCTCTAATTATCCAGTATTTCCTCTGCACTCATGCAGCTCTGGTGTCACAGAGAGTGAAATAAAGTGAATGTTAAAGTTTACATACACATGCACAATGAAAAGTACACGTTAGATGTGATGCTGCAAAAGGTACTGTTTAATTTTAGCCCCTTAATTGGTCTCTTGGGCTGGAACTGGGCTCCCATGTGTTTGTGTCAGTGCTGTGGGGTCTCAGCTCGCTGCTAGGTGTGCCTCTGATGGGGCAGGGCCCTGGCTCTTGCAGGATGCCAGGTTTTCTCTCCGCTATATGCTGGACTTCCATGGGAGCACTCAAGGTGTACGCTGGCTGCCTGGGGATGCTGGTGTTGGGAATTGGAATTTTGGGAGCAGCCAGCCACTGCAGAGCTCAGGGCTGAGCCCTGTCTGTAACCCAGGTCCTTTGTATAATGGAACTTGCATTTACTTTCACTCACATCAGCCTTGCAGGACCAAAAGGGGCCTACAAAAAATCCCTGGAGAGAAATTTTTACAAGGACATGTAGTGATAGGACAAGGAGTAATGGCTTCAAACTGAAAGAGGGTAGGTTTAGTTTAGATAACAGAAAGAAATTCTTCCCTGAGGCCCTGGAGTAGGTTGCCCAGAGAAGCTGGGGCTGCCCCATCCCTGAAATTTTCAGGGCCAGGCTGGATGGGGCTTGGAGCAGCCTGGGATAATGGAAGGTGTCCCTACCCATGGCAGGGGTTTTGACACTAAATGAGCTTCAAGGTCTTTTTGAAGCAAAGCCAAACCATTTGAGCATTCTGTGATTTTTGGGCCTCCAGTATAAGTAACTTGCCCAGTCTTCCTGAAATCCCCTATTCTGTGCAGCCAGCATGACCTGCATCATCTGCTTGTTTTTGCTGCCTCTGCCTGCAGCGTCCTGAGTACAACAGCAATTTGCAATTTACTTTCTTTTCTGCCTCTGCCATGTCCTTCATTGTAAAGCACAGGCCCTCAGCGTAGCAGCATCTGTGTGGGTCTCCAGCACAGAAACAGAATTAAGGATTTTTTCTTCCTTTGAAGAGCAGGGCGGTTCTTTATAGAAGGATCAGCATGATCAGCTCACTGGTTTTCATGCACTTGTTTGCTTGTATGAAGGTTTTTTCTGTCAATGGGAGGAATGTTTAGCATCTGATTTTCTCAACTGAAAAGATTTCCCATCTGTATAATTAGCCTTATTTATACAATTAGAGCTTAACTACTAATTGCTTGGGGGCTTTTTTAGTTTGCTTCCTTCTATGTAGAATATTCATCAGACAGCTGATATTGGAAAATACGAGATTGAACAGTGTTGCTGCTTTTCATATTCCTACAAGGAATGTGTTTGTCACTGAAGCAATGAATTTTTGAATGTTATCTAAACACTGTTTAATGTTAACTTTTTTTTTCCTGAGTGATATCATGATGAATTCTGGAGGGAAAAAAAACTGCCTTAGTGAAATTTCATCACATAAATAATCCAGTTGTGCCAAGAAACTCTATAATGACCTCAAGGCTTAGCAGCTGCCAAATACACCGCTTAGCATTAACCACTCTTCTTGTGATATCAAAGTAATACACAATGAACACTGCCAAATCTGCTTTCTCTAACACTTAATGTATCTTTTTTAAACCTAATTTAGTGTCTGCAAATGGCATTTGCTTTTATAATAGTAGTGTGTGCTGCTGCTCTACAGTGTCCATCTCTGTCTCTCTAGCATGGTAGGGGCTGTGGCGCATCCTGTACATCTTATAAATTAATAATTCAGTTATCCAGTAAAAATAAAGTAGTGTGAACATGCTGGTGAGTGAGAGCTATCACACGCACTTACAAAAAAAGACAGTCCAAACTTCAATGTCATCTAATAATAATAATTTACCAGGCTCAAAATGTAAAGCATTTAGTCATAAACTGGATCATCTTTATAGAAATTTGAAAGATTTTAGAGATTGTATAAGCATAGCAGTGGAATTATGATTTCTTCTTAATTTCTAAGCCATCCTCTCAAACAGAAAACAAGGTATGCACAGTGGAACCTGCTCAGCTCGTGGTGGTTGGCTTTCTTCTCTCAGGGAAACCATCTCTGCAAGGCTTCCCTCTGTGCTGGCCTTCATCCCTTGCAGTGCTTTGGTACACATCCTGAAAGGCCCGGCACTCGAGGGATGTCTTGGTTTGGAAAGACAGGTGCCTGCTAAAGGAGACAGGAGCCTCCCCTAAAATGGAGAATGCAAACCCTCCCCACCCCTCCGAATTGCTATGAATTTTAAATAAGAGGCTCTCAGGCAAAAAATATGGGAGCAGGAAATAACAGTTCTTTAATAGGGAAGGGAAAAAATAAAAGGATAAAATACAACAATGCAATACACTAGAACAGCACTGACAGAGTCAGAACTCAACCTGACACCCTGTGGGTCAGGGTGTTGGCAGCAGTCCAGTTGGAAAAGGGGCTGCAGTCCTCCTGGAGTGTCAGGCGTGGTTCTGTTGGAGCAGGGCAGTCCTGTAGGAAAAGGGTGAATTCTTCCTCCACAGATCCGTGGAAGCAGAAGCAGCTGCTGTTCCTCTGGGGAGTCCAGTGGAGAAGAGCGGTGCTGGTGTGTCAGAATCTCCAGGTTATATCTGGGTAGGAATGCTTGGCTCCTCCCTCTGGGCGGAGCATCTCACAATGGGATGTCACAGTTCTTATCAGTCATGGGGTGACATTCAATAGCCCCTTATCAGCAGATGTTCCCTGCTGAGGGACCTTGATTACGATCACTCAGGAAGAGAGATAAGGAGAATTGCCCACTTGATACCAGACAACTGCCATGCAGATGGCAATAGAATACATCTGGCCTTGCAAACTGGAACAAGGGAAAAGCAGGCAAACTGCAGAGGCTGCTGAAGGCAGAATGCAGCAGGGTGGGGCTGTGGCTTCTTCTCTGCTGTGCTCCGTGCCTTGTGCTCGCTGGGCAGGGCGGCGGAAGGGAACACTCCTGCTCCCAGAGCATGGCATCTTCCTTTGAGTCTGCCTCAGCTTCATCGGGACCTGATGCTCAGCTGGGTGACCTGACGCTCAGCTTAAAGGCTTTTAATCTGTTGCCCTGGTTTTTTAAGTTTTTCTAAGACTCCCGATGTTTACATTCTTGTAACAAATTTTCTCACATTTTTTTGCATTGTTTTATGGAGGAGGAGAAATTTAATGGACTGTTGGTTTGTCCAGTGTCATTGGAGAGGTGGCACCATCACCCTCCAATCCACTGTCACTTTTGGAAATCTATAAACGTTGGAGTCAGAAATTAAAAGTTCTCTTTTTACTTTGGGAGAGCTGCGTGTGCGCATTATTTCGTGTCCTATAGCGACAGAAATCAGTGTAGCTGATTCCGGGCTCATTAAGCAGGAATAGACAAATAACTGCTCTGTTTTCTTCTATTTGTAAAATGGAAATTACAGTGTTAAGAACTTTGGATGAAAAAGTTCTGCTCTGGGTTGTTATTTGTGATGTTTTAACCCAGCAGTGAAGGCAGGATTAATGGTCAGGCATTTTAAAAATACTTGCAGGATTTTCCTAACTGCAGTAACTAAAAATCAGCCATTGATACAGGTGTTATTACTGTTACTACAGGATCCATAAATTGTACTGCTTCTGTGGTGTCCTTTGGTTTGCATGGCTATACAGCCCTTCCCTTAGCCCTCAGATAAAAGCACACCTATTATACATGTGCCCCTCTTTTTGTCTGGGAGTTGATCTGTTAATATCCTGACTTGTTTACTGCTTAGGTGGCTATTGCTACTGTCCATTACCTGTTTGTAAACACTTCTAGATTTGGGTTTTCCACTACTTTTTATAGCCTCATGAGGCAAAAAGTATTTCTTCATGTTCAATGCTTTCATTTGCATTGCCATCCCAATTGTCATTATTTCTAGCTAATTCTGTAGAAAAATTCTTAAGCCTCAGTTAATTCATTCAGTAGGATATGGTTGGCAACAGACAAAAATCCTGGCATTTCAGGGGATCTCATAAAAACTGTCAGAACTGCCATTAACTCATAACTCCCTCTGGAGTGGCTCCGATGTCTTTTAGAGCCTCTGAGATCAGCCTTTCTATTTTGCCAGGCTGAAACTTTTCTTTCACAGCATATGGCTCCCAAACAGTGCATTTAGCTGTAGCTGTGTACTTTCCTTTGTTCATGCCCAGAGTGTTAACAGTATAGGATTGAATTAAACTTCACTAAGACTGCAGCAGTTAGGATCTTCAAATACTTTTCTCCAAAGCACTTCTAAACTACACAACCTCATAAGAGAATTGGGAAAAAACCAAAAGAGAACTAATGCGTAAGAATTCCCATAAAGAACTTGATTGCTGTCACCGAGTGAACCAGCCACAGATATCACACTGATCAGCAAAGTTTAGAGCTTTTTTTTCCCCCTCCAAACTCTTTGAAAGCATGGGTGCCTGAAATGGGTGCTCCAGGTTTGGACAAGCTCGGGACAGTTAAAAGTCCTACATTACATTCAGAGCTCAGATTCAAGTGACATCATGAATAGCTTAAATTAATTACCTGCTTCAGTCAGACTGGATTGTCTCACAAAACGCTTTAAATCAAATGAAGCACAACACTTCAGTGAGAAATATTCCAAGTGTCTGTCCTTACCACTCTGTCCCTCTTGGAAGGTGCAAGGGGTGCTGTGGATAGCACGTTGCAAGGCTTGTTTCCCCAGGATAAAGCAGCCTTCAGGGGATTACAGCAGCCAGGCTCCTGAACTGCTGATATGCAGCCTAGAGATGTGTTATTTCAGGTGCCTGCTGCAAGAATATATTGGACAAAATGCCTTGTGAGGTTGTGTAGTTTAGTGTAAGCTGCATGTGAGTGAAACCTCTGGCCAGCTGTGATTTGTGCTGACTTTTACCAGGCTGTAGAAATTCTACAGCAGGGCAAGCTCCACTTCAAACCCCTGCTCCCAAATGGGATGTCACAGAAATAAGGGTTGTTTGAAAACTAAAGAAGTGCTGAAGTGTGGTGAGGAGCCCAAAGGACGCCGAGGTAGAGCTTTTAAAGAGTGCTGTGTGTGGCACACACCCAGGGCCTCAGAGCTGGAATTGGGGCACCCTCTGCTCCAGGGGCCAGCTGCTGCACTCAAATAACTGCAATCCTTTCTTTCATTTCCTTTCCAGGGTTGCATCCGCTGTCTTCACACTTCTTCATCATTTTTAGGCAAAACTGGAGAATTCTTAGGTTCTTTCTGGCAGCTGTAGACTGCAGTACCTCCTCCCCTCCCTGTCCCTGGATAATTCCCATGACTGTTTCAGGTGCACTGCTTGGGGTGCTAAAATAGCTCATGAAACACAGAAACTGTCTGCTCCCATCCCCACTCTGTTCAGGATGCCTTGAATTCTTGGTGGCTAACAGGCTGCCAGCTTCCTGGCAGGGAGGAGTATTGATTTCCATACCCAGTAAGTACCTTGTAGGCAATTTTCCTTTTTAATTATTGTTCAATGAGCACAGCTGGACACAAATAAATTGACGTAATAGTTAAGGCCTCTTAACAGCTCCACTCCCATCTCCTGAGGCCTTTCTTAGCCTCTAGGATTTTTATAAAGATTTTATTTCCCCTAAAAATAATTACAAGATAATCTAATTACTTTGTTACAGTTCTTCACATAATTAACCTTGCTATTTTCAAACTTGAAGAAATGAGATGGAACATACCTATATTAATGCCAGAATGATAGAACACTATATTAATCTGAAGAGCTAATATTTCTTAAAGTGACTTCTGGGTTTTCATTTAATTTTTTTTTTTTTTTTTTTTTTTTTTTTTTTTTTTTTTTTTTTTTTTTTTTTTTTTTGCTGCTATGTTCACTAAGCATCTTCCCAGCTGCTGCCAAATAAAAACAATATTTATCTGATTTTTACTATACATCAGTAAAAACATAAGCAGTATGAATAGCAGGAAGGACCAGACACAGGGGTTTATTTTAAATGGGAATGGGCTTCATGGAATCTGCTAGGAATGTGTTTCATGGAATCTGCTAGTGTGAAACAAATGTTGATGGGCCTGAAGTGTGGAGTGGAAAAAAAAAAACATGCAGCAAACTGAGTGTCTTGTCATAGTTTGTAGGCTAGGTACTTCCTTATCTATTTCCTTTTCCGACATAGGAATTCTTGAATTCTGTTTTTCTGTTGTCATTTCATACAGATAGAGAACTGCATCAAAATCTCCTTGGAACAGATGTAATTTTATTCATTGTTCATCAGTATCTTCTGAGTAGTCTTGGAAAGCCACTTCCTGATAACAGTGGCTGAGAATTTCAGTTCTTCTGCAGCTATGTGTTTGGTGAGTGGGTTGGAGACCCATCCTTGCATGAGCAGAGCTTCAGGCAAGCAAATTCCATAAGGTGTGTGAAATGTTGGCTGGGAAACATCTGCTTTAAATTCTCAGCATATTTTCTAAAATTTAGTAACGCTTTGAGGATCAAGGAGGATGATAAAAATAAATTATCTGAATACCTAGGATACCTCTACAAATAGCAGTAGAGAGATCCCACTCTACTGGCTCTCAGAATGTCAGAAAACAATATTTTTTATTTTGTTTTCACATAGAGTGTTTCAAGGAAAAGTCAGAGGGGAATATAGCTCTCTTTTTATGCAGGATAAAAATTATTTTTAAAAGAGAACTGGACTTAGTCAATTTTGCTATCCCATATTCAGTATTTAAAGTCTCTTAACATTTTTCACATAAACTAGGTGTTTCAGGGGTTTTCTCCTATTATATTCATAATAGAAAATATATTACTGTTATAGATGAGTAGTGTAATAGCTGGCTCTCAATTAAGAGATATTATATATATATATATATATATAAAATAGATATTATATAGATATATATAATAATATGGATATATATATTAAGAGATATTATATAGATATATAGTAATGTTATTATAAAATGTCATTCCATACTCCTCTTTCCCTGCCCCCCTTGCAACAGCTTTAATTGTCAAGACATTTAAAGGAGGCTGGGTTGGTACCAGGAGGAGCAGCAAAACAGCACCTGACCTCCAATCAAGATGTGAAAAGTAATGTCCACCAATATCCATTGGTGGACATTACTTTTCACATCTTGATTGGAGAAAGAGAAAGAGCTGACTGACAAAACTTGGCAGAGAAAGAGCTGACTGACAAAACTTTCAGAGGGGCTGAGGGTATAAAAGGCAGAGCATCCACTTTGGAGATGAGCCATGTGGCTGGCAGCCACAGGGGGGGCTCCCAGCCCAGGAATTTTTCCTTATTTAGTCCTTTTGTTGTGTTTTTTGTTAAGGTTTAATAAATCTTGAAGATTTTAAGAAGTGAGCGATTGTTTCTCACATTACCTTTTGTGAGGAGCTCACCATATTGTTGAGGATAATTTTTTCACGAAATTTCGGTGGAAGGTAACAGAGCTCTGCCCCAGTTCTGCTTGTCTCCAGTGAGTCCCCCATGAGCTGAGTGTCAGCAGTTCCTGCTTTTCCAGCAGTGCCACTTGGAAGCACCATTCTCCTTTCAGGGCCCCCTATATTTCAGGCAATTTCCATGACAATTTCTCAGAATAGGCAGCTTAGGCTTTTCAGCTGAAGGGGTTCAAATGGATGTTTCTGTCTGGAACAGTCTGGAAGCTGCTGCTCCATTCCAGCAGCTCTCAGGCAGCTCAAATCTGCACATCCACAAAGCACAGCTTGGGAAATGCAAGTAACTAACTAAAGAAACAAAGTGCCGTGGAGAAGGATATGCAGAGTCCATGACAGTTGAGTTGAAAGGGAGTTTTCCCTGCTTTGAGTTCTCTAAAAGCTGCTGTGAATATTAGCTGTGGAAGAACTGAAAGCTAGTTTAGGCCTAAATTGAGAGCATCTCTGTGTGGATGGAAGGCTCTCTTGGTTTTATTGGATTTTAGTAAAAGCGCATAAGATAAAATGACATCTGAAGTGAAATATAAACCCACTCTTTCCTTACTATTTCAGGTTCTTCATCCAAAACACTTTACAGGAATACCTGAAAAGTCTTTATGATGGAAAAAAATAAATTTCCAAAGGTTCTTTTGCCACTAGCTACCAGGTATTTAAATCTTTGCCTTTTGCCAGGAAAGCTCTGTTGATAAATGATATAGATGGTGCCTTGGCAGGTGGGAGAGCCATCTGTATGGGTGCATGCATTTCCTGCTGAGAGCAGTGTGTGCTGGGTATGGACACTGCAGAGGTCACTCTGCCCGGCACCCCAAGGAATTTGAGGACTTTCTTGCTCTATACCAGCTGGTTTTTTAGAGGGTTTTTGCCTAAGGATTTGTCAGATGCCTTTGAGTATACAAATATAGCCTGGATTTCTGTTGTCAGCATACCTATTGATAGCTGTAGAAAATACTTTGATAGATAATGAGGCAAAATTTCCTTCACAAAATCTGTTTCTGGCAATGCCAATTTGGATATAAAGGGATTCATTCTGTTCTTTATAACAGTTTTCACCAATTTACTTGGCTTTCTGGTCCACGATTGCCCAGAACTCCCTTGGGATCGAAGCAAATTTAAGCCAGAAGTTAAACAGCACCATTGGTAGTTAAATCTTCAGTTTCTTCTGCTGTAAGCAGTTATCATTTGGTGCTGGTGACTTGTTACTGCTCATTTGCTCATCAGAGAATTCTTTTTGAGTGTCTTCTGGCATTAAGCTTGATTTGAGATAGACTCTGTTGTGTCTTGCTGTAGAGAGAGGAGATTCCAGAGTAGGAGTCTTTCCAATCTCCTCTACCAGAAATGCAAACAGGATTTTTTTTTTTTCCCATCTATGGCTTTATGGTCACTAAGTTCTTCTTCTATATCTTCATCATTTTATGACCCTACAGATTCTTATCAGAATTCTTTAGTCTGTGGTTTTTGGGACTTTCGAAAGCTGTTCCTCAAATGGGTTTTGTTTTTTTTTTTTTTGGTAGGTGTCCTGGTTTAGGACAAATTTTGGAGGAAACCTCCAAACTGGGGTTCTTCTAGAAAGCAGATTCAAGCAGCCCCTCCTGGAACTGGTTTGGGAAAAGATTTCCTTGGAGGAAAGTGGAAAAACCTGTTTATTTAACAGGCAAAGCATTCACCAGCACAAAAAATGAACAATATTAAACGATAAAACCTCTTGCTGCTCCGAAGAGATGCCACACTCAGAAAGTCCCTTTGTGGGCTGTAGCTGGGCTCCCTCACTTTCTGATCAGTCTCTCATCAGTCCCTCCAGTGCTGGCAATGCCACAGCCAGGCCCAGCCTGAGAGCTGCCAGTGTTCTTCTGGGTGCTCAGTCCAGGGCAGGTTCAGCCAGCTCCAAGGAAAAGAAAACCCAAAGTCCAGGGAACTTCCCTGCCTCAGCTAGCTAAAACTAACCAAAAGCAAAGGAAAGCTCTGTCCTGCTATCTGTCCATGCTGCAGACAGCACTGTCCAGGAGAAGGATGCGGGGAGCAAGTGCAGTTTCTGAAAACAAAATGTGTGCACCTTGTCTCCCCCCACCTTTGCTCTCAGAACCAGTCTTAAAAGGTGTAAAACTTATTTCTGGGCCAAACAGATGAATGGGGATACAATTCAGCATCAGAAAGTGACCCCAGGACATTATGTCATTTATACAGTATCTGCCTGAGCTTATGGCCCCTTCTGGTTTATTCATCTGGACATGGAACCACTTTGCTGTTCAGCAACACTGGTTTCTTCAGGCCTCTCCTAAGTTTCTAGGAGGCGAGATTTATTTGTAAACAAAGCTGTCTCTGAACACCCTTCTTCCCGCCTTTAAGAATTTTACTTGTTTCAAAACAATAAAAGGAAAACCTGGTCCGGGCACTGCTTCCAGTGAAGCCAAGAGTTGCTTCCTCCTCTCTGAGTTTCCTGGCTGTCCATAAAATCCTCATTCCAGGCAACCTGTCCCAGTATGTTTGCCACTCTGCACTGGGCATAAGTGAAGCTCTCCCATCACCATCTTGTTGCACAGTTGAAATATGTCAGTAACAGTATTTTTCTTCTCCTTGCCCAGAATATCAGTTTCATGGGATCACAGCTTATTAAACTGACCAGAGGGCTTGGCCAGTTACTTTTAAACCACTCTTTAACATATGATTCCACTTACTGCTTGGTACAGCTTACTGCACCTTTGATATATTCTTTGATTTTCATCTTCCGGGGGCTCTGATTGTTTTCTTTTCCACTAGGCATCCTGTATGTTTATTATTCCCATATTTCATGTTCATATTCCATATGTCAGTTCAAAGTGTGTAGGGCAGCAAGGCAGGCAAGCAGGTTCCCCATCTTACTGCTAACATGGATGCAGAAAAACATGTAAAAGTTCTTTTTAATCTCTGTAGAGCTATTTTTTTAATGCAGAACTGTTGGTTTTCTTTGCTGTTTCCTATTTGATTATTTCTAGCTTCCATCCTATCTTTTATATAAATCCTTTTGACTTCCCCAGAGAGCTTTTCTGCACCCATCAGCATTCTCCTTCTCTGTTTCAGCAACTTTGCACAAAGCTGGCCCTGTTCCTAGGAGGTGAATTATCCAGCACTGTAGGGTGAAATTGTCACTAAGGTTCCTGAACCGAGAGTGTAGTTACCTCTCCTGGGGAGAATTTCTCAGGAACACCATTTCCAGCTGGGGTCAGGCCCTTCCTTCCACCCAAGAGGGACTGCTGGCCTGGAAGTGGTGGCATTGTGCTGACAGCATCAGCCCCCAGGGAGCTGCTGTTGCTGCATCTGTTGAGCAGTGCAGGGTGTTCTTCATTCACACTTTGGAGTTTTTCATTTCCCAGTCGGATGGGCAACCTTTCTCAGTTCATCCTGTCAGTGCTGAACTCCTTCCTGGAGTTCAGATTGACCAAAGCAGCAAACTTTCCCCCCCTATTTCTAGCAGTTGATTTGCAGGCTGAAAGCATGTATCTGCTTGATTCCCTTTCCACAAAACAATGCTAATTTTTACGGCAACAGCGGGGCTGAAGAACCCCAGGCAGACCTCTTCACACACACTGATGGGTTTGGTGTGCTCTTGACTTTCACAGTGCCTTTGGTTATCTGCCTGTTGCACAGAAGGGCACCTCAGCAAGTGGCTCTCCTATGTTTTCTCTTATATTGTGGTGTTAAACAGCTTTTTTGGGAAACCCTTCAGATTGCATCAGCTGTGTGGCGCTGGGTATGGCTTCCTGATGTGACAGAACAGCGCTGGGGTGTGCTGAGTAGAGCTTACTGCCTGTATTGAGGGTCACTCTGCTGGAAGGAAACCACAGAAGAGGGGTTAGCTCCAGAGTCCCAAAGTCGTTGTCTGCAACAGGAGGTTTGCACTACCAGATGGAAAGCACCAATTTTCTATTTTCGGAAGAAGTAACTTTGGTCTCGATGAGAAATAATAAAATCCTGCAGAACATGGTTCATTAAAATTGAGTTCAGTCTGGGATTACTGGTGAGGTTGGCCACCTGTGTGCCCTCCTGCTTGCCTGAGTGGATTGTGGGTGGTACAGGTACCTCAGGAAACAGCTTACAGGGACACGTATTTTAATACACAGGGTTGAACATCTGCCTCTTGTAATCAGTCACTGTCCCATTCAAAAATCATTTCTGGCACTCAGTCAACCAAAAATACCCGAGCACAGCCTGGTGGTTGGGTCAGTAGGAGTTTGTGAGTTGAAAGAAACCAGTTGGATTCACATAAAATACAGTTCAGTGGTGAAGTCTCACTGTTGTTGCTGCTACAGCCCTTTTAATGTTCCTCACTCTGATTTGGCATTAATGAGTTCTTACAAACGTGGTCTCTGTGTTTATACATCTTGTTTCTACCCATCTGTCTTAGACCACGCTGGAGTTTTGTGTTTCCTTTTTTTGCTAAGCGTGAAGCAGCAGGCCAGGGCAGGTACAGTCACATACAGCTGTATACATGTTTCTAAATTCATGTTTCTAAATTAATATCTGCTCGATGAACGTCTGGGAGGAATCCCTCTGTTCCCCTCATGTGTTTCAAGTCTTACAGTTTGTTTGGATGTACAAATCAGTCTGATTTCCCACTTCTGCTCTGCTGAATTTAATTTTTTTTATGCTTTCTTTAGGCATTTCAGAAAATTGTCTGCTCTCATAAACATTAACATTTGAAACTAAGTTATGAATGTAAAATTATTCAGAAATCATGAAAAGTATCAACCATTGGGTACCAAACCGGCTGCAATGAGACCCCATAACATGCCCTGTGAGT
This sequence comes from Fringilla coelebs, assembly GCF_963513975.1. Lineage (NCBI taxonomy): Eukaryota > Metazoa > Chordata > Aves > Passeriformes > Fringillidae > Fringilla > Fringilla coelebs. The sequence continues at coordinate 103,531,657 of NC_140028.1, read as the reverse complement.
ATTTCTTGGATTTTAGCTTTGGTTTTGACTGCTTTAATTGCACACTTGGAACTGGAAATACTTGATCTGTTTGAAATGAGTGTTAAAAATAGTTGCAGTTTTCAACATTGTAAAAATAGCTTTAAAATTTGAGCGGTTGCTTTTTTCTTTGTCTGGTAGTCACAAATCTTCCAACCTTTGAGAGTCAGATTTCAGGTGTTATTTTTGCAAGCTAATGCTGCTGTGCATTGTAATTAAGCAGACTTTGAAGAGATATTTACAAATAATGTTTAAAAAGCCACCATAAAAAGCACTCAACAAACTTAAAATAGCTTTGTCTTCTCCCTGTTTGTTTTTTTCTCTTGTTGCTGCTGTTCACAGCCCTACAGGCAGCATTCCTCCGAGATGAGGAGACAGGCAGGGTTCATGCTTTATTTACCTTAATAGATTTTTGAAGCTAAGTCCTGTGCAGCTGTTTGAAAATTTATGGAATTCATTTCTAAAGCAAACCACTTGGATAACAGACATGGCTGTGATTCCAGTTGTGCCAGTGCCAGGAAAGCTTTTGGTTTTGTACTGTGAGCACTCTTTAATAACAGGTCTTGTATTTAGCCTTTTGGCTTCTGAAAGCAAATTACTCCCTTCTTGATATGCAGCTGATGGTGCTGCAGCCTCATGATTTAGCTTTCAGTTTGTGGCTGTCCCTGGCTGTTCATGTCTTTGCTGGCTCAGCCAGGCCTGGCAGAGGCACAGCACAGCTGAGGAGATGCTCTGATTGCAGCCCAGGGTCACCAACTGCACCTCTGCTGCCGTGCCCAGCACGAGCACGCTGTCGGTGTGACTGCCTCTCGTACACAGATGGCCTTTTAAAATGTGCTTAAACTCCTGATAGATTTCCAAATATTTCCAATTGACAGCCTCCTTACAAATTCCCATTTCAGGAGATGGGAGCCAACATCTCCATGATCATGTTTGGTCGTTCACACAACCATAACATTTGAATATGACGAGGAAAATTGGCTGTGCTAAAGCACAAGCTTTAATTGGAAGTAAATGCTAAAAAAGATGTTTTTGTAATGAATGCATGGGTATTTAAGTAGTTTCCCATCACTTTAATATCAAAAATGTGCTGGGATCTGCCAAGTGACTTGGTAATCTTGGCTAATATCAGGGAAGTTGCACACAGTCAATGGCTTTAAGCAGCACTGTTACTCTGCACACTTCTCAGGATCTGGGCATTTTAGCAGCAATTGCTTGCTGCCTTTTACAACCTTGGCAGCAAGTGTCAAAGTGACTGCAGTTTTTGTCTAGGGACAGCAGTGTCCTGTAATTCCGAGGGACACTTGAGGAGACCACTCATGGTAGCTGAATGAGGACCTTACAACATTTTTCTGGGCTCTGACTTGGCTTCAGTGAAAGCTTAGCTTGGTTAAATTGGCCAGCCTGTGGGGGCTGCCATGCAGAGTGGAATACAGCATTTACACAACTAAAGCTGAAGGGACCTCATTCCATGGGAATTTCGCTGGATTGTTGGCAGTACCTTGGATAGACATTGTGCCCCGGCACAGCAGTGTCTGAGGCACAAAGCAAAGCAGGGCTGTCAGAGCCACTTCCATCTGCACACTGTGGCTCTGAGTGGCTCAAAATGACACTGGGGATTTTTTTACAGAGCAGAGGTACTGAGAAGCCCTTCACAGTCCTGCAATACCGTCCATGCCTCATGGCAAGTCATGTGCAGCTCCCCCCATCAGTGTTTCCTTTTCCATTATACTGTAGGCATGACAAAGCAGGGAAATGTTGCCAGAATTACACTCCAGCTCTTTCATCTGTGTCTAGAAACTGGCTCACACTGGCCATGGGAGCGTTTTAGATAGTATTTCCATCTTGTCTTGCTGTCTACTCATGATTCGTTTGAATACTGCCAGGTCTTATATATTTTGCTCCTGTAGGTTTTTTACTTTCTCTTGAGATTGTGCCTATTTCATCTCCCTTGCTTTTTAAGTGGAAAAACCTTCATTTTTCCAGAGAGCTTGAGGAAATTTCTTTCTCATATTTTTCTGTATTACTTTGTAATTTTCCTTCTTTGTGAAAGAAGGTTCTGCCTCAAGAGCTCCCAGAAGCTATGGCTGCCATTTCATTTCTGTGTTTTCTTTCCTGTTGTGGGAGGTTTTAAAGGTTTGGGGTTTTTTTAATTTGTTGTTAAGGGAGGGACAAAAATGACAGAAAACTGATCTTACTTGAGGGAGAGAGTGTTTTGCTCTGAGCATTCAAGGAAGTAAATTATTTTCTGTTCAAGAACCTCATCAGGTCTTAATTGACATTATAGGTAGCTACATGTCACACTAAGGAAGCCTAGTCATGTTCCTCTTTGAAAAAAAAAGGTGCAACCCCTGACATTATTAAGGTGCACTGCAGATTACTTTTCAGTGAAAAGAGCTGTATTTTCTCCAAAGCTGTATTTTCTCTAAAGGTGATATGATACATCTACCTTGTGTAGATGTATCATTTTACCATGTTGTAATTGATGAAAATTAGGCCTAGTACTTCTTTGTTCCTTAAAGTATGTCCACAGTCAGTCTTTTCAACCTGCAGCTTATACATAAGTCTAACGTGAGATTATCTAAGAGAAAATCTGGTGCCTAAATGCCCAAAATGTTGGAAAAGGCCTTAAATGTTGGGAAATGCCCAAAATGCATTTGGATTTCCACAAAGTTCAAATGAGGTCTCTTCGCCGAGTGCCTTTACAAGAACAGAAAAAGTCAAAGGATACAAAGAAAACATGACTTGAAGTCTGATAAAAGATACAAAACAACAAAAAAGAAGGACTAAATAGGTAATTTTCACTGAGGATGGAGATCGCTGGCATGTCCCAGGGAGATCTCATCACCTACTCACAGTCTCAGGCACGTGTATCAGGAATGAGGTGTTTGCTCAAGTCATGGCATTGTTTTTGGTAATAAAAGTTAAAGTGGCTGTGAAGAGGTACAGTGGGATCTCGAAATAACAGGTGATTAAGGGATCAAATGATAAATGAAGTGTTGGAAATGGAAATTACTGTACGTTGTAGAAGCCACTCCTGATCTGTACATGTAACATGAAGTGGTAGTTGTTACTTCCAGGTAGTTTTGGATAATTGTGCGACTGCATCACTCCAGTGCTCAGAGTCCACATCTCAGATGCAGTTCTGGCACCTCTCCTCTCTCAGAAAGATAGATGAGGAGCCCAACGAGGCTTATTGCATTTTTGAAGCTGTTCCATACAAGGAATGACAAAGAAGGCAAGTCTTCATCTTAGAGGAGAGAAAACTGTAGTGGTATGAAATAGAGAGCCTGTAAAATAATAAGTAGGAAATAGTGAGAAGGGGAGGATTAGTACATGTTTTTCGTAGTGGGGATAATACTGGGAACTGGGTTCTAAAACAGAAGTAGTCTTTTTTCCCCAGGCCTATTATTAAATTCTGTTGCTCAAAAATGTTGTGGATACCAAAAATATAGCTGGATTAAATACATTCTTATAAAGGCAAGTTCATGAAAAGAAATCCTGTAAGAGGCTGCAAAATATGAAGATACCACATCTGGCTCAGGTTGCTTGAAGGGTTTGCTAAAGGAAGGATGAAATAGTCTTGCAGTGGTTGATATTCTTCTCCTAAACCATCACAGTCAGGAACTGTGCTAAGGTGAAGGATCTTTGGGCTGACCGATTCAGCAGAGTTATGTTGTCGATGATACACAACAGCAGTGGCTGGAAAAAACCAAATGCTGCTCCTGTACACAGATTAAAATCAGAATTATATTTGTGCTGTAGCCTTTTGCATAACTGGAGCAGCAGTGCTGTTCTGAGCTGCCTGACTCATTTGAGCCATCTCTTTCTCTTGTGTAGGTGTCGGATTGTAGCACTGCCTTTCTCTAAAGCCCAGTGGCCTGTGAGCTCAGCCACCGTTCAGGCTCCCCTGGAGACCCTCTGTACAGAGCAATGGACTCCCTCCTGTCTTAATCTGGTGAGCTGTAGAAAGCTGCATGACCTGCAGCTGGCAGCCTGCACAATGGGGCTAAACAGCTCCTCTGCCTCGGCAGGAGCTGTGCTGCTCTAGCAGAGACCTTTCTGCCTGGAATGGAAATTAAAAAATTATTCTTCTCCGTGGAGCACCTTTCAGTTTTGTGGCAATACTGCAATGGGCTTGTTGCCATTGCCTGTTTTCTTTCCTTGGCCAAGCAGTCCAGCAGGTCGTGGTGCTCTGACGCTCAGGGCAGAGCTGCTGATTTCCCTGGGAGCAGTGAGGTGCGCAAAGGGATGTGTTTCCATGGCCCCTGCTGGTGAGCAGATGGGCTGCTGCTCCTCACACTAATTGGACTTCTTCAGTCAGCTGTGGCTGCATTCCCAAGTATTCATCTGTCAGCTTTAAGGCTGCAGCTCACAAAGAGATAGTTTACTGTGACCAGGTGCTGTAGGCAAGTGTGGCTATTGAGGTGTTCAGTGGATTTTCTGTTTGCACAGATCTTCCTGTCTGGACATCCAATAGCCTCAAAGAGTCCAGCTGGAGTCCAGAACTCCAGCTCATCCTGGTTCTCTTGCAGGTGTCCTACACAGATGGAGATGTCATGGAAGTGCTTTTGAAGCACCCTCCCTGTCTAAATACCATCATTTCTGTCTTCTCAATGCTGTGCTACTGCAGCTGGGCTCTCGCCAGCACAGCCAGCCAGAGGAGTCTTGGAAAAGCCAGGAGAGAGAATACTCTGTAATGAGGAGAGAACAAAGACCTAAGGTTGAAGCAAATGTTTCCTGTTTGTCTGGAAGTCTGCTATGTGCCCCTCCCACCCAAAGAGGAAACAAAGATTCCTATTTTGTAGCAGAACTTCTAAAGGACAAATGATTAATCTGTTGGCCATGTATTACTCCTTGTCCCACCGAACTATTCGATCTTGTTCTGTCTTGGAAGGACTGTGAAGAATGCTGTTACACTGTGTACAAAAATACCTTCACTCAAAAGAAAAAGAGCTTAATTGTTCGGCAAGGGGCCTAGTTCAGGAATTTTTCCAAATCTATTTTTAGCACAAAAAACTACCACCCAATCTGTTGGAACTTTTTGTTTGGGGTCAAGTATTTCTTCTTCAAGAGTTTGCAGGGGACAAAGCCTCTGACATGGAATGAAAGGGTAATATCAGAGTTGGATGTGGATGATCTTTCCCTGTGTTTCTTAAGGACAGAGAGCTAGCTGGCATGAGAGCATCACCAAAAAAAAAGCTGAGGCCTGAAATCTATCATCTTAATTAGCCAGAAAGATGTCCTCAATCCTTGTCTCCCCCATCCCAGCTGTCCTAGGCACTGTATATTTACTCTCTGCTGCTGTGGCTTTTGCACAGACACTGAAATGTGTGACGCAGGTGTGTGTTAATGGAGGTACAGGAGAGAGGCAATTTTCCTGCTCATGCAGAAGGGCCAATACAGTGCAGAGCTGCACTAGCAGCCTGTCCTGCTCTGGGATATAACTGCATGGAGAGGGCATCACACAACTGCAAAATGGAGACATGGAGATGCTGGGACTTGAGCTGCTGCCACCTTCACCCTGCGCCCTTCGCCCCTCACAGTTCTGAGGGTGCTGCATGTATATGCACACCTTCATCTTTTTGACTTGTGGAGGGAGTCTCTTTGGCAACCTGTTCACTCTTTACAGGTCAGGAAAAATGCTCTAGGAGTTGTTTTGCTATGCACGTTAAGTTGCAGTTCTACTGAATTCCAATAGAGAAATGCAATCATCAGCCTGTGTTTAAAATTCTGGTTCTACCTTGCATTAAGCATGGCTGTTATCCTTTCTTCCTGCTCCCACACACAGCAGGAGCTTTTCACAGTCCATTTCCCTGCAGCATCCTGGAGAACGCTGACCTCCTGACCTCGTTTCCACTGTGCTCTTCTGTAATACCCTGCTCATTTCACTGGTAGATGGAAGGAGCAGCAAGCTACACACACAGCACACATCCTTTAGGGAAGAATTGTGCCGTATCTGTGCACTGTCCTGGCAACTTCAGCTGAGAACTGCACAATGACAGAACCATTTTAGCAATGGTTACTTCATACAGTCCCAAAAGGTGTTGCAGCCAGAAGAATCTGCTGAGGAATCCGAACAGGACAGCCCATGATGGGAATGACTCGGGACAGGCTCCTGCCTGGTGTCAGGTGCAGAGAAAGGTGTGCAAGCACAGCACTGTCAGCATTGCTGGAACAACTGCAGCAGGTCACTTGACAAGAAAAGCCTTTTTGTCACTTATCAGTCATTAATTCCTCTAATAGAAATGTGAGCTCACTTCTAATTACGAATAGATGAATGAAGTGTTTCACTGGAGTGGGCTCGTGGACTTGCATCTTGCAGGAATACAATGACCCTGTCATGAAAATTTCTTTTTCTGGAGTGAGAAGAAAGTGGATACTCTGGGGAATGGTCAGATTTTGGTTCACACATGAGGATAGTGATGAACACAATAATAGACACTGCCTTGTGGTTACAACAGGATCTGATTTTTCTGTGCTTGATGCTCGAAATATGTTTAGAAAGATCTTTATCTTTCCCCAGTCTTGGGAAAAAGTAAATTAGTAAGTTTGCTACTCCTCTCTGCTTTTTTCCTTTTCCCCTCATTTCTATTTTGTAATCTTCACTGCTGTATGATTTGGTTTCCTGCCCAGACAGAAAAATTAGAGTTTCCATCTATCCAGGAGATCTTTACTCTTTCAGAAGACAGGATTCTAAACCAGGGCGTTAGAACAACATTCATCACTGTTGTTTGCTCTATACACCCAGTCTAGATAGAATCAAAACTCTGTTGTTCCTCACCTGTCACCTAGGACCAGAGTAAAGTACAGCTCCTCCCCGCCAGTGCTCACAGTCTGATTGAAACTTTCTACAGACCAATGCTGTAAAATGCTGCTGCCACTGTGCATACACTTATCTGCAAAAGCTCCTGATTTAGGTTTTCCCCAGTGTACATGAGCTGGGAACTGCTGCCTGGATTTGTGGAAAACCTTGGGGAAATGCCATTCTGACTGAGCACTCTGTCCTGGTTTACTCCTGCAGTACTTAAAGCACAGCTATTGCAAGGTTATCTTTGGGTCTGGTTTATAGGAGAGGCCTATCCCTTTGGAACAGCTGCTGTATATGGATTATTTTGTTTCAAGGAAGCCAGGTGAGATGAATGGATAGAGCCAGATGAGTCACTTAGTTGAATTTTTAGTGTTGAATTTCTTCTTTACCTGAAAACGAACAAACTGTTCTTAATTATTGTTTCTTTATTAAGCACAGTGGCTCAGTGATGATGTACAGTGTTTCAAAACAGCTGTTGTGAAGGCTCTGATGTAAAACAGCACAAGAAGGGAGGATGGCAAACAAAGCTTCCAATAGCATGAAAATTATTGGAAAGATAAGGGGAAAGAAGTTGAGAAGGGTGCTGGGAAACACTGCTTTGCAGTATCATTGTTACCAACAATTTCTTTTCAGAGGAAAAACGTTGAGGAGCTAGAGGGATTGAACATCTGAAGACTTAAAGAAAAGTACTATCAGAAGAAAAAGAGCTGTGCAGTTCAGTTAATGGGGAAAAGTCAATTTCATTGGCATGGAATGAAAACTTGACAGTGGGTTACGCTGCGGGTTGATTTGCATCCTGTGTGCCTTACTGGGATTTCAGTGGGTGTAAATTAGACCAAATACTATGTCCTGATAGTACTGAGACAAGTTAGTCTTGTTTGAGATTTGAAGGCTTTTGTTGTCCTTGAGGAGAACAGCAACTGAAAAGGGGCTGCTGGCTTTGAGCAGGACTAGAGGTGATTTGAAGGTGCAGAGGGATGTTGAGTCAATAGGACAGAAATTGTGCAGCCCAAAAAGCTCCTTGTTGAGGACCTGTTGCAGTGGCTGGATGAAAGCAAACGAGGCATTCCTCAAGTCAGGAGTTCCTAGAGCCAGAAACAGCACAGATGGTTGCACTTTGCTGATGGGTACTTGGAGGGGTCAAGTACCTACTGCTAAACTAAAGACTTTTATTCTTTTTATGCAGGTGTGTGCTGAAGGCAGGCACAAGGGCTAACATGTTCACACCAAATCATCACCTGCTGTAGATGTAATTGAGATCAGCAGAATGTCACTGCTTCCACTGGAAATCATCAGCCTTTTCTCTGCATATTTTTGTCAAATAGTATGTAGTTAGACAACAGACTTGGCAAGATAAGTCAGGAAAACACACCAGGATATTAATGCCCTTGTAGGAATGATATGTATTTTGTCTCTCAGAGAGATTTAGGAGGAAAATGAAGCAAATGAAAAAATGAAGTTATTACTGTATTATTAAAAAACAGCAGGCTCCAAAAAACCTGGAGCTGGATTCCCACCAAAAATCAGAGATATTGTGGAGCTTGATCTGAAGCTCTGAAAATTATTATGCAAATGTTAGTGTGAATCTTGAGGCCAGTATTGGGTGACAGTTTAGTAAACAGGTGAAAAATAAAAATGAAAGTGCTGTGAGCATCTCAGTGAGGCAAAATAATAATATACATTTATCTAGCACTTAACATTTCCAACTTGTATGTCCATTCAATCATGCAGAAAGTTGCACTGATCTCAGATGCATGGAAAGAAAGGCTGTGCCATATTTCCAGAGCCTCTGTAGCTATTGAACAAGTTGGTGTTAGACTGGAGGGTTTGGACGAAGGAATCATAGGTAATTCTAAAAAAAGCAAGGGAATGCGTCCTTTCTATCTAGGTTTAATGAAAGTAACACATACTTAGATGTAAGCTGAGCAGCCCTTGGAAAACAGAGTAGTTGGTGTTTGAGATTGCAGTGGAGCTGACTGGAATGTTTTAAGAGAATGAACTGGCAAACAACAGATAATGTCTTTCGGAAGAAAATTACCTGTGCTATTGAAAATCCCTTTAAAGACATTTAAGGAGCTCCACAGGTGAAGAGCATCCAACCTCCTTAGATACCCAGTGTGTGTTTGGGTACCAGCCCCTTCCTGCCAGGGCCCCCTGTGCCAGCCCAGGGACAGGGCAAGACTTGGCCCCTCCTCAGCAGTCCTGAAGAGCAGTGGAAGCTGCTCAGAAAGGCCACTGGGCACAGCCTGTATCGTTCCTCATGAACTCAACTACAGACTTGGCTGGGGGGAGGAAAAGAAGAATCTGAACAAAATGTTGCTAATCTGTCCAAGTAGGGATGTGACTGATCTCCCTGGGGCTAATTCTGTGTATGAAGTTAAATATATGCCTAGAGGGTTTCCTGAATGCATCCAGAAAGTTCATCCACTCTCAAGCTGGAGAAATAAATGAGTGCAAAGTCACAGGAATTGACATCTCTTGGGTCTGAGTGATTTTCTGACATTGCTGGTTGACTTCACTGTGGGAGTAGGGCCCAAGTTCTCAGCAAAGGGACCGTGTTCAGGGGGCTGCACTCTGCCGGGAATTTGTACATTTGCAGTCTCAGACAAATTTATTTTTGTAGTTGCCATATGTGAGGGCTTTTCATAATCGCCATCTGTGGAACGAAAGGCAGTCCAGGCTAAAATGTGCGCAGTTGCAAATATTGGAAAATATGGCTATTATAAAAAGTTGTAAGAACTTTATGCAAATGTTCCATCTACAGTGGAAGGGCCAGATTCTAATATCACGCATGGTGCACAGTAACAGATTTTTCCTAGGTATGCCGGGATGGCCACACTGTGCCTGAGATTAGAATGTGTTTCAAAAATGGATTATTGGGATATGAAAGAGCCAATGATGAGGAAAATCAGATTTTACTGAGCTTTTTCTTTTTTTCTTCACTCTTACTATGTGAGAATTGGCTTTCAGCATAGTTTCTGGTCTTTGTAATTCATTAGGAAAATTGGCAATAAACTAATGGCAAAATGTGAAAACTAGTTTTCCTCCTTAAGAAATTCACATCATCAAATTAGGACAGAGAAATGATCTCTTTACACCCAGTTGCTCAGAGCAACTGGCAAATTTTGACTACACGAAGCATTACCTGAAGCAAACCACAGTGTCTGCATTCCCAGGGGACTCCCCTGAGGTGCTGTCCGCAGGCACTGGTGGCATTGAAGTTCTGGTGGTGTGCAGGTTAATTCACTCTGCAAATCCTACTATCAGTTTATCTTCATTTGTTTAAATCCTTGCATTTGATATTTTATTCCCCCCCCCCCCCCCCCATATCCAGATACTGTCTTCTTTCTTGTCTCTTTGGGGAGGAGGTAAGTGAGATTTGGATGCAAGCCATAATTATTCTGGGAAAATCACCCTTCAGCTTTTATTTATATGCAAAATCTTGCCCTGCAGCAGCTTGACGGCTACACGAGGCTAGGAAGGCAATACCAGCCTACCTCCAGGGTTTCTCTCCTTCCTAAATGATATCTTGCTGGTCCTTGTCTCATCCTCAATTCTCGGTGACCCAGGTTTAGGGAGAGAAGTTGGCATGGCTATTCTGTTCTCATCTCCAGAGAAACCCAGCACTGGCCAGGTAAGAAGCTCCCCTTGGACAGGGAATATTGGATTTTCTAAGACAAAGGGAGCAGTGAAGCCAGCTCCTGGCTAGAGCTGAAGCAGCCCTGGCAGCACTCCACAGCTAGAAAGCCCCTTGAGACTTTTGAGTTCTTCAGTACTGAGTAGCAGCTGCAGCAGCAGCTTTCCATGGGTTTGGATTAAGGGAACTTTCTTGGAATGTTCTGAGTGCAGAGGGTGTCTGATGTTTGGAAGTGCAGAGTGTTCCTAATGATTCCCATGGAAATCACAGTATCAGTTGGTTCTGAAAATGAGGTCCCTGGTCTAAACAGCTGGGTTTGCAGGCAGGGACCAAACCCTCTGAGGTGTTTTGTGGGATCATTATTATACAGCAGTTTTGCTGTATCCAAGCTGAACAATTTTTTTCTTCAGTACACAGGATTCTTGAAAAGCAAGGGCTACCCGTGCAGACCAATTGCAATGGCAGATCCAGGGATTTAGCAAAGGCTAAAACCAAAACTGGTCTCTGCACATGCTTTCTAATCTAAACAAAATCTGAAAGTTTATCAGTTGTCCCTGAGAGCAACACCTCTGAGTTAGTGATGCTTCTCAGGCCACCTGAGAGATGATATAAATCTTTATAACTTGCAAGTGAAGCAATCAAATTTTAATGGACAAATGTTTCTGTCTTTGGGAAAATGTGATAAATATGCCACTGTGAAGGGGCAGAGAACTTTTGCAGGAAATATTCATTAAGACTGACTATGAATATTCAGTATACACCTGAAAGCCCACATAGTTATTATATTTTAAATAAATACTTGCTTTTCAAATGTTGTTTTAACTAGTCATCTATCTTCAGATATTGTCAAAACATCACTCATCATACATCTGTCTAAATGCTATCCAGATGCTGCTGAACTAGTTTCTTTTTTAGCTATATATATTAAAGTATTCCTTTTCACAGAAAGTTTTGAGTGTAAAAATTATATATTTGTCTGAGGTTGGAAAACTGCATGGTACTGTTGCTGATGCAGGATTGGAATGAGGGATACTTTTTGTATGATATTATGAACAGCAAGTGGACTTTGGTGGTGGACATGAGGATCCCCATATAGTCTTAGCTTTTTAAATGAATTCTCTCATTCTTATGTTCTCTGCTGCCTCATCATAAAAAAAAAAATAAGAACAGGGGATTGGAAAATACTGTGTGGTTCATCATGATCCCCTCCTTCAGCAGGACAACATCATGCAGTTGCTTTTATGAACTTAATCTACACAACTGTAAATAAAAGTGAATTTCATGTTCCACCATCTCTCTTGAAAATGTGCCCCAGGAATGTAATGGGGCTAAAAACATCTCTGCTGGAGTAGCCCTAATATATGCATGATCCCTTCACACACACCTGTCCTTGGAGGAGTTGCTCTCTGCAGTGCTTTTCCCTCCCTCACGCTCACTCTAGAGCATTTATGGGCAGAAATATTTTCTTCTCTTAAGTCCTAGTCTTGCAAAACTGGTGGCAGACAGTAGCTAGAGATGAGCTCAGTGGGTCAGAGCAGGGTGGTGAAAATGCCCCAGTTGCAGGTTCAATCCCTCTGTGGGCCATCCACGTAAGAGTTGGACTTGATGATCCCTGTGAGTCCCTTCCAGCTCAGAGCACTCTGTGGGTTCTGGGGTGGGATGCCCTGCTGTCAGTGCCTTTCTCTTCCCCAGCTGTCTTCCACTGCACATTACTGCTTAAATGCAGTTACCTTACATGTGAGGATCAAAACTCTGCATATTCTTAATCATAGAATCATGGAATGGTTTGGGCTGGAAGGGACCTTAAAGACCTTGAGATCTTTGTCTACTGATGTTTGAACTGATGCCATGTCCCCTGATGACTGACCTTATTTCTGCGGGCAAGTCACATAACTGTCTCTGGATCAAACTCGCCTTTGCTGTAAATCCATGAAGCCTTGTGTGTTTCATTGCACCTGTGTCAGCTGTGGAATTTATCCAGATTCTTTCTCTGCAATATGTCAAGCTGGTGAATAGACTCAGAATTACCTCTCCAGTGTTATATACCTCTCCAAGGTATTTTGGACTTGAGAAATTAAAACCAGGCTGATAAAAATTATTCTTGGACTCCCAGACTACTGCTTTTAAGAATAATGCCAATACAATATTGAGGAAGTATATATCAATCTGTCCCTAAAATGAAAAAAATCTTGTTACCAGTAAGCACAAAGTGTGTTCCACCATTATTTAAGAGAAACACAAGATTGGCTACATTTATACTTGTTCCCTTCCGCAGCTCTGTCAGGGATATAATTTAAAAAGCTTTCCTTGTATAGATGTTCCGTTGTGGGGTTTTGTTCTCTTTCTCTAAGCATGCATAGATTTTAGACTACTTCCCTTAAAAGAAAAAGTTACTCAAAGTGAAATATTCCTTTAGATCCAGTCACATCTATTCTAGTAAGAAAATTTGTACTTAATAGCTGTTGTTATTGTCAGTTTTTTCAATACAATGAAAACCTTTTTTACTTTCTTCAGTACTTTTGTTGCTTGAAAATGATATTGTTCTAAATTATTGTTCTGTCAGCTGGGGGAAGGGTTGTCAGTAAAAGAGAGGCATTATACTGGTGTTGCACATGCAAGGTCATCTGTACCTCTCTGTGTTTGAACCAATGCTGTTGTGGTTGGTAAGAGGGGGAGGTACAAGGCTCTTTGAGGCAAGGGAAATTTATTGCATTGCTTTTCCAAAAATTACTGCCTATGGAAGTGGAGCTTGGGGTATGGTGGAACCAGAAGCTTGCTTTATTCTTTGATGATAGTAAAAAGTTCTTTAAAAAGCCACATCCAAGCATGAAAAAATGCCCTGTGATGAGTGTAGTACTTCAGGTCTTGGTTGCTGTAACTGGTAGTGGGAGCACAGTGATAGGACTCCTCTAAAACATCCCCCCGGGACAGACACATAAATCCCGTGGCATGGGAAAGTGGAAAACTGGAGAAAGTTTCAGACTGCATTTATTTTAATTTTTTCTTCCGTGGAGTTCATATGAGCAAGTGGAAGGAGTGAGTGCCCCGGCATCCCCTTCCAGATATTCCATATTTCCATATCCAAATATTCCATATTTCTGACTCCCAAAGGCCTCCCTGGAATGTGAGGGAGCAATGCAGCAGGAGTTGCTAAAAGCCCTGGTTAGAGCTGTAATTAATGGATAGGGACATGTGAGGAACCCTGTCCTCGCAGGGATTTCAGATACAGCATTTCAGCGACAGTTCCTGTCAGCGTTAGGGCCCCCATTACCCCCCTTGAATATCGCCTAGAACCACAGCAATTTTTTAGCAGTAAAGTGCTTTTTCTGCAGCTGCGTGGGGCTGCAAGGGAATTGGCTGCTCAGATTCACCTCTGCCTGCTGCAGCTGCTTCTGCTGGTGCAGGAAATGAGGGATTGCCTAGCAGAGCTGTGAGCTGGAGAAGGGCTTTTGAAAGCAGCCTTCCAGGGAGGATAAGATTTGTAAAGGAAGCAGAGCCTGTGTGGAAGATCAGGGATAGAAATTCTGGGTGGTTTGACATTATTTAGGGAAGGCAGCTGGTTCTCAACAGCTCCCAGGCCCTTGAAGAAAGTTTGAAGGGAAGGAAGGCGCTTCAGGATCTGGTAGCAGGAGGGCTGCGTGCCTTGAGATGTGAGCAATACCTTGCAAGAGGCGCAGCTCCTGGAAAAATGCAATACCTGGATTTGAGTGTAATTCTCAGAGGAGGAGCAAATTGTAATTTTTAATTGGATGGTAGACAGTTCACTGGAAAATTAAGGTAGGAAGTAAATAACAGCCTGAAGGAATAAAAAAAAAAAAAAAAAAAAGAGAGACTGTATTCTGCATAAATCTTGGCTTAAGGGAGTTCACTGTAGGAAGAGAACACTGAAATGGTGTTTAGTGTTAGCAAAATGTATCATCAATACTTTCATGTCTTGTTTTTCCTCTTCTCAACATCCCTGGGATCAGTGCTTTGCTGGCCATGTAACAGAATAATCTTTACAAGCTGGGGATGGGGGAGTTTTGTTTTCTTACCATAAATGGAGGTTTTTGATGAAAAATAAGTGTTTTATGGAGGCATCCTGCTGCCACTGAACATAGGTAGCCTTGATGAACATTTGAAAATACCAGAGAACTGGTAAGTTAAATATTGCACTGCTAGGGCCTTCTCACTGTTACAGTTTAAACTAAAAACTTAAGACCAAAGCTAGAAGTTCCACAGCCTAATGCTGCTAAAATTTATGTTCTTCACTCTGAACTGAAGCTCTGCTGCTTCAGTAACTAAAAAGAGGTCTTTCTTAGACTAAAAATACTGTGTTGAACATCAGGAAGTCAAGTTGTATCAGCTTAATATTAAATTAATGGTCATTCATATACATCATTACCTCATACCATAACCTGTGCAGCTGTTCATGACATCTGCATCCAATCTATAGTTCATGACATGTCTTGACAGATACTTTACCAGAACCCCCGCCATGACTAATCTTGTAGTCATCAATTCTGCCTTTTTTACATTTGCTTGTTAATAAATGTAAATCTTCCTCGATATATGTATTCCAGCAGTGTGCCTGTATGTTCTAACAGTTACCCACATTTAATGCTCCTTTGGGATCTCTGGGCACGTAAGGAACAATGAAAATGCACTTGGCACTTGTACATGTCATGGTAAAGTTTAATGTTTTATGATGGAAAGAGGCTGAGCCTATAAAATAAAAATAGTGCAGAAATTGTTCCTTGTTCTGGAAAACTGTCCAGATTCTATAGGCTGGAAATAATATTTACTGCTCTAGAGAGGACTGTCTTCAGCCAGATCACTGTGGGACTGAGGTTCTTCCAAAACAAGAAGATGACCACAGTCCTAGAATCAGCAGCAACCCTCCTTGGCTTCCCATGTGATGTAGATTTTCCCAACTCACATGTGCACACATTACTGTAAAATTAAAATGTCATCCTTCTGGTAGAATATTGAGTGCAGTTCCCCAGTAATGGAATTAACTCTTGGCTAAGAACTAGAGAGAAACCGATCAATGAAGATGTGCAAAATTTTCCAAAAAGCATTAGACATGGTTTGAGTCTGCACAGTTGGTTCCACACTGGAAACAGTCTCTTGGATTGCTTAAATGAAGATTAGATCTATTCAGGTATGACATGTGAATATAACTGCTTTTTCTTAGGGTGCCAAATCCAGTAGGTTGAAAATTATACTACTGTTTGGCTGGAGATTGATGACTCTAAAAGGTAGACTTAGGGCTTGCTTGGAATTCTTGCTTACTGATGGTGAATCATGGCTGAAAACAGCCTCCTGTTTTTATCTCTCCAAGAGCCCTAGGAAAAAAAGAAAGCAGCATTCACGTGAAGAAATTGTTTTCCCCCACATCATGTATTAACTTCAGCAGGTAGAAATGAGTTCAGAGTTCATGAGTATCTAAAGCTCCCCACTTTTCAACACTTTTTGTTTCTCTTTGCTTTTGACTCCGTTTAGAGTAGAAGAGTGGAATGGAAATGTCATTTTAAGGGATTATACTTCCTTGTTGTCCCTGATCTGTCTTAATTGTGTAGGAATTCAGACAGATTTTCTTTGTGTTCTTTGAATGAGATCAGCAGTAATATAACTGATAAAAAAATGGCATTGGCTCTGGCTCTGGAATAAGGACAATTCTTATGAGAAAAAATAGTAATTTATTCAAGGGTGAGCTAGTACCAGCTGCAGTGATGCATTTTTCTACACAGATGAACTGTGAAGGTTTGTTAAGCAAAGAATATTGAGTGTGCAGAAAACTGTAAAAGTTACCAAATCCAGCATGGATGAGCGGGAGCTGAAAGGGACTTGGAAAAGCGATGCCATCATAAAAGTGAGAGCTTTTCAAAACAAATGTTTGTCACCAGTTTAAAATTCTTACTGCATTTCTTAATCTCCAAGTATTTTTTTGTATCCTCTTCCCTAGTGTGCTGTTGGTGCAAGGTTGGCACCTTTCAGGCTGTCACGAGCTGTCCTTGTGAAGGGGTTTTGTGATGGTTCGTGGGGGATCTCAGGGTGCAAAAAACCGACACGGTACAGGGGGTTTGCAGTGGTAATCAACACAAATGCACTTTTATTGAAATAACCACAACAGAAATGCATTGGGGAAGGATTGGGGGAAAAGGGGAAAATAAGGAAAAGAGGGAGGAAGAAGAAAAGGGTATATAGCTACCAAATGTGGAACTGCAAAGTCCTTTGGTGCCCAGCCGATGGAGTTCACCAGGTCACGTCTGGGGACATCTCAGGGATGCAGTTCATCTGGACCATAATTATGCTCTTCTTTGATGGGGGAAGGGGGATGAATTTTGAAACCAAGTCAAAGGTAGTGTATTGTATCTTTGGGGGAGAGAATGGTGTTTGGAAAAGGGTACACACAGTCCATGTTCTCAGCGGTGGGTGAGAGCCATTGTCTTCTTGGTCCACTGCTCACACCTGCAGCATCTGTCTGCTTTGGTCGGCTCGCCTCCCCCCGCACACCTCCCTGGGTTGGGGGTCCCAGTCCCAGTCCTTGGAAATTGTGTGAGGGATTTCACATAGGGATTTCATGTCTGGCTTTTTCTCTGGCAAAGAGGCTTCTTACATCTCAGTTTGTCTGTCACAGTGGTTGCAAATGAGCGAGAGGGGTCTCCTGTGGGGGACCACCCCCAAAACACAGGAGAAGTCCAGCCAGGCTGAGGGGTGGGGAAAAATCCCAGAGCTATTGTTGCAAAATGGTCAGAATGTCCTTCTTCTTCTCATTAGTGTAGCATAAAGTAAACACACCTGTGAAAACAATAGCTTAGCAATTCTCTCAGGTCTTGGGGCCTTCAGTGTGTAACTCTTCTCCTAGAGAGCCAGAGATTTTAGACAGGGGGATCTTTTCTTCAGTGATCCCCCAGTGACGACCCCGAGGCAGATGAGGGAAATTTCAGAAAGGCTCTCACACAGGTGTAGCATCAGCCTGAGCCTGCCAGAGGGAGCTGGACACCTTTATAGTGTTGAGATGGGGGCATTGCCCTGGGAGCTGCCAACAACAACTGCTGGGAATGAGGACAGTGGATATGGAGAGCCCCAAATAAAGACCTCTTGTAGCCTTCAGGGGGTGTGAATTGCCAGCATAGGCCATTGCTCTCCAGGCCTGTTTTGTACATTGATTACAAAGAGTTGTTTTAAATCTCTTCTGGTAGCCATGGTAAATCACCGCTTTAACTTTAATTACTGTCTAGGCAGCTGGCTTGTTGAATTCTGTTGAATGGCATTAGCTTATTCACTTAATTCTGAATTGCAAAAAGGCCACATTTAAATTTACCATCTCTCAGGTTCAGTTGATCTGAGAAATAAAATATCTGAGAGGATGTAAGAAAATCTGGCTGATGTTTTACTGGAAGGGTGTCAGAGAGACAGTAATGAAATAATTTAGGTTATGTATGGACATGCATAGTCAACCCCTTTTCCCCTCCTTTTCACAGGGAGGCAAAAAAAGAAGGAGCAGAGCAGTGCTCCTACTCTGTAATATTCATGAATTATGAGGATCGCTTTATTTTTCTTTCTTTGTGGGTTCACAGGCTCACCTCATGCACAGTTCTTTGTCTGGGCTCTTAAGCCAGTTTCATGGTCACATTCCATCTGGGACAGTAATTAACTAATAGTGATTATATCCCTGGGGCCTCTGGTATCATCCTCTGCTTTTATGGGAAGGTCTCTGCCATCATCTCATGACTGTCAGTAACTTTGGGAACAGTTTAGGATATCTTATGAGTGACTTGGGGATACTTCATCAGAGCTTGATGTTAAAATGTAGAGCATGACTGGAGACCAGTCACACAGCCCTTTCCTGCACAGCTATGGGCAGGTACTAATCCTACCATCTAGAGGCTATTTTGCTTGTAACTCTGGCTCTCCTCTGAAGTAAGGCCTTCTCTTGCCTCCAAAGCAGCCAGAACAATAAATCTGGAACTAATGGTTTAAACCTTGGATCAAATCGTGCAGAAGTCCCTTGCAATTGGTCTTGGTAATTCTCTTTCCTGGAGAGGATCTACCCCATGCCCACAATGTGTGCATGGATTTCCATTGTTGCCGCAGGTTGTGGGAAGGTTTGCTCTTCTGCATAGTAAATGGATGGTCTGAAACTTCCTCACAACAGCTGTGGCTCTCATTTCCTCTTATCTGTTATTTTCATTCCAAATAATTTATTAAATTGATGCTCATATTCAAAACTTTGGATACAACAAAACTAAAAAATTGAGCAACTCACGAAACCTGCAGTTGAAGACCATGTTTATGCAAAATAACAGAATTTTAGGGTAGTTGGCACTAACTGCCTACAGTGCATCAGATAGAGTCCTAATAAAGGGAATCTTTCCTGAATTCAGGTAAATTCAGGAAAGTGCCTCCTGGACTTTCCCTGGAATTCAGCAAGTGCTTTGCAGCTTGAAATTGGAAGGAAAGCCTCAGATTTAGCAGCCAGAGCTTCAGGAGGAGCAGCAGCGAGCACAGCATCGTTTTTGCAGCAGCTCCTTCCATATGCATGTTTTTGTGAGTTGAAAGGCTTGCAGAGAGCTAAAGTAGCTTTTTCTCTCCGCTGGAAAGCTGCACGCTCAGTGCCAGTGTTCTGCAGCTTCTTTCTTCACGTTTCAGCAGCTAGCACGCTCTCCGTGTGCTGGAGAAGCGGCAGAGGCTTCCTTGCCGGAGAAGCGGCACCTTCGCCGGCAGAGAGCATCCTGCCGGCCGCGGTGCGCTCCGGAGCGGGGGCTTGTGCCGAAAGAGGCCGGCAACAGGCGCTTACCTTTGGACAGCTCCGGATCCCCGTCTAATGCGTCTCTTGTCGCCTACACGGCAGGGAAAAGCTTTTCCACTCTGTCTAGGAAGGAGAAAGTGTGCCAGCACAGCAAATGCCTCCCGGACTTTCCCTGGAATTCAGAAAGTGCTTTGCAGCTTGAAATTGGAAGGAAAGCCTCAGATTTAGCAGCCAGAGCTTCAGGAGGAGCAGCAGCGAGCACAGCATCGTTTTTGCGGCAGCTCTTTCCATATGCATGTTTTTGTGAGTTGAAAGGCTTGCAGAGTGTTAAAGTAGCTTTTTCTCTCCGCTGGAAAGCTGCATGCTCAGTGCCAGTCTTCTGCAGCTTCTTTCTTCACGTTTCAGCAGCTACCACGCTCTCCGTGTGCTGGAGAAGCGGGAGAGGCTTCTTTGCCAGCTCTGCTCAGGGCAATTCTGAAATCGACTTTAGCTGTTTTCCATCTTTCTTAGCAGGTGAACTGAGACACTTCTAGCTTTC
Source organism: Fringilla coelebs (assembly GCF_963513975.1). NCBI lineage: Eukaryota > Metazoa > Chordata > Aves > Passeriformes > Fringillidae > Fringilla > Fringilla coelebs. Next base: position 103,511,916 of record NC_140028.1, on the reverse strand, counting down.
AAGGCAGGGTGTTTGACAGTATCCTCAAAAAGTCTCAGGCTGCTGGATGAAAAGGTGAAAAGACTGGGGTGGATGGGGGAAATTTCATTTCTGGTTTATGTCATGGATTCAGACAGATGATCAACAATCATTAGTTTTATGAGGTAGCTGTATAGTCTCTCACTCTCACAGATACCCAAAGGCTTAAACTATCCTGCAGCTTCTTCCTTGCAACAAGTGCCACAGCCAAAAGCCAGGCCTGGCCCTTACCTTCTCCTCACAGCCTACAAACTCTGTCAAACGTACTGGTGATTCTCACTTTCCTTCTCCGCTACATGGACAAGCACCTCCTCTCCGTCTCACTGAGTCCTTAGTGAAACCAAACAGTGGTTCACCTTCAAACAGCTCAGTGTGCCAGGACAGAAAGCTTTCCCTGACCTGTCCTCTTGCGTTTTCCTTGCAGCCTTTTCAGAGCATGCACCGAGGCACTGCACTTTGCTTCTCAGCTGAGTGTATTGTCATATTGCTGGAGTCCCATGCGTCCATCTCCTTCTCGCACAAACTGCTTCTGTTGAAACATGCTGATGTGATGTGCTTGCCTGCTCAGCTATTCACACCATCACATTTTGCGACCTGCTTGCAGTCTGAATCTAAACGGAGTAGTTTCTGGCTATGTGTCACACGCACAGATGTGCCAGGATGAAAAGGTTGCTTGGACCTTGCCACTTACGTTCAAAAACATCCATTCACGCCACTATCAAGAGACAGCTTTCTTTGCTTTACATCCTGCAAACTTCACACACACACACACACACACACACGAGAGAGCTATGCACTTTCTTTCTTGCTTAGCTGCACTCACCTATTTCCCACCTTTACCTCTCTACCACTTTTCTCTTGGCCTTGCTGTGCATGAACATTTCCTCTTAAGATACCCATTGTATTGCCTATCCCTCCCTTACATTGTCTTGTCTTTCCTACCCAACCTTGCATTTCCTTGTCATTCCTGACCATTCCTTTCCTTTTCCTTCCTGACCCAGGCATGTCCTTCCCTTGCTCTTCATACCAACCCAGAGCATGAGTGAGTAAAATTGACTCAATCATGAGTAAAATTTACTCAATCATGACAGTAAAATTTGCTCAATCACAAGTGAAATTCTTAGTGGGAGCTAAGTACCTTAAGCAAAGGGTAGCTCAAGCATCACTCAGATTTGATGTCAAAAAAGGCAACTTGGCCTGCGTTTGTCGCGTCTACTCCATTAGAAAGCTTCCTCTGTGTCAGATTCTTTTGGAGGGATACCAAGGCAAGCTGTGAAACTGTATGAAAATGATGATTTAAAGAAGGATATATTAGAAGGGTGGGTGAGTTTTGTTTCCCAGGGAAAAGTACCGGCGTTGTAGTTCAGGGGCCTGAGGCCCAAATTGGCCAGCTTGCTCCTAAAATTCCTTATTGCGCAAGATGCCTCCCAGACCCAAGCTGGCACCAGTGCCAACTCGGGTTGGTTTTACAGTGCCAAGTGGATCCTGCAAATTACCATCAGTAATGCGGGCGGGTGAGTTTTGTTTCCAAGGGAAAAGTGCTGTCATTGGTGCTTGGGGGGCCTATGGCTCGGAGTGGCCATCAGGTTCCTAAAATTCCGCATTGCGAAGGATGCCTCCCAGACCCAATCTGGCACTACTGCCAACTCGGGCTTGTTTGACAATGCCAAGTGGCTCCTGCAATGTAACATCAGTAATGCGGATGGATGAGTTTTGTTTCCCAGGGAAAAGTGCTGGCGTTTGTGTTCAGGGGTGTGTAACCCGGAGCGGCTGGCTGGGTCCTAAAATTCCACATTGTGCAGAATGCCTACCTAACACAAGCTGGCACCACTTTAAGCTCGAGCTGGTTTTAAAGTGCCATGTGTCTCCTGCGACCTGCCATCCGGAAACCGGGCTTCTGAGTTTTGTCCCAGGGAAAAGGGCCGACGTTGGTGTTCCTGGGGTCTGTGGCCTGAAGTGACCAGCTGGCTCCTAAAATTCTGCATTGCATGGTATCCCTCCCAGACCCAAGCTGGCACCAGTGCCAGGTCAGCCTGGTTTGACAGTGCCGTGTGGCTCCTGCAATTTAACACCCGTAACATGGACGGTTGAATTTTTTTTTCCCAGGGGAAAAGGGCCAGCATTGGTGCTGGGGGGTCTGTGGCCCAAAGTGCCCGGCTGGCTCCTAAAATTCCGCATTGCGCAGGATGTCTCCCAAACTTGAGATGGTACCACTTAAAACTCAGGCTGATTTGATAGTGCCAGGTGGCTCCTGGAATCTGCCATCAGGAACTCAGGCGGGTAAGTTTTTTTTCCTAGGGGAAAGGGCAGGCGTTGGCTCTTGGGGGGCCACTGGCCCGAAGTGGCCTGCTGGTTCCTACAATTCTGCATTGCGCAACATGCCTCCCAGACCCAAGCTGGCACCGGTGCCAGCTCATGCTCGTTTGACTGTGCCAAGTGGCTCCTGCAATCTGCCATAAGGAACACGGGCGGGTGAGTTTCGTTTCCCAGGGAAAAGGGCCAGTGTTGGTGTTTGGGGGCCTGTGGCCTGGATTGGCCATCTGGCTCCTGAAATTCCGCATTGCGCAGGATGCCGCCCACACCCAGGCTGGCATCACTTTCAACTGGGGCTCGTCTGAGAGTGCCGAGTGGCTTCTGCAATTTGGCATCAGGAAACCGCTTGGGTTAGTTGTGTTTCCCAGGGAAACATGCTGGCATTGGAGTTCGAGCGGTGTGTAACCCAGGGTGGCCGGCTGGCTCCTGAAATTCCGAATTGTGCAGGATGCTGCCCACACCCAAGCTGGCACCATGTGCAATTTGGGCTGGTTTCTCAGTTCCAAGTGCCTCCAGCAATCTGCCATCAGGAATCCAGGTGGGTGAATTTTGTTTCTTGGGAAAAAGTTCCGGCATTTTTGTTCGAGGGGCCTACGGCCCGGAGTGGCTGGCTTGCTCCTAAAATTCTGCATTGCACAGGATGCCTCCCAGACCCAAGCTGGCACCAGTGGCAGCTTGGGCTGGTTTAACAGTGCCACGTGGCTCCTGCAATCTGCGAACAGAAACCCGATTGGGTAAGTTTTGTCCCAGGGAAAAGGGCCAGTGTTTTTTCGGGGGTGTGTGGCCCAAATTGGCCAGCTGGCTCCTAAAATTCTGCATTGTGCGGGATGTCTCCCAGACCCATACTGGCACCAGTGCCAACTCGCGCTGGTTTGACAGTGCCAAGTGGATCCTGTGATTTGCCATCAGGAATCCGGGAGGGTGAGTTTTGTTTCCCAGGTAAAAGGGCCGGCGTTGGCTCTTGTGGGGCCTGTGGCCAGAATTGGCTGCCTGGTTCCTACAAGTCCGCATTGAGCAGCATGCCTCCCACACCGAAGCTGGCACCAGTTCCAGCTCGGGCTGCTTTGACAGTGTCAGGTGGCTCCTGCAATCTGCCATCAGGAACTAGGGCAGGTGAGTTTTGTTTCCCAGGGAAAAGGGCTGGCGTTGGTGTCCGTGAGGTGCATATCCCGAAGTGGTTGGCTGGCTTCTAAAATTCTGCATTGCTCAGCATGTCTCCCAGCCCCAAGCTGGCGCCACTTGCAACTCGGGCTGGTTTGACAGATCCAAGTTGTGTATTGCCGCTGGGCCGCTTCTAGCCAGATAGCGTAGTCAGTGCAGGATCAAAGGTGCCTCGGGCGGGCAGTCTCGGTCCGGGTCGATCAGCTTTCCGGAGGCCGAGGGTCCGAGCCCTAAGCGCCCTGCAGGCTTGGCAACCTTAGCAAGCTTAGTGATTATCAGCTCTTAGTGATTTTCAGCTCTTTTATATTTTCAGCTCTTGGCTAGCTAAGGTGCTCGGCCGGCAGTGGCTTCCACATAAGCAGACGGAGAGAGATGAGAAGGCAGCCTTGGAGATTCCACGATGGTTTTATTTGCAGGGAGTTCACTAAGGGTTCTGATGACAGCTCTTCTACCAGAATGGGCCAGGTAGCTTCTTATATAGGGTTAGGGGGGCTCAGGAACTGACCAATTGTAAGGGTTAGGGAGAATAGCCTATGGGGTCACAGAGGGATAAGCTAGGCCTGGAGGACCTAAGTGAAGACTTTGGCTATAGCTACTCTGACTCAGCATTCCCTTATCTCTAAGCCTCCATCCTCCACAGGGCTCTAGCCATCTCAGGTCTGCTACACCAAGTGGCTCCTGCAATATTCCCTCAGGAATGTGGGAATATTAGTTTGGTTTCCCAGGGAAAAGGGCTGGCATTACTCTTCAGGGGCCTGTAGCCCCATGTGGCCAGCTTGCTCCTAAAATTCTGCCTTGTGCAGGATAGCTCCCAAACCCAGAGACTTTAAACTCTGGCTGGTTTCACAGCATCAAGTGGCTGCTTGGATATGCCATCCGAAAACCAGGATTGTGAGGTTTTTTTTCCCAGGGAAAAGGGCGGCGTTGGTGTTCAGGGGGCTGTGCCTTGGACTGGCTGACTTGCTCCTAAAATTCTGCATTGCGGAGGATGCCTCCCAGACCACAGGTGACACTAGTGCCAGCTCAGGCTGGTTTGACAGTGCCAAGTGGCTCCTGCAATGTAATATCAGTAATGCCGACAGGTGAATTTTGTTTCCTGGGGAAAAGTGCCAGCATTTGTGATCGGAGGGCATGTACCCCGGAATGGCTGACTGGGTCCTAAAATTCCAGATATCACAGGATGCCGCCCAGACCCAAGCTGGCACCACTTGCGACTCTGGCTGGTCTGACAGTGCCAAGTGGCTCCAGCAATCTGCCATCAGGAATCTGGGCAGGTGAGTTTTGTTTCCCAGGAAAAAGTGCTGCCATTAGTGTTCAGGGGCCATGTGCTTCGGAGTGGCCAGCTGGCTCCTAAAATTCCGCATTGTACAGGATACCTCCCAGACCCAACCTGGCACCACTTGCAACTCAGGGTATTTTGACAGTGCCAGGTGGCTCCTGAAATATGCCATCAGGAACCCAGTCGGGTGAGATTTCTTTCGCAGGGAAAAGAGGCGGCCTTTTTGCTTGGGTGGCCTTTGGCCCGAAGTGGGCAGCTTGCTCCTAAAATTCCGCATTGTGCAGGATGCCTCCCAGACCCAAGCTGGCACGAGTGCCAATTCGGGCTGGTTTACAGTGCCAGGTGGCTCCTGCAATCTGCCATCAGGAATCCAAGTAGGTGAGATTTGTTTCCCAGGGAATAGGGCAGCATTGGTGTTCGGAGGTCTGTGGCCCAGAGTGGCCAGTTTGCTCCTAAAATTCTGCATTGCACAGGATGCTCCCAGACCCAAGCTGGCATCAATGCCAACTGTGCTAGTTTGACTGTGCCAAGTGGCTTCAGCAATCATCCATCGGGAACCCGGGAAAGTGAGTTTTGTTTCCAAGGGAAAAGGGCCGGCATTTGTGTTCGGAGGCCTGTGGCACAGAGTGGCCAGCTGCCTTCTAAGATTCCACATTGCGCAGGATGCCTCCCAGACCGAAGCTTGCACGACATTAAACTCTGGCTAAGTGCTAAGTGCCTCCTGCAATCTTTCAGCAGGAATGTGGGTGGATTAGTTTTTTTTCCCAGGGAACAGGGCCAGCATTGGTGTTCGGGTGCTTGTGGCCCGGAGTGGCCAGCTGGCTCCTAAAATTCTGCATTGCGCAGAATGCCTCCCAAACCCTAGATGGCACCACTTACAACTTGGGCTAGTTTGATAGTGCCAGGTGGCTCCTGCTATCTGCCATCAGGAACCAGGGCGGGTAAGTTTTCTTTCCCAGGGAAAAGGGCCGGCTTTTTCTCTTGAGGGGTCTGTGGCCCAAAGTGGCCTGCTGGTTCCTAAAATTCTGCATTGCGCAGCATGCCTCCCAGACCCAAGCTGGCACCAGTGCCAGCTCATGCTCGTTTGACTGTGCCAAGTGGCTCCTGCAATCTGCCATAAGGAACACGAGCAGATGAGTTTTGTTTCCCAGGGAAAAGGGCCAGCGTTGGTGGTTGGGGGCCTGTGGCCCGGAGTGCCTGTCTGGCTCTTGAAATTCCGCATTGCACAGGACGACTCCCAGATCTAAGCTGGCACCACTTTCAACTGGGGCTGGTTTGACAGTGCCAAGTGCTCCCTGAAATCTGCCATCATGAACCTGGACCTGGGAGTTTGATTTCCCAGGGAAAAGGGTTGGTGCTGTTGTTTGGTGGCCTGTGGCCCAGAGTGGTCGTCTGGCTGCCTAAATTCCACATTGTACAGGATGCCTCCCTGACCCAGTCTGGCACCAGTGCCAGCTTGGGCTGGTTTGTCAGTTCCAAGTGGCTCCTGCAATCTTCCTTGAGGAATGTGGGCTTGTGAGATTTTTTTTCCTGGTTAGTTTTGGTTTTGGCTGACCACACAGAGAACCTTTTTAAATGTCTCCCAGACAAGATGTCCAGAACCTTCGCAGCACATGAAACAGATTTTATATTAATTCATTCTTGCAGGGTACTAAAATATGTTGATGGGCATTTGAGCTTGACACTTTTTTAAAAAGTGCAAGGAATTTAAAATTAAAATGAGTCACATTAAAAACTTCTTGCCATTTTGTTTTTCTTCTTATATTCAAAATTGCATATGTCAAATATCTGTGCTTTATACAAATCTCCCTGACATTCTCAAAGAAAAGTTTTTATTTCAGACATCGCATTTTATGTAGAACACTAGTACTTGTGAAGGTTTTTCAGGGGCATAGGGGGAACACCTTCTCATTGGATTTGTGTGCACAATACATTTTATCCAAACTGGAAAATTCATCCCAGCTGTGTTTTATTCATCATTCTTACTGCATCAGGCCTCAAGATTCTGTGAAAAGCATCCTATGGACCTTGAACATAGCTCATGTGAAACAGATGAGAGGTGATGGAGAAGTTGAGGGAGAGACTAAAGAGCATATGGCCCAGTACAGGCACTAGAAAGTACTTTTTCATGTGATCCACAGCCTGAACAATTGTCTAGCACCATTTGAAGGCTGTGTTTGACAAACTGGGCTGAAGAAGGTCTTCAAAATATCTGGTAGATCAAAATCCATTGAAGCAAATTACCTGGCCAGTCACCTTGCTGCTGATACTTCATCCTCCATGCCAGCTGATCAGGCCTAACAATGCTGCTGCAAAAGTATTGTGAAAAAGGTAGGCACATTTTCACAGATGCAGGGAAAAATCCCCTTGGATGATGATTCCAAGGCATACCTTGATGGAGCAAGTTATGTACCCTTATTGACTGTGCAATATCGAAGTTGGTGAGTTCACCATCTGTAAGCATCACTTCAGAAAGTAAATGATCCACAAAATATATTTCATATGTCCTGTCTACCTGCTTCATTTCAGCCAATGAATAGGCTACAATCCATCAGCAAAGTGTTTATGATCATATGTTTCTTTAAACTTTGATAATCCTTTATATTTTTCTAAATCAGACACTGTCTATTCCTAAGATTCAGATATCCATGGTAGGGGTGTAAATAAGTTTCATGTTCACTGTTTAAAAATATCCTTCTTGTTATCTTTTTATTAAATGACTGACATGTAACATCAGTCTGAGAGCTGAAAAAAAACCCCTTTATTTGCTGTTTGTCAAGTATCATCTATGTGAAACAAATTCTACTTGAAAAGTCACACCTATACATTGCCATATAATACTACTAGTAATGCCTTCACAATCTTTTCTTCATGGTTAGGTATTTTGGCAGAGTGAATGCATAGAACATAAGCAAAGGCGTTTGCTCAAAATGCTCCAGAAAGAGCTGCGGTCTGTTCTCTTCTTTGCTGCCAATGTTAGCACTGAGCTGTAAAAAAAGAAAGATAACTAGGAAGAGTATGACTTTTAGTCTAAATTTGTAAATGATGTTTGGAATACTCTGTTAAATGACAAGATGCTCTTTTAAAATATGGCATCTTGAGGGAAAGAGTCAGCTTTAAAGAGGTGTTGAGACAGATGTTTCTGGAAAAAAAAAAAAAAGGAGGCATCTAAGACCTTTAGCCATTTTCACAGACATGTTTAATGAAAAATCCTTTCCTTAGGATTTTTTCTCCTGAGAAGCTAAAAGGCATCAGGAACAAAATGTAAACAATAACTATCTGCTGCTGTGAAATGCAACAGGTGCATCTTTGATTGGTCTCATCTGGTTGTTTTTAATTAATGGCCAATCACAGTCCAGCTGTGTCTCTCTCTGGCCAGACACAGGATTTTGTTATCATTCGCTTCTTTTCCCTTTGCTTTCAAACCTTCTGATGAAATCCTTTTTTCCTTTCTTTTAGTATAGTTTTATTATATTACATATCATAAAATATTAAATCAAGCCATCTGAAACATGGAGTGAGATCCTCCTCTCTTCCCTCTTCCTGTGACCTCTGTGAACACCACCATAAGCCATAGCATTTTGAGGATTGATTCAAAACACAGTTCCTTCATATAGGAAGAATACAGGACCATAAATGCAACCAATTTCAAAATGGAGTTCTATATGTTTCTTAATGGGATTACTGGACACCATTTCTTGTAAAGTCAAGGGACTGCAGTTAACTCTCCAATAATTTCCTTCCCTGAAATTCATCTGCATTTTTCTCCTTTGTCCAGAGTCCCCATTTATTAGTGATGGTACACTCAGTCTATGCATTAGAATATTTAAGTAGAGTGTGTGTCTCATACTTTCTAGTTAAAATTGGCTGGAACGGAATGGATAATTACAGTTGCTTGTATACAATAGTCTTCTTTTGACAAGTTTTCTTTAGACAATGTTTAAGCAGCAGTAGCAAATAGGAAGTACACCTTGCAGCAGGGAAAGACACTCTTCTGCTTTCTCAAGTTTCCTGTAGTTAAATAGACATCAAAAGGCTTTTCATAGTACTACTACTGTCTTGTAGGAATACTTGATCTAATCCTACCTTTGATAAAACAATTAATGGGCTACTTTTCCACAAGGCAGAACATTTTTCTTTTCATAATATGGTTTTTGTCAGTTGAAAACATGAACTTGTGCACCAGTCATGCGAAATGTGCTCCTACTTCTTAATAAGTTTCACAACCTTATTTAGAAAATATTGACTCTGTGTAACTTCAAAATAAGAATTCTGGGCATCTTCATTCCATTGATGTAAATTTTTATCTACCATGCTGTTATTTTTTTCTATTAAACTCCTTTTTACCAATAGAAATATTTTTCCCTGACACCTCTGGAAAATACCTATGTTTACTCAATATTGCAGCTTCAGTCCATTGTTTAGAATAATTTCAATATGGTCCCAAACATATCTGACAGCTAGACAGCAGAGGTTGGCAACAGTGAATGGGAATAACTTCTGAGCCATTTCAGTAGATTTCCCAGGAAGGGCTTGCTTTCTGCCATTGCGAATTTTCCCAGAGATACTGTCTGGTTAACAGTTGCAGCAAAAGAGTATTTTTGCACAAACCTTGGAGCAAGCTCTGTCTCAGATTTACTAGGGAATGCAAAGAGGGTGAAAGTGCTGCTTCAAAGCCCTCTGTGCGCTTTCTGTACCAAAAGGGGGGTGACCCCAGAAATAAGTTTTTGATCTCTCTTCAGAACACGAGGCATGTCACCACCTCATTCATCTTTTTCTGGGACTGATAGCATCTGAAGACTAAGAAGCTCTCTTGCTTGCTAAAGTGTGTTCAGCAAAAAAACCTTGTTCCATCAGCTAATTTGAACACAACCACAGTCGAGTCAATTCAAAGGCTGGCAGGGCAATACTCTACCCCAGAAGTAACATGCCACTGTTAGAAGACTGTGTAAAAATATCTGTGCACAAAGTAATCGGAGGGAAAAATAGAATTGGGAAGAACTGCAGATTGTTCTGGAAAAAGCCTCCTGTCACATTCTTAAGACGTCATTTTCTGGTATCATTTTTAATAGTTTGGGTTTTTTAAAATTTTGTATAAGATGAAATATTGCTGCACCTTTATGTTTCCTTCATAGAAGTACAGCCATTTCTTAGTAGCATGGAAGTATGCCCCATTTGAATATGTACAAATGGCCTTTTAAAATACATCTGCTATAGCACACTGTGAAAGTAATTAGCTATAAATAGAAATTCAAAGGTTTAAAAAGATTTTGAATAAAGTAAATCTAAGGTGACAGAAAAACAAGAGAACAGCAGTTTTCTTCTTCTGGTGAAAAAAACCACAGAGGACATTGTACAGTGCAGGTGTATTATAGGTGTATTATTTCACTTCCTGAAAAACTGAGTAGGTTTACTATTGCCAATGGTTTTCATTAGGAAGGAAGAGATTCCTTTTGGAAAAAAAGCTTCAAATTGACTTGACATTAATGTTATGACACTTAACTTCACCAATCCTGAAGAAAAATTCTTATCACTTGATATGGAAATCATGATGGTAATGGAGACAAGGATGTCTAAGCCATGCCATCAGGAACATGAAAAAGTATTAGAATGTAGGTAAGACTGAGCTCCTGAACTAGTGAGAAAAGAAGGCAACAAAGACATTTTCCTCTAAGAGTCTTCAGGATGAACAGCAGATCAAAGTTTTTTATATGAAGTATTTATGAATAGAATTAACCTTTAAAATAACATTGTTTTCCAAAACTTGTTTACATTATCTCTTAGAATGATACACAGTTCTTATGAATAGAAAAACAAAAGTATTTTTTTCCAAACTGTTGTGCACTCTTAAACAAGTGACATTAAAAATAGTACTTTTTCATACTGGGAATGATGTTAATTTAAAAAATGCCTTGTAGCACACTTGGCACTGTAGTCTCTTGATTAGCATAGTTTTTTATTCATCGAACTAGTTTCACATTGACTATTTTTCACCTTTGGCGTCTTTGTAGATATGCAGCACCCATGGAGAATTTCTTGGGGGTTATTTTGTATTCGATCCAAAATGGCAGGTTCTGCATTCTGCCATCTGTCTAGCTTTCTGTGGGGGGAAAATAGCAGGATGCGGAGGTTCCGGGACATTCACACCATAACCAGTATGATCCAGTGAAACCAAAGTTATTATCCCTAAAAAGACTATATTTGTCATAATTCCCTACTGTCCATGCATCTCTAGCTAATACATCATTGGTTATCCTAACTGTTCATGCGCCTAAATAGGATGCTGATTGGATAATCTAATTTTTCATGTGTCTGGCTCTGGTTTTGTGTCCCCGCCATAAACTGTCTTCATTCTTAGTTTCCCAAGCTTACTGACAAACTGGCTGAGTCCTGATTCTCTTCTTCTTGTATCTTTTTAAAGGATATACTGATCCCATTTTCTGAATATTTCCATTATTGTTTATAAACATGTCCATTGTCCATTATCTCAAGTAGGCTGGATTGTGCATCGGCTGAATATGGCCATTGTCCTGCAAAAACTCCTCTATCTGCAAAAAATCCTCAACAGCTTTCCTTTTTGAGGCAGCTTTTGAGAGGTATTTTCAGAATTGAGGACTACCGTCAAGAATGATACTAAATGCATGCATTTTACTCCTTGGTTAATGCAAAACTGTTTTTCCTTTACAGCACAATAATAATAGGAAAATAATGATGGTGGATTAAATTCTTATAGTAATACAAAGGGGACTATTATCATCATTAGAAACCAAGCAAGTCATATTTCTTGCACATGCAGTGCAACCACTAATGCAAATTACCCTGTAAATTCAAAATGAATCTGTATCATAGGAGTGGATTGAATGTTTCTATTGATATTTTGCTTCAAGCAGAAAATTAATTCTTTTGACATCCAACTTATAATTTCAACCTAACTTTCAACTACAGTTTAAACATGTCTGTTTATAAAACGATAGAGTACAGTACACAATACCAAATCAGGTCATAGACACTCAAAAGAAAAAAAATATCAAAGGACAGATTAATTCACATCTGCAAGCCCTCAAGGGTGTACAGGTCAAATGTTCCCAGAAGAGCAGGCTGGTGGCAAAAATTCTCTATGTTGGCAGCAGCAGAAGCAGCTGCTATCTTTATAGGACGCAATCTTGCTTACATCACCCTTCAGAGCAATCTTCTGTACCCCTGCCCAATACACCCTCTGCTCTATTCCTTGGACTTGACATTTGCATTTCTACACAGTCCTGCAAACTTACTCAAAGTTCAGGTAATGGATTTCTAAGATTTAGAACTGTTGTGTTAAGTCTATTTCTTTCATATTTCATCCCATCTAAACATATTGTAACTTTCTGAAGTGAAATATGTCGAGTATGTCATGTGTAGTTTGCATGTTAGTTCTGCTTCACATTAAAACTTCTCACAGACCCCTGTGATGCCTTACTGCAGAAATATATAGCTGCAAAGAGTGGTTGTGCGAGGTTAGAATAGCCAGGAAACTATGTAATCAACCAAACAATAGAGCCTTAAATTTCTGAATATAATTGCACCAGGTAAAGTCAAAATATAATATTGAAATGATTTTCATATATTAATGAGTGTGGGGAAGAGAGAATCCAGATAGACTTTTTTTTTTTTTTTGAAACAGTTATGGGAAAAAATGGCCTTAACTGGCAAGTATAGCATCAAATATTTTTATACAGCATGAGTTCTCATTACCTAATCATATAATTTGTATACCTGAATTGGAAAGCAGGACATAAACGAAGAAAAATATTCAAGCTATAAAAGATGCGAGTTTAAAATTTTCTTTGTATTTCTGATTAAAACTATTAGGTAGCTAAATGGTCACCCATTATTTTAAAAAGTATCTGGACATAAAAAATAGATAAATTTCTCCAGGACTTGGATGTCAGATATTCCTGAAAAGCTTTCTTTCACTGCTTCCCGACCCTGATTCAATCCACTTAAACACAGCTTTATTTCAGATGCTCAATGAAACTGTCCATGGAATGCATATAGTTTACAAATAATCTGCAGAAAAATCTAGCTAGATTTGAAGATCTTTTTCTGTAAATGGCATTCAAATTATTTGTACAAACACACAGCTGGGATTTCTGCTGTCTTCCTCAGGCAACTTCCTCCAGAAACCTCTCCATGAAATCTGTCTCTTTCAACTCTTCTGGTGATCAATGGCAGCACTGGGGCAAGGAATTACTGTCTCCTATAGGTGCACACTGAGGGCTTCTGTGTGCAGCATCACGTGAGCCCTACTAATGTTGCCCTGTTGGTAGAAACTGAGCTAGGTGGACCTTAAGGGACAGGATTGTGCACTGATTTTGTAATAGAAATTAGGTATTAAGAAGGAGGCGGGAGGATTTCAATATTTCTGCCTCCAGCTTAAGCAACACTAAATATTGCTCTTTATCTGAAAAGCTAGGTGAATTAACCCATTCGGCATTCATATGCCAAAAATGTCAGGAATACACTCAGAACTGTCACAAGAGTGACAATTCCAATCATTACTTTATAAAAATAATTCATTTGAAGAAGTCAGGAAAAAGGATGAAACATGCAAATATCCTACCCAGAGAATCATTTTGTTGATTTACACAGGTTTCTTATTGTAATCCCATCTAATGAATTGGACATGTGTGCTTGTGATGACACAAATAATTGCAAAGCTTACCATGTTCTCTTCAAACAGCAAAACATTTCTTGATGGTTGCATTTGCTAATTTCATGTAGACTCAGTGTTCTTCAAGGTCTTTTCCAACCAAAGTGATTCCATAGTTCTGGAAGTTGCACATCCTGCCTGTCCTGGTTTAGGGCAAATTTGACAGGAAACCTCCCAAAGGAGGCCACCCCAGAAAGCCCACCCACACGACCCCTCCCCACAACCAATTTGGGGAAAATGTCCTTGGAGAGAAGTGGAAAAAACCTGTTTATTTAACAGGCAAAGCACTCCCCTGCACAAAAAATGAACAATACCAGATGACAAAACGCATTGGCTGCTCTGAAGAGATGACGAATCAGAAAGTCTCTCCTGTGGGTGCTCACTCTGTTACCAATCCCTCGGCACTGGGAAAGGCTGCTGCCCAGTGTAGGTCCCCATAGGCCACAAAGCCCAAGCTCTTGGTGCTGCCCAGGTCCCAGTCCGGAGAAGGTTTGGAACATTCCAAGAAAAGGGAAAGAAAAAAAAAAAAAACAGTCCAGGGAAAACTCTGCCTCAGCCAGCTAAACCAACTAAAAAGCAAAGGAGCACTCTGTTCTGCTCCGTCAGTGCCCAGACAACACAGTGCAGCGGAGAATGTTGCTTTTTAAGGAGCAAGTGCAGCCTCTGATAGCAAACTCTGTGCTTCTTCTTCTCCCCACCTTTGCTCTGAGAACCAGTCTTGAAGGCAGAGAATATGATATCCAGCATTAACAGAACAGATGGTACAAGCATCATGAAGTCACCCTAGGACACTGCTCTTTTGAGATATGTCACCAGACTATGCTAAGACAAAGTTTTGGAACTGCTAATTAAAATTCTACTATCACAGTGAAGCCGAGGAGGAAACACAGTTCACTAGGGTTACCTTGTGGCATGCCAACACTTCCTTTCAATCACAAGTTGTTTCGTTTTTCAGTCCCTGACATCACAGGCATAATTAAACATCTTTCGGGCAGGAAGGAGGAAGATATTCTTCTTGTCATTTATACTGATGGGTAAGCTGACATGCAAAACAGTTAATTAAAAGTGAAAAAGCAATAAAGTCAATAGTAAAACTCACCATGGTTTTGTTTACTACCCTAACTCCTTACTATCCCAAAATACAAGAACAGCTGTAAAGGCCTTGTAGCTACTTCATGTTTTCCTATACCTCCATGGTGGGATAAGGAATAAACCATCCCAAACAATGGTAATCCACAACAAAGCATTTTGACAGCATATTCAGGTTTTGCATAGCAAGCTCTTCACCTGATAAAGTTATTCCACTGCAAGGGTTTGGGGAGTATCTTAGAGGGCTGGGTGTTTGTTTTGAAACCACCTTGATCTCTCAGGAACCCAGTAACAATGAGAAGATTTAAAATAAGACAGTGCAATGCATTGATTTTCATATGACAGACATATTTCTACAACACAGAGGGCTGACCTAATGCTTCACTACAACATGGCTGAAGTGGCATCCAAACTTGGGCTGGGGTCTCCAGCACTAGCAAGCATGCTACGATTTAAAACTGCCAAGGACATAACACCTTTTGACATTAAGCAGATATATAATGTTTGAGTCCACCTGGTGACAATATGCAGAGGACCAGGGGCTGCAGAATCTAGAGATACCACAGCAGGATCCATGTTTTGTGGTGGGAATTTCTCAACCTATGGGAGTGCCCCCATTGACAATCCACAGTAACAGGCATGCCAGCATCCTCTCATACCAGCACAGGCCAAAGACTTGGGAATACAAGCCCTGCTAAAGGTTGTAGACATGGCAGCACCGACCCAAAGATATACTAAGAATAAACAGGGCCCTAAGGAACCATATATAAAATTCATAAGAGGTTAAGAGATGCCATGGATAAAGAAATAATAAATAATGATACAATAAACCAATTAATACTACACAGGATAATGTAAATGAGGAAAAGAGCTATTGATTTGTTATCAAAAGAAAATTCATCCTTAAGTGGATTAATTGATGTGTGTGCTAAAGTTGGAACTGATTCATATAACATGGGTTTGTTAGCTGAGTCTTTTGCAGCTACTGTGGGATTGTCACGTCAGTGCTATGGATGTGGACCACAAGGCCATATAAGAGCAGATTGTCCCCACAAGACCAACTCACTAGGGCTACATCAAAGATGTAGAACAGTGACTGCTATGAGAAACTGCAACTGATGTAGGAAGCCCCGTCATTTGGCCAAGCTGTACAGGTCCAAGTTCCATCTTAATGGACAACCTTTTAGTGAGCAGGGAAATGGGAACAGGAGCATGGTGGAGAAGTGCATTCAGATACAAGCACCTTCCCATCCCCCATATGCAACCAGCTCAAGGGAAGGACAAAAGAGTTGGCAGGTACAGATGTTTCCACCACCGTCACAATAATCATAAGTTCATTACAAGTACATAAAATTCCTCTTGAAACTTATGGACCTACAGGGAGAGGGTTAAGTGCTCTACTGTTGGGGAGATCAAGTGAAACACTACAAGGCATTTTTGTTCACCTGGGTGTCATAGATGCAGATTACACAGGGCAGGTATGTGCTATGGTGTCAACACCTTCTCCTTCTGTGCTTATCCTAGAAAAAACCTGTATTGCCCAGCTTATACCTTTCAAGTCTTGTGTTCTCAGAACAGACTAAAGGACATGAGGAGAACGATGCTCCGGATCAACTGGAGAACCTCAGGTGTACTGGACTCAGGTCATCTCTGATTGGAAACCAAATACGTTTTGTACACTCTCACTGCCTCAAGCAAGTCTATCTCACATAAAGGTCAGTGGTATGGTAGATAGCAGAGCAGACATCACTATCATTTCTACAAACACATGGCCTCAATCATGGCCTACCAAGGCTGTAGGATCTGTTGTTGCAGGCCTTGGAGGTACCACACAAAGTTATTTAAGCAGCAAACCTGTGTTGGTTGAAATTTTTAAAGGTCAAACTGACGCTGTCCCTATGTTACTGCTATTCCACTTAACTTATAGGGAAGGGAAGTCTTATCAGTTTGGGGAGGCCAGGTGAGAATGGATTTTTAACTAGGGCTACTGTAATAGAGGATGTAAACCAGCCTACCTTAGCCTTGATATGGCTCACTGAACAGCCTGTGTGGGTTCAACAGTGGCTCTTTGAAAAGGAAAAATTAAATGCCCTTAAATTCCTAGTCCAGGAACAACTGTCTCAATGTGACATTGAGCCTTTGACAAGCCTGTGGAAACCACCTGTGTTTGTAATCAGAAAGAAATGAGGTTAATGAAGATTACTCCATGTTTTAAGAAAGATTAATGCTGTTATGGAGAGTATGGGTGCTTTACAGCCTGGAATGCCATTACCTACTATGATACCTGCCAATTGGGACATACTAATTGTTGATTTAAAGGATTGTTTTTTCACTATTCCTTTACAGCCAGATGATGCCCCAAAGTTTGCCTTTACAATACCTTCCATCAATCATGCAGAACCAGTTGAACAATATCAATGGACAGTGCTCCCATAGGGAATGAAGAACAGCCCCAAATTTGTCAGTGGTGTGTTGCATAGGCACTCACAATAGTAAGAGAACAATTTCCAGAGGCATATTGTTACCACTATATGGGATGACATCCTAATAGAAAACTAATCAAAGAAGACTTTTTCAAATTTGTCCAGAACAATTCAAATGTCATCCAAAATTCAGATTTTATATGATGCACAGAAGCTTCTGGGTATCATTAATTGGGTAAGACCTTATTTAGGATTAACCACCTGGTTACCAGGTGTTACCTTTATTTAACATCCTTAAAGGTGACTCTGAGTTAATCTCTTCAAGGAAATTAACATCAGAAGCAAAAACTGCACTTGAACTAGTAGAGTGGGTCATAACAAACAGACAAGTGTATCAGACATGTCCAAGGTTTGTGTTACCGCGAACTAGTAGAGCGGGCCATGCCAAACTGGGAAGTGTGTCGGATATGCCCAAAGGTTTGTGTTACCATATTTGTTGTTATTGCCGATTTACATCCCATGGGTATCATTGGACAATGGAATACTCAGTGGTCTGACCTACTACACATTCTGGAATGGGTTTTTTTACCTCCCCAACTTAAAAAGACGGCACCTTCCATATTTGAATTAATTGTACAGTTAATTATCAAATGTCACCAAAGATGCTTACAATTAAATGCCAGAGATCCTGCAAAAATCATTATACCTGTTCCGCAGGAATATTTTGAATGGTGCTTTGCAAATAACACAGCACTACAAAGTGCTTTACAAAATTATTCAGGACAAATCACCTACCACCTACCTAGTCATAAACCAATTAAGTGGGACCACTGCATTGTCACTGAGACCACTTGAACCATTGCATACTCCTGAAAGGTCTCACCGTCTTTACTGATGGATCTGGGAAAACAGGGAAAGCCATTGTGACCTGGAAGGATGACAATGGGTGGCAAACACTTGAAAGTCATAATAGATAACCTCAATTACTGGAGTTATGTGCCATAACTATGGCTTTCCAATGATTTTCTCATACTCCCTTAAATACCGTAACTGATTCTGCCTATATTGCAGATGTAACACGAAGATTGGACCAAACCTTACAGAAAGAAATTGACAATGCCACATTATTTGAACTGTTAAAAAGTTTGTGGCAGACAATCAAAGCCAGAACATATCCTTATTATATTCTACACATTCAGAGTCGTACCAATTTACTAGGTTTTATAGCAGAAGATAATGCTCAGGCTGATTGGTTAGCTAGCCCTGGCTGGACAGCAGCTCAACAAGATATACTGACACAGGTGAGAGCATCCCACGCCTTTTTTCATCAAGGTGTTAGAGCATTACAAAGACAGTTTTTGCTGACAAACACAGAGCCGTACAACATTGTTAACTCTTGTGCTGACTGTCAAGGTCAGGCTACATCATTGCAGATGGGGGTAAATCCCTGTGGTCTATGAGCCTTGCACGTCTGGCAGACAGATGTCACCCTTGTTTTAGAATTTGGACACCTAAAGTATGTGCATGTTTCAGTGAACACCTTTTCATCAGCCATATGGGCCTCAGTCCACGCTGGGGAAAGAAGCCGTGATGCCATTGCACATTGGCATTCAACCTTTGCTGCTGTAGGCATTCCCCATACAATAAAGACCGATAATAGTCCAGCATGCATTTCACAAAGTACTCAGCATTTTTTACAACCCTGGGGTGTGTTTCACTTCAGTGGTATTCCTCATTCCCCTATGGGACAGGCGTGCCCATGGCACCTTAAAATGTATGCTTGACAAACAAAAGGAGGGAATGTGCGGCGAAACCCCACAGAGTAGGGTAACCAAGTAACCAAGACACTATACACTTTAAACCATTTAACAGTACCTGCAAATTCTCAGGATCCTTTCATTTTAAACAATTTTCAATTGTTACAGTCTTCTAGTGATGTTCAGTTACCCAAGTCTAAGGTATTGGTAAAGGACCTCCTTACCAATAAATGGATGTTGGAACACACGGCACAGGGAATATTTCTCTTTTCCCCTTGAGGGGTCCTGACCCCCAGGGAAGCACTGCTTTTAACCTTCACCCATGGAGGGGGCTTCCAAGACTTTGGGATGGATTGGAGTCTACACATGTGGGAAATAGACAATAGAGAATAGAGCAGTTTGTCACAGGGTGAGAAATTTAGAGTTTTGAGATTTTTAGTACAGAGGTAAATAGGAGACAAGATGGAGGATCATGGACGTTGTCTGAGCTTCTCCTTCTTCTTCATCTACTCCTTTTTCTGCAGTGTTGGTGGTACAGGCTGATTGGTGGTGGGAAGCCGCAGTGCAGAGGTTACATGGACAGACAAAGGATTAGTTATTGGTAGAAAGGTAGAAATAAAGTACATTTTAAGAGTTAATTCGATAAAACAGCTTTAAAAGACCTTGAAACTGTACATCTTGTGACCATACTTGCTGTACTTTCTTGTGCACTAAGCCTGGTGCAGACAGCGTGCCAGACTTCTGATAAGATGAAAATAAGCAGCAACTTGATGACCTATAAAAGTCCTGTGCATCTCTCAGTCTTGGCACAGAACTCTTAAAAGAGGTTTTCCCCCATCAGGGAAGCCTCAGGGTCCCTGAGGGGCTGCACAAATGAGAAGGTCCCCGGGACCTTGTTGCTTTGGGGCGCAGGTACACCTGTATTTCCACAGATGTTGGCATCCAATGGGTGCCTGCTCGATGTATGCATCCTGCTCTATGGCCTGCTCGGGATCACATCCAACAGCGTCTCCCTGACAGCCCCACAGCAGATGTCATGGAGCAGTATTTGGAACAACACTTTGCACCACTGTATGAAGATATGGGACCTGTGGAATGACAGTCTACCCCTACCTGTAACTTTACTTATGTTTCAAGAAGACAGACACACTGGGAACGAGACTAAGCACATGGATTTGTACCTTTTAGAAGAAACAAAACAGCAAAGCGTTACCCATAATAGTTTCAAAGGTTTAACACTTTGTGAATGAGACAGGTGTTTGCAAAGTGTTACCCAAAATAGTTTTTAAGGTTTAAGAGTTTGTAAATAAGTTAGTGTTTGTTGTAATTGGGTTATAGTTAGGAATAATTTGTGGCGCACCACCCTGTGAAGCTGTTCCTCACGGCTCCCAGACTATGTCATCATGATTGTACCAAACATGGTGGAACATATGTTTGGAACGACTGTGTTCATCATCATCCAAGGGCCCTGTAGAGGATGACAGACACAGCCTTTGTGTTTAAAAACAAAGAGGCCTGATGTAGCGGTGAACAGCTGGCCTGGAGGCCTTACAGTTATAATTAGGATTAATTATAACCATAAGGTCTCCAGGCCAGCTGTTTGCCACTACCTCAGGCCATTTGCAGCTGCAGTGTCCCTGGAGCTCTGGGCTTTTTGGTTTTCTGAACCCTAACCCTAAGTGTAATCCTAACCCTAGGTGGAGCAGGAGAAGGCACATGAGGGTGAGGCTGGTGCCATGCAGAAAAGTGTGGAGGGAGCAATGTCGGCAGGTGGCAAACAAAGTGTTGCAAAAACTCTGAAATTATGCAAGGAGCCACGGAGTGTCCTGGTGGATACTGGAGAGCCAAGTTAAAGTGTAGGAAAAAGCCCAAAGCAGCAACAGAAAACAGTGGGCCTGGGCAGCAGCAGTTCACCTCCCACAAGCAGCTGGGGAGATGCGCCCTCCAGAGGTGGGCGGGAGTGGGGTCCCAGGTTTTTTCCCTGCAGCACTCAAGCAGATGATGATCATGCTTTCCAGTGAGATGATGTGTTGGAAAGGTCCCAACTCAACAGCCACTCTTACGAACAAAGGCTCACCCACAGAAAGGAGAAGCTGTGCAGGACAGAACTCTGTGGTGGCAGCGAATTCTCCCTGAAGCAGCAGACGGGCACCAAGACCATGATCATCTCCCCTCTGATCCCAAGAGCAAGAGCCAAGCCTAGCCCATTACCCTCCAGCCAAAATCTCATGGTATCTCCTCACTTCACAAGAGAAAGCTGCTCAGGTAAGAGACACCAGCAAGCCGCACCCTTCCCCCTCTTTCTCCTCCCATCCACATCTTATGTCTCTTAAATATCATAGTTATAATTTCTTGGACAACAAATGGGAGAAAAATCCCTGAGAGAAAGAAAAAATCCAGGAAAAATCTTAGCCTCCAACACTCATTTATACTTTTACCATTTCTAAGTGTTTTCTTGTGTAGGACAGGTAGGAGATTGTGGGAAGCTCTGATTTACAGAATAGGCAGACATCTTGCTCTTGAGCCTAGCAGTTTGCAGCTGCAGTGTGGGAGATTCAGTGTCAGCCTGTATCACCAAACCTAGCATGACCTATTTCTATAGCTCCAGCCAACCTGTTAACAAAATTTCCGGGGTTGTGTACCAAATTGTTGTGGGGTATACCTGAAAGAGGCAAAGAACTGACTTTCTGGATGGTGAACCTCTCCCACCAATGCCCTCAGACAGCAGATCTTACCCTCCCTACGGAGGCACAGGATGGTTCACTAGGGGTGGAAATTACATCCTTTTGTGTGATGTACATGGTAGAGAACATGCTTCCCTTCCCCATATTAATCTATTATTTGGGTAGGAAGGAAGGGAAATAGACATCAATTTTTTTTTTCATTTTTCTTTATTGAGGAGCTTTACAGCTTGTTATCAGCTAGTTCAGTTCTTCTCTAAGGCTTCCTTCTACTTGCTAGCTCAGGAAAACCTTTAATGCAAAAGAGTGAAAGAGAGAGCAAACCAATCTATCTACCACTTCCAGGCACTTCATGGAGAGGTATATTTATACCTGCTGTTGAGACACTGACTGAAGTGCACAGCTAGTTTTTAACCTGTAAATATGTGCACTAGCTTTGAATATCCTAGCATACAATGCAGGTGCCACTGGCAGAGTAGACACTGCATTGGGGAGCTCTTATGCTGCTTTTCACACATAGATTTTGCATCCTGGGCAGTACTCCACACTGCTGTGCTCTGACTGGGCTGTGCTGTGGCATGAGCATGCCAGACAAAACCATAATATACACTGAATCTTAAGCCAAAAGCTTGCCTGAAATTTGGAGCAAAACTTTTTCAGGAAGGAAGACTGAAGCTGAATTCTCTGGGAATAGACATAGACTTGCTAGATAGTTCTGTTATGCACTGAGCCAGTGCAATTTTTTTCTTTAATGCTCTATGATCTGGTTCTCTGAAGTTCTTATGGCTAATATCTGGACACCATCTAGGCAAATGTCCTTCCTGGGGAACATGGGCACCCAGAGCTCTTCAGGCAGACAGGCACTGGATGAGGAACCCAAGGCTGCACAGGAAGACATGAAGCATGGTGTGTGCACTCCTAGTGCCCCTGGAAGTATGTGTCTTCTGCTAATGATGACTGTGACAGGCAGACCCAATAATAAGCATGTAAGAAAGTGCAGGCTGAACAAGGAGATGAAGCATAGTATCAGTCGCTGTCATATTGTAAAATGCAGGGCCATTGACGAGGGGAGAGAATGATATATCTGACTCCATCTTATCAGAAGACTAATTTATTGCTTTATTATACTATATTCTATTAAAGACTACTATACTATACTATACTATACTATACTATACTATACTATACTATACTATACTATACTATACTATACTATACTATACTAAAGAATACAGAAAAGATACTTACTGAATGCTAAAAAGATAATAATGAAAACTTGTGACTCTTTCCAGAGTCCCAACACAGCTTGGCCCTTATTGGCCAATAAATCAAGACAACTCACACTGGAGTCCAATCAAACAATCACCTGTGGGTAAACAATCTCCAAACACATTCCACATGAGCACAACACAGGAGAAGCAAAAGAGATAAGATTTATTTTCCTTTTCTCTGAGTCCTCTCACAGCCTTTCAGCTTCCCACGAACAAAACCCTGGGCGAAGGAATTTGTTCAGAGAATGGGAATGCCACATGCCACATTGTCAGATGACATATATGCCTTCTGGCCCTTTTTCAGATTCTTGGGGTGCAGCATACGTTCCTTTGTGTCCCACTGGAGTGATTGCGGTCATGGGAACTGCAGGGCTTTCCCCTCTTTTTCACAACGAGTCTGGCATAACCCTCACAAAAAGAAAAGTGTACCTGAAGTCCTCCATATGTCAGTGGTACACAAACTGATGGGGAGAAGAACATTGCAGACTATGTGAGAGCTGTAGTTTTGACAAACAGAAGAAAATACTTCAGAGGAACCAGATTTTGTTCACTTTGTGAACTTGTAAACTGGGCATAAACCAGTCTTTGTTGAATTCATACTGCATCCACCAGCACAGTTGGGCACAATTAATAATAGACACAGAATTTCATAGACATTTTTGGAATGTATTTTCACCTAGTCATACTGTGTAACATGATTGACATGAAATGCCTCTTCAATTCAAAGGGAACAGGGGACTGACAAATATCATAGCTTGCTTGAATAAGAGTTGGAGCTTTTGCTGCATTTGGTGCATTTTGGAGGGTATTATTTCCTTGAAAATAATACAACTATTCTAATAAGATGGCTTATTTACCTATTGTCTGCAAAAATATAATTGAAAAACGAAATTTGCAGAAGACATGGTTAAAAACTCAGCTGAGCTTTGGAAATAGTTAGTGGTTTTTGTGCTGCTGCCATCGGATTGTTATTCTCTTGAAATGCTGCATAATGCCGAGATGCAGCTATACAGGAAGGAAATGCTGTTGCGCTACGGACAAGCAGGTTTGGACTGGGCTGTCCTATGAGAGAGTTGAGAAATGTGTATTGCATTTGGCTAGAAAACAAGTAAAATGAGATTTTTCTTACCTCTGTTTACTTCTTTGTTGCCATTTCTACAATGTGCAAAGTGAATCAGTGTTACAGGAGTTTACAGGCTATTAAAAAAAAAAAAAATCCTTTTAAATTTCAATGGCACTAGTTGAAATGTTTACCTGTATAGTCAATGGTCAGTAATCTGTACAGGTGCTGATGGAGCAGCTGTCTTAAAGAAAGGAAAGGCAATTCATTATGCTGGGAACAATCAGATTTTATGGAACATTTGCATAGGATCAAGGTTTTTTACACACATGGGAACACATTCGCATATGAATAACAAGATTTCTTTTCCCCAAATACTGAAAGTTGTACAAAATAATTACTTCTGGCGTATCAAGGTTGAGTGACCTTCAGAAAGTCCCCTGTTCTGGGTAACAACAATTAAAAAAGCAGGTGTTTTGTGTCTTATGCAGAATGCATATTTCAGTGACGTTCTGCTAGCTCTTAAATATTGAATTGTAGAATGACTTGGGTTGGGAGAAGCTTAAAATACCATCTAGTTCCAATCACCCTTCCATGGAAAGGGACACCTTTCAGTACAGCAGGTTGTTCAGAACTCAGTCCATCCTGGTCTGGAACACTTCCACGGATATCCATAGTGGGTATCCATAACTTCCCTAGGCTGCCTGTTCCATTGCCTAACCAACCTCACAGTAAAAAATGTTTTCCTAATACCTAATCTAATGCTACTCTCTTTCAGTTTGAGGCCATTCTCCCTTATCCTGTCACTACATTCTCTTAGAAAAAAGTCCTTCTCCATCTTTCATGTAGGGTCCCTTCAGATACTGGAAGGCCGCAATTAGGTTGATCTGAAGCCTTCTCTTCTTCAGGCTGAACAAACCAAATTCTCTCAGCTTTTCCTCATAGGAGAAGTGCTCCATCTCTCTAATGATCATAGTGTCTCTGTGTAGCCCCACATTTCTCTTCACAGAGAAAAGGAAGGCACAATTTTTCCCAAGAATATTTCTGAGATTCACATTCTCTGAACCTCAGAGAAAGAAAGCACAAATCTTATTATTTTCTGCGCCTGTGTTTGTGCAAAAGTAGTACGGAGATTGTATGGAGTATTGAGATTGTTTACCCAAAGTCATGGTGTTTTGTTTCCTTGGCCTATCGGGGCCAAGAGTGTGTGTGTGTCTGGACTGTTGGGTGACAGTCACGAGATTCAGTTTCAGAGCAGTTGTGTGCAGGGTTGAGTGCTTAGCAGATTCAGTTTAGATGTAATGTAATATAATATAGAATAATATAGTGTAATAAAGTAATTAATTAGCCTTCTGATAAGATGGAGTCCTCCTCATCATTTCTCCTTCGTTGGGTCTTTTCAGCAATGCTGTATCTCTGGACTTACTCCAACAGATTGATGTCCTTCCTGTGCTGGGGGCCCCAGAGTTGGATGCAGCACTCCAGGTCAGGTCTCATGAGAACAGAACAGAGGGATAGAATCACCTCCCTCACTCTGTTGGCCATGTTTCCTTTGAGGCAGCCCAGGACACATGTGGCTTTCTTGGCTTCAAGCACACTTTGCTGGATCACGTCCAGCCTCTCATCCACCAGCACCCCCTTCTTGGCAGGACTGCTCTCTCAATCTGTTAATACCTCAACATGTGTTGATAGCAGGGGTTGCTTCAACTCAGATGCAGAACCTTGCATTTTGTCTTGTTAAACCTCATGAGATTCCTGTGGGCCAAATTCTCAAGTTTGTCCAGGTCCCTCTGGATGGCATCCTATCCTTCAGCTATGGAAGCCACATGACTCATCTAGGTGTCATCTGCAAATCTGCTGAGGGTGCTCTTGACCCCTTTGTCCATGTCAGTAATGAAGACATCAAATAAAACAGGTCCCAATGCCCGCTGAAGGACACCACTTCTCACTGATGTCCATTGGGACTCTGAGCCATTGACCCATTAATCTCTGGATGTGACATCCAAGCAATTTTTTATTCTTATAATAGTCCATTCATCAAACCATCTTTCTCCAATTTAGAGAGAAGGATGTTGTGGCAGTGTCAAAGGCTTTATACAAATCTAGATAGATGACATTTGTAACCCTTCCCTTGTCTACTGATGTAGTCACTCCATCAGAGAAGGACACTAAATTGGTGAGGAAAGACTTTTCCTTGGTGAAGCCATTCTGATTGTCTCAAATCATCTTCCTGTCCTCCATGTGCATTAGCATGGCTTCTACAAATATCTCTTCAGAAGTGAGGCTGACAGGTCAGTAGTTACCAGTTCTATTCTTTCTACACTTTTTAAAGATGGGTATGATGTTTCCTAGTCACCTGGTATTTCACCTGACTAACATGACTTTTCAAATATCATGGAAAATGCCTTGGTAACTTCATCAGCCAATTCTCTCAGGCCTCTGGGATGCATCTCTTCATGAATGTTTCAAGTCTCTCAAAGAGCCACTGGCAAAAGCATCAGTTAAAACAGGTTTAATATAAAAGTGACAGCATGACAAAGTTCATTAGTAAGGTTCACTGTACTACTTACTAGAAGATTAGGGTGTATCAAGGAAAAGCAAACAAAAATCCGAAGTCAATTAATCTAAACCAAAATAATCCTAAAATTATATATGTGGAGGTATGGGGGGAGGGGGGAAAGGAGAAAAAATAATGGAAAGGGTAAGGATAAAAAGAAATACCGCCTAAAGTTGCAATGGAATTTAAACTTAATTTAAATGTAACAGCATTTAACTTAAGTTTAACAGCACTTAAGGAGCATTTAACTTAACTTATAACTTCAGTTAAAGCATTTAGCGAACTATTCATATAGGGTTTATTATATCACAACAGTAACTTAAGGTCTAATTTATAAACATAAAGTAGTTATGAATCTTGGAAAGCAGTGTTTCCCCCACATTTTATGTAGCATATGCACACTTGCATGCACACTTGCATGCAAACAGACATAAAGAGTTTCTACAAGGTATCTGTTAAAGATTTTACTTTAAGGTAGTGAAATACTCACTTCAGACATCTTAGCATCTTCTCAACAGGCAAAGGTCTGACCCTCAAGGAGTGGGAGTATCAGCCCAGGATCAGTTACCATTTGACAATCCTCCAATACAGGAAAGTTGAAAATTTGCTGGCTCTGAGAGGCTTTCAGAGAGACTTTGCTGGTCACAGTTGCTGCAGTCCAGGTGAGCTGAAAGGATCGTAACTGGAACTGTTGTTTATAGGGCTGCAAGAGAGTGGGCTTTAGTCATAAAAATGTTTCATCCTGGCTACACTTTGGGTCAGAAACTTCCTTTGAAAGATTGGGAACAAGAATATTATTCTACTTAAGCTGTTATTCAGGCAAAGTTTCCAAGGCTGTTGATCAAAAAAATGAAAAAGCTCCAAACAGTACGTCATTAGATAGCATGAGCTCCTGAGAGCAGACAGTGTTTCTGATAAGTTCAAGAAGAGCTCAGCTGAGGTACTGTTCAAAGCCAAGACCTAGCAAGCATTTTTCCAACCGTAGCAAGGCCTAGGAGGAAACAGATGCACCACACAGTCCCATAGACTTATGTGCATTCAGGTTCCTCAGATGGCCATGAAGCTCATCTTTACTTACAGTGAGAGGGACTTCTCCCCCAATTCCCATCCTACTGTCCATCCACTTGGGAGATATGGGAAGAGAGATTGTCTCAGACTTCTCATCCATTGTTACCAGTTTTCCAGCATTGTTATGCGGGGGGAGGGGGGGAGGTGGAATTGGGGTGTTCATCTGCATTGCTCTTTTCTGGTTAACATTCACGTTGAAGCCCTTCCCGTTATTCTTCGCATCCCTTGACCGATTCAGTTACAGTTTAGCCTTGGCCTTCTTCACCTCATCCTTACTCAATTGTGCTTCATCTCTATACTCTCCCAGGTTACCTGTCCTAGCCACAATTGTCAGTATTTGTTTCCTTCCCTTTAGTTCGGACTCTGGATTAGCAGTCCGGACTTTAATTTGTGAATTTAAAGTTCAAATTTGTTATTGCCTTTGTAGGGTTTGTTCCTATTATTCCCCATATACTCAAATTATGTAGAAAACAAATATTGATATACATTCATTGGTGTTAATGTGATTCAAGGGACATACAAAAAGTGTGATAATATTTAGAACAAGTGTAGCAGCTCTCATGGCATCTTCTGCAATTTGCAAGTATTTTCCAGACTAAAGATTGGAAAGAGGTTGTGTTGTTTGCATCCAGCTCCACAGAAAACTGTCTGTGGAGTCTTCAAGAGAAAGTAGAACTTAACTTCAACACTTATGACTAATTAGGAAATATTCTTTCAATAATGGTGAACCTAGAAGCCCTATAATTTCGGAAAGTTACTGAAGGCTTCTGAAAATAGGTGCCACTGTAACTGCACATGAATATGGAGAGGGGAATAGTTTCTTAATGAAATTGGATTGATCAAGTAAAGGGCTAGAAAGTTGTAGCACCTTTGATTTGGAAGGCATGTACTGACTCATATGATCTGAAGCAGAAAGCTGATTAGTAATTTCCTTTAACCTATCTTTATTTAAAATTCAGGCAGAAGAGAAATGATATGCGGGAGCTAAATTATCTCAGGTCAATTAGCACTGAAAGGTGAAGAACCAAGATTTATCTCACCAAGATCTTCAGGGGCAATTCTCAGGTTTCCCCTTTCCAACACAGCCATATGAATTCTCTGCACAAGATCCAGAGTTATAGTTTTTAATTCATAGTTGAATATCAATCTATTTATAGACTATATATCTACTTCTCCAAACATACTCTGTCTTTCCTTGGTGGAATCCTCTGCATGTATTTGCAGAATCTCTACAGATTTGGGTGTCTCCACACATTAGAAAAACTCAGTAGAACTACACGAATAATGGAAGTTTTGGTTTGGCTCGATGGCTGAACCAAGTGATTTGGGAAAAAATGCAGTTTGGGCAGACTAGAAATGAAAATATGTTTTTCTTAATGTTGGTGATTTAACCCCCTTCCTTTTCTTTTTCATACTGTTGCCAAAATTATTTTTGCTTTTATATTTCCTTCATATTTTCATAGCGCTGTAGACTATAGCTGTATAGTAATATATTTCCCAGCTAGCTCCAGTACTTTTCCTACTAGAAAGATAAAACACATGCCAAAGGCTCCAAGCCCCAGGGGATCCAAGGCCCCTATCCTATCTTGCTTCTTCCTTTGAGCCAAGATTGAAACCAGCTCTTTGAAACACATTTTCATAAACAACCTTTAATTCCTATCTAAAGGGGAGCTACAGAAGGTGTGGAACCAAAAGGGGGAAATTACTTCATCACCTGTGCTTCTAATTGGTTATTCTTGTCAATTATGCTAATTTGGTAAATTTATAAAACTGTATTTCACCCTATGTGGGTTTGGCATTTTTCCATTTCTGTCCCGGGGATGCCTCTAATAAAGACCAGTCTTTATAAGCCCTCCTATACTAATATTGTGTTGAAAGTGTCTTGTTTCATTTCTAGGTCTTTAATGCATCAAAACCCTTCTTCAAATTAAAAAAAAAAAAAAAAAAGTGGTTTTGGAAAAAAAAAGGTTTAAAAACCTTATTTGAAGGAGAAAGAGATAATTTAAAAATGTTGAAGTAAACTATACTGATTTGGCTGACCTCCCCCTCCCCCCTCCTCACCTTTCTGCCCAGCTTACATCCTTTCTAAAGAGTGTTCCAATTAGTAGAAGGTTTTAATCAATTTAAACATGAGTAATGGTTGTTGTGAAAAAGCGGTGCCCCTAAAAGTGACCTTGGCCACTTCAGATAGACTTCACATGCTAGTTCATTTAGGGAAAAACAATTACAAATATTCAATCTGAACATTTTCAGAAACTTGTGAGACCTAGCAAAAACACTCTTTGGGCCCCTGAATAGTCAATATCCTAGCAGAAACCTGGGCTATCCTTGCTGGTTATTAGAAACTGACACAAAAAATTTGACTATTACCATTAGTGAGCTATTAACATTAGTTGAAAAACCCACAAGGAGGGAAACTCTATTTCTCCTCAGAACAGCATCAGGCATGGTCTGATTGACAGTCTCATTTAATTGCAATTTGGGACACTAGAGGAAATGAAGTTGGTCCACTGCTCAACTAAAGCAGAGTTTCCAGATACGGAAATGTTGATGGCTATTATAAAAACTTTACTTGGCTCTGATATACAGATATTAAACTAAACTACATTTACATAGGTCTAAAGATAACTGCCTCAAGTTGAGGAAGCTGTCATGTTTAATCTAGTTTCATCACAGTCCCAGTCTGCCTTCTCAATGGAGACCTCAATCTTGTTTTTCCTGGAAGCATGCCATTAAGTTTGAAATCCCTGTTAGTGCACAATAGATATCTCTTAACAGCTTTTCACCTCACCTTAATTTGGTGGCAGATAATACCTTTTACTATGTATTTTTTAAAATTCAGACTTCACTGAAATCATGGCAATATTGCATGGCTTTGAATAAAAGGTTACAGAGCCGGAGAAACATATAATCTTCTAAAGAGCCCTTACTTTCACAGAATCATAGAATGAGTAAGATTGGAAGGAACCAGCATTGCAGTCATCAGGTCCAACCTCCCTGCTCAAGCTGGGTCATCCTAGAGCACATTGACAGGATTGCATCCAGACAGTTCTTGAGTATCACCAGAGAGGGAGACTCCACATGCTCTCTTGGCAATCTGTTTCAGTGAATAGTCATCTGCACAGTAAAAAAGTTCTTCCTCATATTGACTTCTCGTGCATCAGTTTTTGACTGTTGCCTCTGGTCTTCTGGTTGGCACTGAAGCAGCAAGCTGGAGTAAATGGTTGGAGAAGGATCGTCCTTCTCTGTCGCTTGGCAAGCAACCAGCACTGCTTGCAGTATGGGGGCACTGTCCGGAGTAGCACGACCCCAGACAGCGCCTAAGGAAACCGCCCTATGTTATAATAGGCACAGCTCCTTCAGATGGACGAAGCCTGCAGCTACGAACAGCAGAAGAGAAGAGAGCGGACTCCAGGTGAGGGTGAAGTCAGGTTTATTGTGATCCCAAAGGAAAACCCAAAGCTGAAGACCTCGAATTACAGAGATACAGTGGCTTTTAAGGGACAAGGGAGGAGTCCACCTCTGAGCAAATAGGAGTCCAGAGGGGAGTGGTATACAGACAACTGACATTGGGAATGAGCCAATGGGAATACATTAAAGGGAGGGCCCTGGCCCCTGATCCAATCACACGACCTTCTGGGTAGAAGTTTCTGGAAAGAAAGGAGGGAGTGCCGAGTGATGGACAGGGTACCAGGGAGGGACTACAAACAGGGTACATGAGATTGCCATGGGAAAATGGGAGGAGTGAGGGTGACAGCTTGGAGGAGGGTACATGAAACCAGGCCAAACCATTACAAACACAGGGGAGAACAGAACAAACTAACACAACGCTACATGGCACCACTGAGAAGAGCCTGGCTCCCTCCTCCTGATACCCTCCCTTCCAATACTTATATACATTGGTGAAGTCCCTTCTCACTCATCTTCTCAAGGTGGAAGAGTCCCAACCCTTTGTTGCCCTCCACTGAACCTGCTCCATGTCACTCTTGTCCTGAGGGGCCCAGAACTGGAGATAGCACTAGAGATGTGGTCTCACAAGGGCAGAGCAGAGAGTCAGGATCACCTCCCTCCACCTGCTGGCAATATTTTTCCTAATTTACCCAAGGATACCACTGGCCTTCTTGGCCACTGGTATGGGCTCACTGTTAGCTCATGGACAGCTTGTTGTTCAAAAGGACCCACAGGGTCCTTCTCTATAGAGATGCTTTCCAGTGGTTTGGCCTCCAGCCTGTATTGGTGCAGGATTCTGCATTTGTCTTCATTGAACTTCAGATAGTTCTTCTCTGCCCTTCTCTCCAACCTGTTAAGATCCTTCTGAATTTCAGCACAACACTCTTGGATATTGATCACTCCTCTCAGCTTTGAGTCATGAGTGAACTTGCTGAAGAGGCTTCTGCCCCTTTCCCCAAGTCACTGATGAACAAATTAAACAATACTGGACCCAATATTGACCTCTGGGTAACACCACTAGTGACAAGCCTCCAGCTAGACCCTCTTCAGTTGATTTCATCCCTCTGTCGTGTGCCATTCAGCCAGCTCTCAATCACCTTGCTATCTACCTATCCAGTCCACACTTCCTGACTTTGCATATGGGGACATTGTGAGAGGCGGTGTCGAAAGCCTTGTTGAAGTTGAGGTAGACAATACACACTGCTCTCCCCTCATCCATCCAGGTAGTAGTCTCATCATAGAAGGCCATCAGGTTGGTCAAGCATGATTTGTCCTTAGTGAATCCATGCTGACTACTCCTGATCCCCTTCTTTTGTCTTCCATGTGGATAGTGATGGCCTTCAGAATGAGGTACTCCATCACCTTTCCAAGGATTTTGTTGCCATCAGTGCTTTCCTGGAATCTCCTGGACAGTTTGTGCTTCACTGTCTTTCTTCTCTAGCAAATGTTGGACTAGTTACAGTCCCTCACAAGAACCCATACTTGTTACTTTGAGGCTGATTCAAGCTGTCACTTTTTCCTCCTGCTCAAGCAGCCTGTAGGAAACACCTGCAACTGTGTCCCCCTTGCTAGTCTGCAACTCCACCACCATGCCTCTCTGCTCTGTCTTAAGCAGCATGCAGCTCTTCATGACAACAGCCCTTCCAATCATTTGAGGCATCCCACCACCTTTCCACAATCACTATGAGATCAAAGCCCTGTGACTGCATGCAGATCTCTAGTTTGTCCTGTTTGTTCTCTATATTGCATGCATTGTTGTGAAGGCACTTTGTAGTGTTTAATTGTGTCAATATCCCAGTAGGGGTGCACAGGGATGCCACTAAGTTCTGTCTTCTGGTTATGTCTTTGGCCGCTTGTTATTGATTGAGCTATTATTCCCCCTTAGACCTCTTTTTGCTACAAGAGTCATCACTACAGTTCCCCCTGTCCCACACTTTTTCTCTGTCAAGTCTGTCTCTGTCTTCATTTCCTCTTTAAATCTAGTTTAAAGCACTCTCAATGAGCCCTGATAACTCCTGAGCCTAGACCCTTTACTCCCTTTGAGATAGGTAGTCCCTGTTAGTTGCCAGCAGGCTCCGTGTTGTATAAATTGACTCATGCTCAAAAAACCCCAAAATTTGGCTCATAACACCTATCTCAAAGACAGGTGTTCATTTTCAGGATTTTCCTGTTCCTTGCCCCATCATTCCCTGTAACTTGCAGGACAGAAGAGAACACAACTTGTGCTCCAGTTTTCCCTGATCTGTTGTCCCAAGGCCCTGAAGGTCCAACTTGATTCTCCACAGCCTTCTTGTTGGGACCTTGTTGGTGCCTACCAGAAAAACCAGTAGAGGGTAGAGTGGGCTTTACCAGGCTGGGAAGCTTCTTGATTATTTCCCTTACCCAGGCCCCAGGGAGGCCACATATCTCCCAATGGGTTAGGTCTGGTTGGCATATCAGGCCCTCCATTCCTCTCAAGATGGAATCACCAATGACTACTGTTCTCTCTTTTTTTCTTAACTGGGGAGTTCATAATGCAGAAGATAAGCTCCTCTGCCCTGGGCAACATGTCCATCCCAAAAAAACTTTAATCCACAGTCTCATTTCCCTGGTCCTGAGATTCCAGGGCCTTGTATAAGGGCACACAGGGAGGCGAGCTAGGTCTGGAGGGGTTTCACCTGCCACCCCAAGCAGAAACCCTTTTCCACTCCACTCCATCTCCAAGGTACCTTCCTTCTACCTGGTGGTAAGAGGGTAGGGGATACATTGCTTCTTGTGAAATAAATGGTGGGTGCATTTGTCTAAGGCATGGTAGAGCGCAGCTCCCTCAGTCAATCTCTTCCTCAGTCTCAAATACTTCTTAGATTTTCTACTTCATCTCTGTAGCTCAGAACTGTGGTTTCATACTGACCATATAGGAAATTCAAGTCTTTACTCTCGGACCACATGTAATAAGTACATAGATGCAAATTAGACGTCTAACTCAGATGAAGGTGACTACTTGATCTGAGTACAGGAAATCACAGTAACAAGCAGAGGGGAACTGTGCTTAACGGGGTTTTCCTACTATACTTTTCTTTTTTATAAGTTTCTATTCTCTTACTTTAAAAAATGTAGAATCTGGACTTACTCTCAGAAGGATTATTTGGTCCTGTAGTATTATCATTTTAAAATACGGATACAGATGGGCTTTCAGAGTTCATTCAGCCTTTACCTACCTACCTTGTATGTTTTATCAATGAAAGTCATTATCGAAGAGCACACATCACACCTCCTTCCAGGCCAAATCCAGGGAGATACATGAAGTCTTTCTGTAGCTTAATAACTGATATTAACTTGGCCTGCAGACATTTCAGCCATTTTTTTTCTGTAGCCTATTAACTGATATTAACTTGGCCTGCAGACATTTCAGCCAGTTTTTAATGTCTCAGCTTGTACCTAAAGTTCAGCCCAGATTACACTGTTACATGTTTTTTGTAGTTCTCTACCTAATGCATGAATGTAAAACGGTATGGGAAATAATTGACTGTTGGAACAGATGCTTCACATTTACCTTAACAAAGGTGAAACTTGCCTGCATCCACCTGGTTTTGTCCAGGTCCACAGATTAATTCTAACTTCATTTACGCTTGCATTAGAAGTTAGAGGGACTTTCCCTATAGTTAATTTATAATAACATTTGTTGACAGCTGCTTTGGTATCCTGCATGTCTCAGGAGAAAAACAGGCACCTTAGAACACTATGTAAGCAGATAATGTGGTCTTTTAATTCTGAAAACTTTAAAGCCTGAAGGTCAGTTGTTATGATTGTAGGATAAAGTTGAGTATTTGAGAACTACAGCAGCAGAAACCTTTCAGCTTTTTGAAAATTTTCCTAGGCTTTTTCTTCTTCATTTTCATGTATGGAAAGCTATAGGCCAGACCAATACACTGGAAGAAACATCTGGCGAAAGTGCAAAGGGTAATCAAAATACCTTTTAGAAAGGTTTAGAGAATATAAAGCAATGTCCATAAGGAAGAAGCTGAACCATGATGCTATTTGTGGGAAACTGCAAGGATGAGTTTTGAGACCACCTAGAAAACAGTGTGTCTTCTTTCAGCAATACCAACTCATAGCTGCTGTCTACAAATAGATTGTGTGATTTTCCCTGATTGAGGTTCAAAATACGTTTTAAAAGCCTGTTAATGTATTGCCCTAATTTTGGTTGGGGCAGAGTTAATTTTCACACATTTGAGAAAATTAACTCCTTGAGAGGGGTGAAGCCTAGACAGTGGTGGGCATGTCTAGGTTGTTTATTCTACACCACTCACACAATCTCTGGGAGGCAAGGCTTCATGTGGAAGAAAAGGCCAACACACAGCAGAAGCATGGCTATTTATTTGCTTCCTTTTTATCCTGAGGGAGAAAAGTGATGAATAGAGTAGTGGGGTCAGTGCAGTCCAGGTGTGGTCCATGTAGTCCAGGCAAAGTAGAGCAGTCAGTGTGGCACAGAGAGTCCAGCCTGGGGGTTTGTTCATCACTGTTTTTTGTTGTCTTGGGCTCAGGGGAAAGGAGGGAGTGGCTGCAGTGGTGTCTGTCATTTTCTCCTTTATCTCGGAAGGCTGCATATCGCCATTGGGCTGTGACAATGTCCATCATTTTCTCCCTTGTCTAGGGAAAATCCACATGACCATTGAGCTGCAGGTAATATTGTCTATTTTCTCTTTTGTCTCAGGAAATGCTGCATGACCATTAGGACTACAGTACCGTCTACCACTTTCTCCTTTGTCTCAGCACATGGTAGCAGAATCGAGTAACTGGGATGTCTGTTCTGGGATGTGGGCATTGGCAACAGATTTGGGGAGAGGACACTCTCAGCCCTTGGACGTCACAGCTATCAGGCATGAAAGAAAGGTATTCTCTTAAGGATGAGCTAACAGTGTGTCCAAGCAGGTGGAAGACCATGGGGAAAGGTATCTAGTACCTGAGAGAATTGGCTGTTGTGGAGAAAATCTGTAGGGATTCAAATAATGAGCAGTCCACTGTAGATCTATATCAGGTCCAGCTTACACAATCCATGTGTCCAAAGTTTGTATAGAGTGCACCATTGTCATATACCAAGTCATTGACATTGATGTCAATGAAAGAAGGAGAAGAAACATTGCTTCAGGTGATTACCTGACTTGGACAATATGAAGATCATGTCTTCTGGTCCCTACCAACCTGCATCTTGGCATTGAAAAGACTGTACAAGACTGCAGACAGATTTGAAAGGCTCAAACAAGCTAGAGAGAAAATGTCCCATGCCCCTGCCAGTATGGACCAGAGTTTCTGCTGTTGGGAACATGTAGCCACTTTTTTGAGAGAGGGATACACACCACAAAGTAACCTGCAGTTTTATCTTCATGACCACAGAGAAGCCACAAGGAAATGGGATGGAACACTCACCTCTGCCCTAGAAGCACAGGTATATGAGATGAGAGAAAGAGTAACCACCAAAAGAAATTCTTCAAGGATAAATGCCCCTCCATTTTCCAGTGGGCAAGTCCTTAGACAGAAGGGAAGGGCTGAATGTTATTTCTGATCCTCTTGAAGGGATGTCCAGTTCATATTTAGAAAAATGAGCAATGAGTTCTATGATAAGAACTACAGGGGCCCTGTCTTCAGCCAGCTAGGAGAAAGGGACAATTGGATCTATTGGACTGTGTGCATCCAAAGGCCTGGCATATCAGACACACAAGAGTAATAAGGCTTTAGTTGACCCTGGCACACAATGTACCCTGGTGCCATCAAGATCTGCGGGGACATAAGCTATTTCTGGGGTGATAGGGAGATCCCAAGAGCTAAGAGTACCGTAAGCTGTTGTGAGCCTGATTGGGAATGAATGCCAAAATAATCCCATTCTGATCAGCCCAGAGACCCCATGCATCTTGGCATAGATTACCTCAGGAGAGGGTACTTCATGGACCCAAGAGGGTATTGTTGAGATTTTGGGATAGCTGCTGTGGAGACAGGAAATTAGACAACTGAATACCTTGCTGGTCTCTCAAAGGACCCTTCTGCTGTGGGAATGATGAAGGTTAAAAAACAATGACTACCACAGCAGTGCATCATCAGCAATACTGCACTAACTGGGATTTCATGACCCTCGTCCATCAGATGATTAATGAACTCGAGAGACAGGGAGTAGTCAGCAAGATTGACTCACCCTTTCATAGCCCCATATGGCTAGTGCATAAGTCCAGTGGAGACTGACAGTGGACTATCCAGGCCTGGCGGAACTCACACCACCACTGGGTGCTGCTGTGACTGACATGCTGGAACTTCAGTATGAAATGGAGTCCAAGGCAAAAAAATGGTGACACCATGGACATTGCTAATACATTTTTCTCCATTCCTTTAGCAGCAGAGTGAAGGCCGCAGTTTGCTTGCAATGAAAAAGCATCCTGTACACCTGGACCTGTCTCAGGGGTAGAAACACAGCCCCACTATCTGCTGTGGACTGATCTGTACTGTACTGGAAAAGGGTGGAGCTTCAGAACGCTTGCAACACAGGGATAACATCATCATGTGGGGCACTTTTTGCTGAAGAAATTTTTGAGAAACAGAAGAAAATCAAAATCCTTCTGAAGGCTGATTTTGCCATAAAGCAAAGTAAGATCAAGGAACTTTCCCAGGAAATTCTGCTTTTAGCAATAAAATGCAAGATGGACATTGTTAGATTACAATGCACAAAGTCAGCAAAATAACAGATTTATCCCCTACCAACTTTCTAAGAAGGAAACATAAATTTCCTTGTGACTTTCCTTTCTGTGGATTTTTGAAGGATGCATATTCCAAATTACAGTCAGATTATAAACCACTTCTATTAAGTGACCTGGAAGAAGAATGTCAAGTACAGTCCTGAACAACAAAATTTTTAACAAATTAAACAGGAAATTGTTCATGCACTAGTCCTTGGGCCAGTCAGGACAGAACAAAATGTGAAAAATGTGCTCACTATAGCTGGGGAGAATGGTTCTTCCTGCAGTCTCTGGCAAAAAGATATCCTGGGAGACTTGAGGATGAGCCCTGGGGTTCTAGAGTTGGGAATACTGCAAAGCTTGTAACAACCCAATTGAAAAAGTGATACTGGTGGCTCATGAGGGATTTTGAACTGCCTCATAAGGGATCAGCACTGAAACACAGCTTTTTCTGGCACCCCAACTGCTAGTGCTGGACTGTAGATTCAAAGGGAAAGTCCCTTCCACACATCATGCCCACAGATGCTACATAGACTAACTGGATTGCACTGATCACACAGCAACCTTGCACAGGAAACTCCAATTGTCCAGACATATTGGAATTCATCATGAACTTGCCCAAAGCTGAAAATGTCATACTATCATAATCATTGGAGGAGGGAAAGGTGACACATGCTGAGGAGGCCCCACCATATAATCAGCAATCCGAAAATGAAAAGCAACATGCACTCTTCATTGATGGCCCCTGCCATATTGTAGAGATATATCAAAAACAGAAGGATGAAGTATGGAATCCTACACAACAAGGCACAGAAGATATTGAGGACAAGATGGATCAAGTAGGATGGTAGAGCTGAAAGCCATCCAGCTAGCTTTAGGTATCGCTGAATGAGAGAAATGGCCAGCTCTACCTCTGCACTGACTTGTGAATGCTCCTTGGATGTGGCTGAACTAATGGAAAAAAGACCAACTGCCAGCACAGAGGTAAACCCATCTGGGCTGCTGAATTGTGGCAAGATATCACTGCCTGAGTAGAAACGCTGACTGCCGAAATATGTCATGTAGATACACAGGTTTGCAAGTGCTGGGCTGCCAAAGACCACAACAACAGACAGATGGATCAAGCTGCTTAGGTTAAAGTGTCTCAGGTGGATCTGGACTGGCAAAATAAGCGTGAATTATTTCTGACTGGGTTAACCCATGACACCTCTGGTCATCAGGGAAGAAGTGCAATATTCAAATAGGCTTGTGACTGAGAGATGGACTTCACCATGAATACTCTCTCTCAGGTTATCCATAATTGTGAAATACGTACTTCATTCAAGCAGGTCAAGGGGTGATATGGTAGATGATGATTTAAATATGGGTGTCTTGGTTTGGAAAGACAGGTGTCAGCTAAGGAAGGCAAGAGCCTCCCCTGAAATGGAAAATGTAAGCCCCCTCCCTCAGAATTGTTATAAATTTGAAATTAAGGGGGGCTCTCAGGCAAAGATAAGGGAGCAGGAATAACAGTTCTTTATTAGGGAAGAAAACAAAAATAAAATAAACAATGCAGGAAATCAAAACAACACTGACAGAGTCAGAATACAACCTGACACCCTGTCGGTCAGGATGTTGGTAGCAGTCCAATTGGAATTGTGGCTGCAGTCCTCCTAGAGTAGCAGGTCAAATGAAGAGAGGTAATGACAAGCAAACACACTTACCTAAATTCAAATATATCTTTGTGTTGCTGCATGACTTCTGGTCAGTGAGGTACAGCTGTGGATGTCCCACAGGCAGAGGTGAAATGTTTTGTGATGTGATTTTTGCTCAGAGGAAAGTCCAGCTTCTTTCCACATTGTTCAAGGCACTTAAACATGAGCATTTTGAAAGGGAAGACTGCTACATAAATTTGGGCTAGATTTTTAGCACAGAAATACTATGTTCTAATACAATTCAGCAACAGATATCTGTCAGCTTGAGCTTGGTATCCCAGGTTAATGCTGGGTTCAGGCCATGTAATTAGTGCTCATGATCAATGCAGTGACAAGGCAGGAAAATTTAAACTAGCTCTTCATAGATTCAGCACAAGTTCACGGTGCTTACCAAGAAGCCTCAAGTTTATAAAAAGTTACTATGGGTTTCCAGCCTGTATTGCCTAAAGGTAGGGCATTTATACAGTCTTTGTGCTTGTGATAAATCAGAAGTGATAAACCTGCCCGTACTCAAAATCACAAGATCACAGACTCACAGAACCACAGACTCACAGAACCACAGAATGGACTATGTTGGAAAAGACCTTTGAGATCATCAAGTCCAACCTGTGCCTAATGCTTCCTCATCAACTAAACCATGGCACTGAGTGCCATGCCCATTCTTTTTCTTAAACACATCCGAGGACAGTGACTCCACCGCCTCCTTGGGAGTTCCAGTGCCCAATCACTCTTTCAGTGAATAATTTTTTCTTGAAGTCTAACCTAAACTTCCCCTGGCCCAGCTTGTGTCTTCTTGTTCTCTCAGTGGTTGTCTGGGAGAGGAGACCAACCCCCACCTGCCTATTACCTCCTTTGAGAAAGTTGTAGAGAGGGAAAAGGTCTCCTTTGAGACACCCTTTTTCCAGGCTAAACAACCCCAGCTCCCTCAGCTGTTCTTCATAGGACTTGTGTATCAGACCCTTTCACCAGCCTTGCTGATCTCCTCTGGACGCCTTCAAGCATCTCAACATCCTTCCTAAATTGCAGGGCCCAGGCCCAGACCTGGACACAGCACTCAAGGTGCAGCCTAACCAGTGCTGAGTACCGGGGAAGAATGACTTATGTGGTCCTGCTAGCCACACTATTCCTGAAAGAGGCCAGGATGCCATTGGCCTTCTTGGCCACAAAGGCATACTACTGGCTTGTGTTCAGTCAGCTGTAAACCAATATCCCCAGGTCCCTTTCTGTGTGGCCACTGTCCAGCCTCTCTGTCCTCAGTCTGTAGCACTGCAGGGGGTTGTTGTGGCCAAAGAGCAGGACTCGGCACTTGGACTTGTTAAACTTCATGTTGTTTGGCTCAGCCCATCTATCCAGCCTGTCCAGGTCCCTTTGCAGAGCCCCTCCACCCTCCAACAGATCGACTCATGCTCCCAGCTTGGTCTCATCTGCAAATTTACTGATGGTAGATTCAATCCCCTCATCCAGATCAACAATGAACATATTAAATAGGACTGGGCCCAGCACTGACCCCTTGTGGACTCCACTGGTGACTGGCCAACAAAAGGATATGGCGCGATCCACCACCATTCTCTGGGCCTGGCCATCCAGCCAGTTCTTAACCCAGCAGAATGCACCAGTCCAAGCCATGGTGGCCAGCTTTTCCAGGAATATGCTGTGGGAGGCAGTGTCAAAGGCTTTGCTGAAGTTCAGGTAGACAACACCCACAGCCTTTCCCACATCTACCAGGCCTGTCAGCTGGTCATAAAAGGAGATCAGTTTGGTCAAGCACAACCTGCCCCTCTTAAACCCATGCTGGCTGGGTCTGATGCCCTGGCTATCTTGTAGGTGCTATGTGATGGCACTTGGGGTGATCTGTTCCATGATCTTTTCCAGCACTGAGGTCAGGCTGACTGGCCTGTAGTTTCCCAGATCCTCTTTCTATTCTAGCCCTTCCTGTGGATGGGTGTCACACTGGCCAGCTTCCAGTCATCTGTGACTTCCCCACTCAGCCAGGACTGATGGTAAATGGAGAGCAGCTTCAGAAGCTCATCTGCCAGCTCCCTCATCACCCTGGGATGAATGCTATCTTGTCCCATAGATTTATGAGCATCTAAGTGGCTCAGCAGGTCTCTGACTGCATCCTCCTGGATAACAGGGTGGCTGTTCTGCTCCCATACACCACCTACCAGCCCAGGAGGCCGGTTGTCCTGAGGGCAACCTGTCTTTCTGTTGAAAATCGAGGCAGAGAAGGTGTTCAGTACCTCTGCTTTTTCCTCATCTTTAGTTACTAAATTCTCTACTGCATCTAAGACAATTGAGGCTGTCCTTGTCCTTCCTTTTGCTATTAATATATTTATAAAAATATTTTTTATTATCCTTTACAGAAGTGGCCAGATTGAGTTCTAACTGGGCTTTTGTCTCTCTAATTTTTTTCCTACATGATGTAGCAAATCCTTAAGCATTTCCTGAGATACCTGACCCTCCTTCCAAACGTGATACACCCTCGTTTTTATTCTTAGTTCCTTCAAAAGCTCCTTGCCTATCCAGGCTGGTCATTTTCCTTGTCAGCTCATCTTTTGGTACATAGGAACAGTCTGTTCCTGTGCCTTCAAGATTTCTTTTGAAGCATGCCCATCCTTCCTGGACTCCTTTGTTTTTAAGGGCTGCTTCGCAAGAAACTCTCTGGATAAGTCTCTTGAATAGGCCAAAGCCTGTCCTAAAGAAGTCCATTGTGGAAGATTTACTGATGCTTTTCCTTGTCTCACCAGATATTGAAGACTCAATAATTTCATGATCACTGTGCCCCAGACGGGTTCCAACCACCACACATCTCCCACCAGTCCATCTCTGTTTGCAAACAGCAGGTCTAGCATACTCAAAATGGCTCTGCAACTGTATTTTAAATTTTGCAACTGAGATAATCAAGCAAATGAGAATCAAGCAGACAAGGACTCTTATTCATTGTTTTTAAGGTATCCTGTCATCATTAACAAAAACAAGACTGTTGTATTGCACATAATAGTTTATTTATTTGTTGTTTTGCACTGGGTGATTGGAGATTTGCACTGAGTAGTCTTTATATTGCACTGAATAGATTATGTTATATCACATGGTTTGTTCTTTCCCTTTCTTATCACATGGTTTTTCCCTCACCCACCCCTCTCCCCAATACCCCCTGGTGGTCTCTCCCCTGGTCAGTCCCTCCCCTTGCCACTCCTCACTTGTATCTCATTGTCTGTGCTCCTCTTCCTCCTCCCCCCTTCCCCCCGGGTTAAAAGTCTCCCCATGAGGCAATGCCCTCTTTTCTATCTGGGGGGGAAGGGTTGCCTGTGTCTTGTCTCACATCAATAAACAGAGGACATTCTTCCCCACATGGAGAAGAGCACTTCTCGTCTTATGCTTTTCGTCCATTACAGATCGTGTGGGCTGGATTGGACCTGAACAGCCTGCCCAGATATGGATTCTTACACAAGACTGCAACAGAGGAATGCAAAAGACATTATGCTGGGGCTGAGAAAAAGGAGAATGTTCACTTCTCGCTCTAATTGCTTTCACTGCTGTGACTACAGGAAGGAAAGCAGACATCTGCAGTTCTTATAGCAAGCCATTGGTCAGGTGGTTGCAGAGTTGGAATTTCAGCAGAATGATTCAGCATGTCAGGTCAGAGAGAGCATCCTTATGGTATGTTGCACAACCAGTGCTTTAGGTCATGTGGGAAGAATTGAATGTCCTGTTATTCATATTTGAATTGCTAACTCAGAAGGTACATCTGAAAATTCTTTCAGCGCCAAGAAGAGGATTTTCAAAGACTTACAGTTTACGTACTTGACCTTCTTTCTCCTTGGCTACGTTACTTGAACTCAACTACCCAGGAAAACTGACAATATTAATAAAAGGGTCTGTATCCTACCCTATTCTTGATTTCCCGAAAAAGGGTGACGCGCAGTCAGCCTACACAATTATTGGGAAATGATTACTGGCCTGGTTCTTTTCTGGATCA
This sequence comes from Fringilla coelebs, assembly GCF_963513975.1. NCBI lineage: Eukaryota > Metazoa > Chordata > Aves > Passeriformes > Fringillidae > Fringilla > Fringilla coelebs. The sequence continues at coordinate 103,468,726 of NC_140028.1, read as the reverse complement.
CCTCTCAATTTGATAAGGAAGAGTAAAGAAATTATTATTAGGGGACTTTTGATTCTTTCCTGACAAGCTTGTATTGGCCACAGATTGAAGTCTGTTTGCAAATGATCCCTTAGGCAATTAGATTTGTTGAAATAAAATGTCCTTTAGGGCTTTCACCTACTTTTTATGAGAGCACCTCAGTAGTCAAATACTGCATGTCTTCTTCAGACTAAGCAGAGGCAAGCATACTTCATATACTATTATGTATCTTGTCTGATTCCTTTCATTATATTTTTATTATTGCAATATGCTTTTCCTTCTATTTTCTTTGCAGCAGCTGGACCAATTACTAGCAGAACAATCCCATCTGTTTTCTGAGCTCAAACTCTCTGACTGAAAGGAAAAAAGAAAAGCCCAGAATAAACCAGTGTTTCCAGATGCTGCTGACACTGTGTATTCTGGAAGTGCGTGCTCAAAACTGATGCGCAAAAGAGTTCCTAGCAAAAACATGACAGCTATAGGCTTTCTCTCTGCCCCACAGCAAGGGACATCCTCAATGTGGTTTCCTACCAGGAGAGTACTTGATCCAAATTCAGATGAGCCTGACCCACAGAAGATCTCCAACAGTAATGAGGAAATTAAAGAACATCCACAAGCAAAAATGAAGTTTAAGACATTAATATACAATGTAAAAGTTTCAGTCTCAGTATCAAGGTTTTAAGTGGAAGAGATTGTTGACCTGCAGTACGATTTTACTATTCTCTGTCTCATTGCCACAGTCTAGCTCAGGACCATTTCCTTCTAAGCCATGCATTTATCTGAAGAGATTAAGTCAGTGTTTCAGTGCACTTTCAGTCTGCATAGAAAACACAGGCAGAACTGAGACTGAATCTGCCTTGATATTTCTCAGTAAGCTCTGGCAATGATCTAGATGCTCCAGAGAGAGGAACATATAAATACATGGATTGTATTTCGCTTGCTTGAACTTTGAAGGCAACTGTTTGACTTATTAATATATTCAACCCTCTCTCTCAGTGAAATTAGTAATTTATGGCTACAAATTTCAGACCTAATTAAGCAATTTTACAAGGGCAGTAAGGGTAGTGAATTGGAAGGTTTGTTGTTTTTCTGAAGAAATTCCAAATAAGCATATATCTCACAATGTAACCATAAAAAATTCTGCCTGAATTTAGAAAATATTGTAAATAGCTATCTTATGAATTAATGGTGTCTTCCATCTAAACTAGTGTACAATTTTTAAAGGATTTACCATTCTCTTAAATTAAAAATTAGGGTTAAATTGTGCTCTTCATTGTAGTCTTATACTACTGTATTGATTTATGTTGATATTAACACTGATGTTATCAAGCAGAATCAAGTTCTTTGTACACAGACAGCGAGGAACTGAAATATTTGAAATAATGGTTTTTTATCTTTTGCACCCATTTCTTTTTAAGTCTAGTCTTGGTCATTCTTTCGCCATACAAAGAAAATAGCATACTTTTCCTTTTTTTTTTCCTCCGGTTGAAGAAATCTTTCCAAAATATTTTAAGTAATGATTTAGCAGAAGGAAAAGACTGATGGATGTCAGATTAATGGATTTTGTTTTTAATAGTTGTGGCCTGTTTTGTGAGAGGCATGGAATATGACAGAAGCCAATGAATGAAACTTTGCATTATAGAAAGTTCTGATCATAGCAGTTTCATGTGCCACAAGATGAGTGACCAGAAAAGCAGGCATTTTTAAAGAATGTTTTGAAGGGAGGTGCTATGTATTTTGCTACTCTGTGATTACTAAACTCATAATGCTCCTATTAGCAATTACATGGGATAGGGTGGTGTTTTCCAAAAACATTTAAAAAGAAGAGGGGAAGGCTTATTTTTTCTGAAGAAACTTAAGAGACAGGACAGACAGGAAATAGTATTAAAGGTATTCTCCTTATAGTCAGTTATTTTAATAGTCCTTCAACCAATACTGATTTCAGGTGCAAAGTACCTCACATAGTCCTAGCCACATTCTAAATTTTAATTGCTACTAACTGCCTCTAACTATTTATTACTGTCAGTATCAAATTAGAAGCTTGCTGACAGTGCATAGAAAGTTAAACTGTCAAACTATTACTGTGCAAAGTCACCTAGCTGTACTCTTCATGTTTGCTTCATGTAAATCCAACTAAAACCAAAATGAGATAAGAAACATGGGATTTTCTACATTATAAGCCTGGAATCAGAATCCTGGTTGTTTTCTGGGAAACACACAGAACCTGGATTTATGCAGAAAATCCTCTTAAGTTTAGATCACAGCAAAGAAATGCAATTGGTTCATCTTCAAAGCAGTGCATCCTTGCACCTCCATGTTTCCACAGGTGTTCAGGGTAATAAAATGATTAGAAGACACAGGTACATAACATAGGCACTAACAAGATACTCTGCAGCCTTCTGGGCTATGAATTTTACTGGTTGAAATTTGCCCCTTTCTTGAGACCCCACATGGGATTTGTACACCCCTTCCATACTATAAGGTTTTAAAGGGTTTATATGTCAAGGTTTGTGATTGTGAGAGTATCTTTAGGCAGCATGAAAACAGGACCAAAACATCTTCAGTGGAAATTTTTTGTGAAATAAGCAATAAATATGGTATAGTGTTTTTTTCTCTCCATTGGCTTAGAAACTGCACTTGCAGTTGTTGTCTCTCAGCTTGTGGAGAAAAGCAAGAACATGATGAAGAACAAACAACAATGTCACTGCTGGAGATGTCCTGCTGAAGAAAGGATGGCTAAGAAGCTTCCTTGCCTCAGTGATTCCATGATTCCTCCCATGAAACAAGATGATTTTTGCAAGAATCACTGCAATCCAATGCATATAACCACTGTAGGGTTGTGATGTTGCAATTACTGTTGGCCTGTCTTATGCCTACATGTAGAGAAGATGGTACTGGCAGGTGGCAGCTGTTCTTGATTTAAAAGATCATAGAGGACCTCTTGTGTAATTTGAATTCTACCATATATATTGATGAGGACTGAATCTGACTCTAGCTAACAAAACTTTCCTGTTTGAATGATCTTTACATTGGTATGTGCAGTCCAGCTCCTCCTTTCAATTCCATTACAAAATAATTTCATGCAAGATATGAATGGTATGGTTCCCTCATGAAATAAACAGGGCAGGAGATCTTTCTCCTTTTTAATGCCTTTATTAAAACTGATCAGCTCAGGTGGGGAGAACCGACGGGTCCATGCTCACGCTGCTGCTGCTCCCGGGAGTGGCACAGAGGAGGAGGAAAAGTTCAGCTTTGTCCACTAGTTCACGGGGAGAGCTGGGGGTACTGTCCTCACAAGAGCACCAGGAGATTCCCTATTTTCTGGTTTGACATTCATGGTCCTCTGTCCAGCTGACATCTTTTTAGGTTACGGTGAGGAGTAAAAAGAGTCTTAGGGGACCCTGGACTCCAGTCCTCACGTCTAGACATCTAGACATCACTTTGATCCATCAGTTTTGTGTTGGCTTGTTGTTTTAGGGGTATTTTTTGCTAGGTTTGGTGAGAGGCTTTTTCTGTTTCATGCTGGCTCCGAGGTCATTTGCATGCCAACTCTGAGTCCCCTCCTTTCACCATTGGAGGGGTGGGGGATGCCATCCTCCTGGCAGCAGGCAGGGTGGTACTGACAAAAAGGGGAATCCTCAACAATAGGGAGTTTATGACCGACTATTAACAGATGATTACAACATGAAGCTAACAACAAATAGTTAAAACTCTCCCCTGGCAGCAACTGGCTCAACATTAATAAAATGGGTAACTTTTTTTACTCATAACAGTCTCTTTTTCTCTGATCGGGCTTAAACTTAAGCCCGCGTCAACTTGCAATTTCTGACTCCTGAACATGGAGTTTCTTTAATTTTTGTATTGATTATAAATTTCTTGAGCCCTCTGGTAATCATGATTACTTAACTTCATTATCTTTTCTGGTTTCTTCAGGTAAATTTCTTTAGGTTGGTCTGCATGGCAGATATTACCATTTTAATGAAGCAGGGAAGTAAGCATAGTAAAAAGAAAAAACTAGCAAGTATACACAAAGTGAGGAAAGCTACATTTTTTCCATAAATCTTTTTTGAAAGTCCATAGGTTATCCCACCAACTGGAATCAAGTGTAGGAGTCCGTTCTTGGTTCTTAAATCCCTGTATATAGGAACTCCTAAACTTGATCCAGATTCTTTGGATAATAAAAAGAAAGCTGGTTTTATCATTCCAGTGGTGTGACTGCCAGACCAGTCTCCTGGCAATTTATTGTATGCTGTAGTACCACAGATCCAAAACAGGTGTTAAGAGTCTCCCCAAAATTTGTTCTTAGTTTCTGTGGGGAAACCCCAATATTTAGAAATTTCTTTCATTCCCCAAAAGGGGTTTATCCCTTTTTTCAGCACACTCATAAAGTTCATATACATCATGGTAGATACACTTGTTCCCTTCTTTTTCCTAAACAGGCCAAAATTTAGTTGGATCTCTTGGGATCCACTGGGTAGCAGGGTTCTTTACTGCTAAATACCTTTTATAAACCATTCTTCTTACTGGAATACTGTACCCCATCTCTTTTCTTAAAATACCTTTTTCTCTTATTATTCTTGCTTTCAGATTCTATTGTTCTTTTCCTTTCACCTCTGTAGCACTAAATTCTGGGTTATTCTGTATCAAATTTAAGATCTCCAATGGCCCTAGGCTAATCCCTTCCCATGGCCAAATTTCAGTCATCTGGGTACTTCCACAAACCCAGCCATTAGTTAGGTTCAGTTTGTGGCTGATTCTTTCCACTGAATCTATGAATAGATTCTTACTTCGGGGTATCTCTGAATGGTCTTGTCTTCTTCTTGCCTTTACTATCTCTTTCTCTTTGACCAGATCTACCAGCCTTGCTTCAGTAGCATCACGTCCAAGGCACAACCAGGCTTCTCCTACAGGGCACTCTCCCAGAAGTCGCTGCCTAAAAGTGGCAATACTCCAGGCCATCCAATACAATTTCTCATCTTCTTGAAGAAAGACCAGTTGGGAGAGGTTAACACAATTAGGGTTAAATTTAGTGTGGACTCTTGACAAGGAACTTGCTTCTTCTTCCTCATAGAAGGGTTGGTACACTTACTGCACGGCTCTGCTGGGCTCCCCAGAGCACCATCAGCAATGAAAACCATCATTACTACCCTTCCCAAAAGTCTGATATGGGTCATCTTGCGCAACCTGCCCACCCAGCCTTGCCTCTTGGGGATTTTACTTAGAAGAAATCTTTAAGCCCTTTAGAGTCCTTTTTACCTGCTTTCTGGTTAAACCTCTCTTGGTCTGTCTTTATTAATTTTGTTTCTCCTAGGGGAGTACTCTGTAGAAGATGAACCTGGAGTCTTTGGTATTAAGTTGGGAGAACTTAACCAGAATTACTTATTAACAGCCTTTTTACAAACCTCTTTTAAACACAGAACTGTCTTAAAACACTTTAAGATATGTTATGGTTCTGATACCAAACTCTTTTCCTATACAGTTCATCAGTCTTTTTGACTCTTCCTTTTGAGAGTCAACTTTAAGTCTTTTAGTCCTTTTATAATGGTATACTCAGGTGAATTAACTCGTGATGTGGTTGAATTCTCTCCAGGGCCTAGGGGTGAGAGTGATGTGGAATCTGGTCCAATGCCAGAGGGTGAAACAGATGCTGAATCCTGGTCCAATGCTAGAGGGTGAGAGTGGTTTTTTTTTTCTTGTGATGTGGGTCCAACCCTTTCCTCTGGTCTGCACAGTCAAATTAACAATGAGGAGTACCTGAAAGGGGCTTTCAAATATAGGCATGAATGGCCTACTATTTTATGATTTATTTTATGATTATCAAAACCCAATATCCTAGGTTAATGTTATGTAAAATTAGTTAATTTCCCTTTTTCCATAGTTTGCATGTTTCTCTCATCAACTTCTGCATACCCTGTATTTTGCAAGGAGTTGTATTTCTGTTAGCCAACTTCTAGTATGCTTTTATTCCCCCTTTTTTTCCCTGCATCCAGCTTACTGATGTTCTGTTCCATTCTCAAGATCTTATCTATTCATCTCCTGCCTCTGTTTCTCACTTTCACTAACAGCTTAAATACCACTTTTCTTTCAACCACTTACACCCAAAACGAACCTTTTTTCCACGCTACTTTTCAACACAATACACCTCCCTCCAAGGAGATGTGGTAAAGTTTAAATTGCACAATCCACATTACCCATACTTTCTTTCATCTACATTCACTCACTTTTATTTCTCATTCACCTTCACACATTCCTTCACACCCTCAAGACACAAAGTAGATCCTTATCACCTGGTGATAAGGATCCCTGAGGCCCCCCTCGCCTTGGGGTTGGCCTCCAGGTCTCAGTATCTCCGGGCCTTCTGGAAGGGCCCTAACTCTGGTCACCTCCAGTGCCCGTTCACCTGTGAGACTGTCTGCGTGTCACTCACACTCTTCAGCTACGGCCCCTCCCACACCCGGGGAACACTGGCCTGGTTTGCAGGTCACACACACCCTTCAGCCAAAGCCTCCACCTGCCTAGGGAACACTAGTCTGGTTTGCAGGTCACTCACACCCTTCAGCCAAAGCCTCCACCTGCCTAGGGAACACTAGTCTGGTTTGCAGGTCACTCACACCCTTTGGCCAAAGCCCCCACCTGCCTAGGGAACACTAGTCTGGTTTGCAGGTCACTCACACCCTTTGGCCAAAGCCCCCACCTGCCTAGGGAACACTAGTCTGGTTTGCAGGTCACACACGCCCTTCAGCTAAAGCCCCCACCTACCCGGGGAATAATAGCCTGGTTTGCTGGTCACACACACCTCTTTCCACTGCCCCTCCTTTCCCACCCACCCAGAAAGTTGAGGCTGACTTTGTGTGTGACTCACTCTCACACACACAACAAGACAACAATAAGGTACCTTTTACTTTCACATCACCTATTACAAGTTTAGGTGTTACTGGCCAGTCACGGTGCTATTGGATATCCCTCCACCCAGCTGTGTTGTCCAACCCCAGATGCTCTTGGGCATTTTACCATACCTTCTGGTACTTTGTTGAGACAGGCCTTATCTGCTCTTGTATCCACCAAAAATTATTATTCTTCATTTAGGGGTCCCACCTCAAAGTTTACCAAGGGCTCCTCTAGATGTTGCATCAGGTCCCCTAAAGTGTAAAGTCCCTGACACCCCTAATTGTCACCTCTAAGAATCCTTGCCTCCTCCTGATGGTGGAGCCGCCCACTCTTTTGTTACCTCGGATCGCAGGATAGAGTTGCTTACCCTCACGCTTTCTCTAGCTACAGCAGCCATGATCCTAGCCTTGGCCTTTGCTCTTTCTTCTTCTCTCCTTAAATACACCTTCAATGCTTCTCTCAACGACTCATTAATGTCATTTTCTTGCCAGTCTTTGATCTTTTCCAGTTTTCTCCGTATATCAGGCCAAGATTTGGTAACAAATTGGACTCTTAGTAGCACTTGATCTTCTGTGGTGTCTGGGTCTATTTAGGAATACAATTGGAAGTTCCGCTTTAGGCATTTAGGAACTTCCCTGAGGGGAAAAAGTCTCTCTACCTTGGAGGTCCTGGATTGGGTACTGCAACATGTCCCATCCTCAGACACAAAATTACTCATTTGAGAGGTATTACCATTACCCTGGACTTTCGGTAGGTCAGCAGCTGTATTTGGTGATGCAGATTTACCAGGTAAGGAGGCATTTGTGTCCCAACTAGGAGAAGGTAGAGGGACTAGGAGGAGGTAAAGGGACAACAATAGGAGTTGGAGAAGAGCCTGAGTGCATATTAAGTGGAGCTGGAGAAGGGCTGGAGAATGCAGCAGGTGGAGTAGGCACTTGTGGTGGTGCAGAAAGAACTGAAGGAACCGAGGAGGGTGGTGAGGGAGTGGTTACCAGGGGAGATACTGGGTCTACCGTAGAGGAAGCCAAAGAGGTAGAAGAAGGAATTAGAGGAGGCAGTGATGAGATGGCAGCCGGGGAAAAAGCCAGATCTGCCATTTGAGGTGCCCGAGGAAGAGGATTATAAAATGGAGGTGCATCAGGAGGCAAATAATCCAAGGAGTCCCATCTTTTACCAATCCCTCTAACTCCAGCATCCCCTCCTTCATTCCCCTCTTCCTCTGCACCTTACAAATTCGCACACCTTCATCCCCAATAGCACTCTTTAGCCAACAAGCTACATATAATAATTGCTCGGGATCAGTATCCTCTTGAGCTGTCAGATGGTGACTCAGTTGTTGACACGTCCACTTGTCTTTTGTCCCACACCATGGCCATGCTCCTTGCACATCTAACTCTGGCCAGACGTCTACATAGTAGAATCATCTTAATCTTATCTAATCCCTCCATGGTCTCCCATCCCTCCATAGCATCCCATCTCTCTAGCAGTTCCCCTAAGGGACTGTGGGGGGTTATATTCTTTAGTCTCTCGCCTCTCTTCCTACTATTACATCCTCCCATTTTTTTGGGTCTCAACAAAAAAAAGATCACGAAGGTACCTCTAGTCAAAAAAAAGGTACTTACAGGTAATCTCAAGAAAAATCCTATTTGAGGAGTTTCAGCCTCCTCCACCGAACTTCAGATTTGCCTGACCCCTCAGGACTTTACGCTAAAACCACTGCCTGATCTCTAGTTTGCCTAACTTCCCCAAATGCAAGGACTTATGTATCAGGACTTAAAAACACGAGACCTGGCTCTTCTGCCGGGATTCTTGCCTGACTCCCTGGGTCAGGAAAAAAGCTGCCTGATCTCTAGTTTGCCTAACTTCCTTAATGCTAGGACTTACATATCAGGACTTAAAAACAAACTCCAGCCTCCTTCGCCGGGATTCGGGCCTGACCCCTTTATCAGGACTTAATTTGCCTGCAGGACTTGTCGGCTTGCCCAAATCCTTCTCGGGACTTGATATTCTGCCTGACTTCCCCCATCAGGACTTTTGGGTTGCGTGCCACTAATACACTATTTCCTCCGCACGCCCAGAGGGGGGGCCCTCTTTACTCCTTAGGAGGCGACTCACTCACACTTATTCCACTTGCTTCTCCCCATTCCCAGCCTGCCCCTTGCGGGAGTCCAGAACTGCTGTACTGGGAGGTCCTACTCACTTTGAAGGTCCGAGCTGCCAGCTCTCGTCTCACTCACACACTCTCGCTCGCCCTCTACTCCCGCCACCGGATACTCTCACCAGTCCAGAGCTCCTCCGTGTCGCTGGTCCCAAGCTGATCTTTGGTCCTGAATAGCCAGCTGTCCTGGAGGTCCAACATGGCCAGTCCTGGGGTCTTCTTCGGGCATGGCTCTCCTGGACAAGACCCCAGTTTAAATAAATAGGGCAGGAGATCTTTCTTCTTTTTAATGCCTTTATTAAAAGTGATCAGCTCAGGTGGGGAGACCCGATGGGTCTGCGCTCACGCCGCCGCTGCTCCCAAGAGTGGCACAGAGGAAGAAGAAAAGTGCAGCTTTGTCTGCTAATTCACAGGCAGTTACAACTCCCCCCGGCAGCAACTGGCTCAACCTTAAAAAATTGGGTAACTTTTTTTTACTCATAACACGCCATATGCAACACTTAGATACAAATATTTTTGATGTGAATGTGTTTGCACTATAGCTAGAAAAACCTTTCAAAGCCTCAATACTCTTTTAATTGTTAAACCACAATCTTAAAGCAATTAAAAAACATACTAAGCAATGTGAAGGTATTTCTTTCTGAATAATCCTAAAGCACAAGTGGTATTTCACTTCATAACTCCTCCAAGCATGTTACAAGGATGACTGGACTGTGTCTTAAAATGCTGTTGTTGAAGACTGGAGAAAAAAGAAAAAAACCAGTAATTTTGGGATCAGGAAAGTGCAGGGGTAGTGCTGGTGAATGTGACAGCCAGCTGTTTACCTATTTAAACTCACAGTGTTACCAACATTCTAAAATCCATCATTTATTGCAACTATTTAGTGTAATATAACAATTTATTTCCCTTTTGGGCAGTCATATGCAAATATGATGGCAATCTTAACTACAACACAAAATAATTGATTAAATAATATTATATCTGATTGAGTATCGCAATTGCTCTAGCTAGCCAAAGTACAAATTAGCTTGTAAGCTCATATCTTGGAGGAGTGGGGAAGCTACATTATTTGTGGAAAGTATTAATTAACATTAAGCAGTTTGCAAATTTGAAATCTGAAGAAAACTGACCTTGTGATGCTGTAGGACCTCTGACGAAAAAATAAAAAAAAAAGGAAAGAAATGGAAGGATTTCAATAAAATTATGCTTTCTTAGCCATTTTACCTATCCAAAACTAATGCAGGTAGAACCATTGGCTCTTTCTACGCAACTGATGAGGCTTCACAAAGGTCCATGCAATATATATCAGACCAGGTGTGAAAAATGCGTATTTTATGATTGGCTTTTCACAAATATTAAAATTCATATTATATGTGTTGTTTTAGAAAGTAATGCTGTATTAATTCTCTTAAGTAGTGTGTTAAATATAGTTTTAGGTAATAAAAAATGTTAAAATAGAAACTAGGACACTTTTTTTAAAGAAAGGACTTGCAGCGAGATGACAGCCACAGGACACCTAAATCTTTCAGAGAAAAAGAATTTATTGTCCTCTTATCAGAAGAAACAAACTTCTTCCCGCCTCGAAGGCGCTGTAAGGATTCAGAGGAAGAAGTTGACGATAACCAGACAGACTCCTGTATTTGAATGGAATTTAAACATCATGTATGAAGTGTATGAATATGCAACAGGCTATTGTTTTTAAGGGTTAATCATTTGTTAACAGGTGTCCTTTTTCAGGCTGTTTCAGTGCTGCCCAGAAAAAGGTACCTGGACGTCCATACATCTTTGTTTCTATTGTCTCATATTGTCCTAATTCAAATTGTCCAAATTATTATTACTCTAATTGTATTACTATTTCTATAACCATTTTATTACTATTAAACTTTTAAAATTTAAAAAACAAGTGATTGGCATTTTTCACATCCGGTATGGAAGAGGATAAGACACATAGCGTTACAGCAGTGTTCTTGTCCTTGCTCTCTGGTGCTCTTTCAGTATCTTTTACCTCTACTAGCACTTGAAGAAAGCACCTGAAATCCTTTAACTCTCTGTTAAAGAGACAGTTTAGCATTATTTTTTTTGTTTTGGTTACAGTATCAGGAGTGCAAGGGACACATGCAGCCTCAGCAGAGCAGGAGAGGAAGATCAGGAGATAGGGAGGGGGAGTTAAATTTAAAAAATATATTCCCTAATGAAGACAGAAAATTCAAAACCTAATGATTGCTCTTATCTACCCTTGTTCAGTAGCAATTAGTGTCACTTGGATATTACTTCTTTTGTCATTATCTTTTGCCTTCAAAATCCCATCAGGTTTTCCCTGATGCCCCCATAAATCCTTAAACCCTGAAGCTAAAAGAGGCTGCTTTGTGCACCAGCTTCAGTATTAATTTTGTTAAAGAGTATGAAATCCAGTCAGATAATAAGGACATCATTCTAAGGTACCCTGCCAAGAGCTCCCATTACTTGTTGTGTCAGGCATCAATTAAATCAACCCTTGAGACCAGCATGTGAATAAACATCAAAACCTCTCTGGCATGTTAATGCATCAGTTGCTTTATTGTCAATGCTGCCATGACATTCCAAGAAAAGTACTATCTTGGGAATTCAGCCCCTTCAACTTCAAGCCCAAAGATGATTTGACATAGGTTTAGAAGAAGGCAGGGTTCAGGAGAGGGGATGTGACAGCCAAAAAATTGTGGGCACAAGCTATTTTAAACATAACTTTGATCTCCTGCTAGATGTACAGCCCAGCCCTACTCAACCTGGACATACTGACTCCCTCTTGCATTCCAGTGCATGGTAATGCATTGTCCCAGGTCAGGCCCAGAGCTTCCCCTATGCTAGAACTTGTATCCGAAAAAAACCAAAAAGTCTCAAATCTTGGCCTCAAGCAATACAAATAAACTGGCTCTGAGCTGCTAGATATGAATGGCTTTCTGCTCTAGGGCTATCTTGGTCCTCCCCCTCTCTCTACCACAGATAGCTGATGCAGATGGAAGAGATAACGCAGGCCAGGTCAAAGGCCCAGCAAGGGGTCATCTCCTTGTGCCAAAAAGTCTTCAGCCCTGACCAAGAATAAACATCTTGGTATGGAGAGCAGACGTGGGAAGAGATAAAAGAAAAATAAATATAATTGACCAAAGATACTGTCCTTTACAACTATAAAAGTCACACAAATTAACAGAGGTAGAAGTCTCATACACACTCTGGAAAAGTGTGAGGCAGCTTCTGCCCAAAGCATGGATGCATCTTTGTTATTACTTTTCTAAAAATTGAGAGGAAAGGATTTTGATGCATGCTCCATCAGCAATTGGATGGTAAGATATATTGAATCCTAATCTATACTATTTCTTCACTAGCTCTAATGGAGGTACCTTAATCATGCAGTGTATGTTATCTACTAGTAGTTCTTTTTGTTTTATTCCTGTGTGGTAAATAGTCTGCTGTCATGGTTTGACCCGGAAGAGAGGTTTTTTTTTTTTTTTGGAAAGTTATGGTCAAACCAATCAGTGGCCAGATGTGAAATTGGCATTTGGTGTGGCCACTGAGGATTTGGGTACGCCTCCGAGAACACACTCAGTGGGTTAAAAAGCAGAGGATTTAGAGAAGACCTTCCTCTTTGGAGTCCGGCCGGTGAGTTGCTCTGACCTCTCCCCTGCCCAGCGGCGTCTGGGCGGGGGAGGGGAGGCCATGCGGCCTGGGAAGGAAGGCCGGAGCCCCGGCAAGGTGCAGGGGTGGAGGAGTCCTGGGATGGTTTGGGCAGCCCCCCCTGGGAGAGAGGATGATAGAGACTGTGCAGGCTGAAGTTTGTTATCTTGTGCTGGGAGCACAGCCAGGAGGAGAAAGTGGGGGGGGGGGGGGGGGCAGGTGCCCAGCTGCCAGCAGACCGGGCCGAGCTTTTAACCTTTTTGTGAATTTTTGGAAGCTGTAAAAACACTGATCCTCCCCAGCTGAGGAGTGAGAGGGGAAAGAGGATGGGAAAGAAGAAGAAGTTTGATTAGGTGAAGGAATGCTTGCAGATGAGAGTGCCCTAGGTGGAGGAGATGAGTGGAGTGGCTTTGGCTGGACTTTTCTCTTACACAGCCAGGGGTGAAACCAAGTTCTTCTGATAATACAGAGACTGCTCCTTGGGGGAGGCGGTTGGCTAGAAGCCAGGAGTGACAAGGCCGCGAGGAGAAGCGGAGAGAACAGAGACTGAGGGGGAGGGTGTGGTGGAGCCCTCTGCCTCCAGCGAAGGATCTCTGTTCCTGAGAGCCCCAGGCCCCAGGGGAAATAATATGGGGGGGACAGGTGTCCCAAATGGTGAGAGGCGGCCACTTCTTGGAACTGGGCAAAGCATTCTTAAAAGGACCTAAGGAGCAGTTTGGATCCATGGACAGTGGTGAGAGCGCTGGACATGGAAGGAAGATGGTCACCGCTACAGATTTTCTTCGGGCGGCTGCAGCGTGTGACATGGAAGCACTGGGGATTTTGCAGTGTTTTCCTGGGGAGGCCCATGGTGTGAGAGGAAGACTCCTCTCTCCTGATGAACTGGGGAGAGTGTGTGTGAAGGAGGGTATTGGAATTGAGAATTGATGTGTTAGAGGGGATTTGTTTGTTGGAGAGGTGGGGGGAGGAGAAGTGTTTTTGAAGATGTTTCCATTGTGGATTGTTGTGTGTAGTTTTTTTCCTTTTCCCTTTTGTGTCTATGTAGATTAATAAAATGTTGTGTTTTTTTTTTCCTCCATTCCCAAGTTGGAGCCTGTTTTGTTCTGTTCCTGGATCACATCTCACGGTAACCATTTTTAGAAATCCACCTTTCATGGGGGCGCTGGCACTTCTGACACCAATCCACCTCTCGCCTCCGAGAACACACATTTCACTCCAACATATTAACAAAACTACATTCAATTGACATACACCAAACCTCCATCCCTAAATTTTATAATCAATCTATTTACATGCTTTGCTCTTATTCCTTTTGATCCATCTCACAGTTTCCATCTTCTCCCTTACTTAAATCTCGATTTCCCGGTCAGGGAACCAATAATGTCATGGGTTGACCCTGGCACAGTGCCAGCGCCCCCATGAAAGGTGGATTTCTAAAAATGGTTACCGTGAGATGTGATCCAGGAACAGAACAAAACAGGCTCCAACTTGGGAATGGAGGAAAAAAAAAACACAACATTTTATTAATCTACATAGACACAAAAGGGAAAAGGAAAAAAACTACACACAACAATCCACAATGGAAACATCTTCAAAAACACTTCTCCTCCCCCCATCTCTCCAACAAACAAATCCCCTCTAACACATCAATTCTCAATTCCAATACCCTCCTTCACACACACTCTCCCCAGTTCATCAGGAGAGAGGAGTCTTCCTCTCACACCATGGGCCTCCCCAGGAAAACACTGCAAAATCCCCAGTGCTTCCATGTCACACGCTGCAGCCGCCCGAAGAAAATCTGTAGCGGTGACCATCTTCCTTCCATGTCCAGCGCTCTCACCACTGTCCATGGATCCAAACTGCTCCTTAGGTCCTTTTAAGAATGCTTTGCCCAGTTCCAAGAAGTGGCCGCCTCTCACCATTTGGGACACCTGTCCCCCCCATATTATTTCCCCTGGGGCCTGGGGCTCTCAGGAACAGAGATCCTTCGCTGGAGGCAGAGGGCTCCACCACACCCTCCCCCTCAGTCTCTGTTCTCTCCGCTTCTCCTCGCGGCCTTGTCACTCCTGGCTTCTAGCCAACCGCCTCCCCCAAGGAGCAGTCTCTGTATTATCAGAAGAACTTGGTTTCACCCCTGGCTGTGTAAGAGAAAAGTCCAGCCAAAGCCACTCCACTCATCTCCTCCACCTAGGGCACTCTCATCTGCAAGCATTCCTTCACCTAATCAAACTTCTTCTTCTTTCCCATCCTCTTTCCCCTCTCACTCCTCAGCTGGGGAGGATCAGTGTTTTTACAGCTTCCAAAAATTCACAAAAAGGTTAAAAGCTCGGCCCGGTCTGCTGGCAGCTAGGCACCTGCCGCCCCCCCCCCACTTTCTCCTCCTGGCTGTGCTCCCAGCACAAGATAACAAATTTCAGCCTGCACAGTCTCTATCATCCTCTCTCCCAGGGGGGGCTGCCCAAACCATCCCAGGACTCCTCCACCCCTGCACCTTGCCGGGGCTCCGGCCTCCCTTCCCAGGCCGCATGGCCTCCCCTCCCCCGCCCAGACGCCGCTGGGCAGGGGAGAGGTCAGAGCAACTCACCAGCCGGACTCCAAAGAGGAAGGTCTTCTCTAAATCCTCTGCTTTTTAACCCACTGAGTGTGTTCTCGGAGGCGTACCCAAATCCTCAGTGGCCACACCAAATGCCAATTTCACATCTGGCCACTGATTGGTTTGACCATAACTTTCCAAAAAAAAAAAAACTCTCTTCCGGGTCAAACCATGACATCTGCTTAAAATCTTATGTCTGTTAATCTTGTGTCTATTAAATAAATAATTCATTTTGTAGTAGGCCTAATTTGCCATCAATAAAGAACTTGTGAATGAGAGTGGGTTTTGAGGTGCTGGCCACCTCAATAAAGCTACTGCCTGCTGCTGGAAGCCCAGGCAAAAAACAGGGGCTTATCTAAGCTCCCATCTCCATTCCTAACACCTGGTGACAAGAACCCCTCGCCTTATTCCAGGCAGTACCACATGTTTTTTCTGTGATCGGGTCCTTTTTCTTTGCCCTGGGGGGACCCTTATCCCTAGCACAGTTTCCTTCTCTCTTATCTAACAAGGCTTTAAATTCGTTGCAGTGAAGTTATTCTCTCCTAATATGTTCATAGAGGGCCTGGCACAATAGAGACATAGTATCACTTGGGACCTTTACTTTCTGCTGCAATAATAATTTTGTGAGCTGACTTCCGTTAAGATCCATTGCTACTTAAGAAACAGCTGCACTGTCACTTTATAAGGCTGTTGACTGTTTTAACTGTCTGCTACAGAAAAAAGGTTTTAGTCTTCCCAGTAGAAATGAATATGGGTAAAAGATGTTAAAGCCTGAACAAGGGCAATTTTGCTATTAAATGGGAAAATTCAGAATCACATCTGAGACTGCCAGGAATTAAAGCACTGTTAAACAGCACTGATCATACCTCTCTAGAGAGGTGCATTTGAATTCATCCATCTTAATTTCATTGTTTTTCAAGTACTCTCTCAACTAGCCCAGGTCACAGCTAGTAGGAGGGACACAGGTGTAGTCCATTGGGGCTATTTAATATTGATTGGGGAAACATTTAGTACCACGGCAAGTAACAAAACACAGGCAGCCTTTTCCTGATTTCTTTCTCTCCCACCCCTTAAAATACAAAAGTCTGTAAGGACAATCACAGAAATTGTGAGAAGGCAAGATCAGAAATTGGAAGCTAAGTTGTCTGTTCTATCCACCCCCCTCCCCTTATCCTAAGGGAGTATGAGGGCTCTCTGGTACCTCACCTGAAGGTTTGCCACAAATTTCTCTTGAATATCACTGTTAGTCTCTGACATTGTCACCTGCTAAAGGCTTTTGCAAATACAGACAGCTAAAACATTCCAGTTCCTCTGTATTCTCTGATAACCCAGCTGCCTCCAGGAATGACTGCAGTCTGTATTTATCAGATGGATTTTAGATAATGCAAGAATCTGTCAAGGGTGACAGGCTGCTAGAAATCATGAAAAGAACTTGAGCGATAGTCCCAGGTGTTGAGGAAAGCTGTGGTGCTCACCCCAATGCTAATGGTACACTACCATTTTCATTACTCTGTACATATTTTTTTTTGGAAATTCGGTCAGTTCCCAGTCTGTGAAGGTACAGTAATGTGCACCTTCCCCAACAAGTACAGTTTCTCTTACAACAGACAAGTCAAGCTACTGTAAACCTATGGTGAAACAAGGGCTGGGGGGGCGGGGAGGGTGGATGTGAAAGACTGTAGTCAAGTATTTTCTTACAGATAAATTAGCTTTTTAAATGTTGCCTGGATTTTACAGAGCTTTCTCTAAGATACTGGCAGAGAAAGAAATTAGGGAGAGTAGTAAATAGTTTTAATCCCTTCGGGGGAAAAAATGAAAATCCTAATTACTTGAAAGCTAGAGGCAATTGTATTAGTGACACCTTGGTAATGTCCTGCATAAGGGCTTCACTGTCCTTATTTTTTCATCTACAAGGAATAGCAATAATGATCTCATTACCTCAGGAGAGCTATTCCAGATTTATGGTTTCTCTGACCTGAGCAAAGTATGTTGGAAGCACATTAGCCTGGATTCCTCACATCCTTGTCCCATTTAACAAACAGAGAAGTGGAAGCAAGGGCAACTGAGTCATCCCAAACCAGGCCAGACAAATGTGACAACCACCCTTCTGAGAACTGGGTTTCAGGCTTAACTAATCCACAGAGGAGTAAGAGTTTTGTTTTGTTTTGTTTTGTTTTTGTTGTTTGTATGTGTGTGTGTGTATGTGTGTATGTTTGTGTGTGTGTGTGCAGCTGAGGGTGGAGGGTAGCTGGAGTGAGATATCCAGGGAAACTTGGAGCAGCTAGTGCCAAAGAAGTCTCGTTCTGGGAGCTGATAGCCTTTTGATGTCGTGAGGTGGTGGTGTCCAGCTGCCGACTGGTGAACCCATCCTGGCACTGGTTAGCAATTGCTGCCAAAGCATGTAGCAGCTGGGCTGACTACCCTCCAGAGAGGAGGTGAAGAAAAGGACTTGTGAGCAGCCTAGCAGTAATGTTGTAGCTGTTGATGGGACAGAGGAATATGAAAACACAGGGTAGGCATGGGAAGAAAAACAGAAAGAGAACAACAGTTGAGCAGGTGTAATGAAGAAGTTGAGCAGGTTTCAGAAGCCTGAAACTCGACAACAGTTCTTCTTCTATGTGTAGATTAATCCGACTAAAGGTAGCCTAAAGATATCCATGCATAGAATTCCTTCAATGAAGTACATAACCTGTGTAGACCTTGCTCAGAAATCCAATTAAACAAATTCCCTTGTTCATCTTTCCAAGGACATGAGCACGTCAGGATCACAGATGAGCAGAGAGATTAAGGCCACAGTCAGATTAAGAGAAAGCTCAAAAGAACAGTCATTTTAAGGCTATCCTAAACCTTGATATAGCATCCAGTGATTAAGACCATAAGAAAGGGGTTACAGGGCCAGCCCACCTGTGACAAGACAATGAGAAACCCGGAGATGTTTATCTTTGACAAGAGAAACTAGGAAATGTGGTGGGTTTTGTGGGGAGAGAGCCTGATTAGTTTTTTGCAGGCTGCTGTCATCATGTTGTTCCCAGCAGATACAACGGTTGGATGAGGAAAATTTGAGTGTATGTTTCTACCTGTCTCATTTAATATCTCTTGATGTTACAGAATCACAGGAAGACAGGTTGAGTAGGAAATCTTGAGTCAGTTGTTAAAGTGAGCTTCAGCAGCAGCAGTGGCTACAGTAAACTCTGGGGCCTGAGCACTAAAATGGGCTGAGAACGGAGCTCCCAGAGTCAAGGAAACATGAACAAAAGCTATGGTGCCCATAGGAACCCACAGCACTCAAGAACAAGGCTTGAATCTTGGGTGGGGGTTGCCAGGAGCAACTGTGACAGATCTAAACATCTTGGGAGTGTGAGTGAGAAGGGTGTGTGGTGTGGTAGTTTGTGAGGAATGGTTCCTCTCCTAAAGAAGGTCAAGATCATTGCAGAACCAGAGAGCAATGTATAAGAGCCACAATTAATATTGAGGGGAATAAGTAGTCTGAGTTCCAAATGTTATGGTTATGAGATGCTGTAGAGCTTGTTCCCCAGTGGCAGTTGGAGTTGCTGCACAAGTGATGTTGGAGGTTTACCCCTAAACAGTAGATGTAGCTCTGCAACTCTCTGGTTGTGAAGAGTGTTTGGTGCTTGTCTGGGAAGCTAGGACCAAGAGTCTTCTGCTCTGCAGAAAGTGTGTCTGTGTTGAGGAGCTATATCACTAGATCAAGGAGTTACATGAGGAAGTTAGTAGGCTCCATATTTTTCATGAGGATGAGACAGACAGTATATTTTCAGAAACCCTACAGACTCAGGAGCCTCAACCCTTCTTTACATTGGAGATGTAGGTGGGTTCTGCACTATCTCACAAGAAGTCAATAGGAGGGAAGGCTGGCTAGAATGCTGCCATTCTCCAATCTCATTGTGTATAAGGAAAAATGCTCCTATTTCTCCTGAATACTTGCCATTAACAAACAGGTTTAGGACCCTCCAAGTGGAGAAGGATCCAGGTAAGGCTTCTTTCTTCTCAATGGTGCCAAGCAATAGGTCAGAAATTGACACATAGAAGGTTGCTCTTGAATGTAGTGAAGAAATTTACTGTGCAGATGACCATACTCTAGAACAGACTGCCAAGAGAGGATGTGGAGTCTCCCACTCTGGGGATACTCAAGAACTGTCTGGATGCAATGCTGTGCAATGTGCTCTAGGATCTCTCTGCCTGAGCAGGGAGATTGGACCAGCTGACTGCACAGATGGTCCCTTCCAACCTTACCATTCTGTGATTTTGAGCTAATCCAACATCCCACTCTAGAGAGGGAATAGCTTTCCTTCTCCTAATATGTCTATACCTTTTTGTATTGTCTTACCATAAACTTCCACTGCTTCCTGTGGAAAGTAAATCCCAAAATTTGCTAGTTGGTAAGTGAAGTTTTTTTTTAATCAGTTTTAAATTGATGTCTTACTTCTAATGAATATCCTCTGAGTCTAGAACAGCAGGATTTCATGAAAAAGTGGTATGCATGTATTTTCTCCACCACTTTCTGGATTCTGCAAACCTGAGGAGTCTAGCATCTCCAAACTGAAGAGTCTCTATTGTCACTGGAAATGTTATGCAAAACATCCAGTTTCTTCTTATCAAAATGCAAAAAAAAAAAAAAACATGGAAGAAGGAGAAGACATATAGTTGACAAAAATATGGATTTAGAATGAAGACAAGAGGTAGAGAGAGAACAGTGAGAAACAGAGAGGACTGAGGAGGAAATAAAAGAAAGAGGAACTCAGAGTCAGACACACAGGTGTCTGCAAACCTGAAAAAAAAGGAGGCCTGGGTCCCTTTGCTTGGGGCCACACTTCTGTGCCAGAACAGCTATTGGGAGCAGGAATCCTGTCTGTCTTGGGAACTTACAAAGACAGAGAAGGTCACACATGATACTTACTCGCCTGATGCATCTCCTGGACAGTAGACACCTATTTATAGTGGAGAAAATACAGGGATGGACATCATCAAAACACCTGGTTGGAAAGAGTTTGCAGATTCCTTTTAAGACTGGCAGATAGATAAATGACTCTCCCCATGTGCTGTATGGCTGTACAGACACTTTTCAATTACTATTTTGCCCTTAGTTTATAGTTTTACTCCTTCTTTACTTCTATGGGAACTCCACTGTGTTCTTTTGGTAGAACTTTTGAGGATATTTTGTTAGTTGGGTTGCTTTTTTTTTAATATAGACTCTCAGAATCAGTAATTTTCTGTGTTGTAACAAAGTCAACTTGTCAGGTAAAGTTTTGCATTCAACAAAAGATGAGGGAATCTTGGAGGGACTATTTAAGCAAGAGGATATCTTGGTCTTCTGCTAGGCAAAAGTGAACTAGTACTGTGAGGCAGCAACAAATTCAATGCAACAGCTCAGAATGAATTAGACATGTCACTGCTAAATCCCTAGATAAACAAGATGGAAGGAAATGTGTCAAAGCAATAAAATAAATAAAATAAATAAATAAATAAATTTTAAAAATAAATAAATAAAATATTTATTTAATAAATATTTATTTATTAAATATTTATTTAATAAAATAAATAAATAAATAAATAAATAAATAAATAAATAAATAAATAAATAAATAAAATATCTTTAAAGATAAACACTCATGCATAGTTAGCACTGCTAGGTGATGGAATGTTGTCAGTGAAGCATGAGCTGTCATGGTCGTGTAATGCAATAAACAAATGCGTTGAGGATTTATGTCAGATTTGCTGGGGATTTTCACACTTGGAAAGAAATTAATAAGGAAAGCAAATCTGGAAGAAAAATATAATTAAAAATTATTTATTTTAAAATCCTATCCTTAATTTGGGTTTTTTAGTAACTTATACTTTTCTTCTCTGGATCCACAGGGGAAAGTGACAACTCACCAGGGTGTTCATGAACTGTGTGAAACAGTTAATGAAGACCTTTGGAGGAAAAATTAATTACTATCTTTAGAACGTATGTGGAAAGAAGATAAAGTCTGAGAGGAAGAGAGATAGGAACCTAAAATGTCTAAAACAGCTGGAGAGTCTCAGAGGCTCTGTGAAACACAGGGATTCTCAGGCTCTCTAATCCCATGCTGCTGATGGTTCATCAGCTAATAATATATAAGTGAAATACTGGCTAATAATGCTTTCATAATGTTTCTAGTATAATGCTTTCCAGAAGGGAAAGAATCTATAAGCTGTTTTGTAAGGATGTGCTGGGGTAGTCTACCATATCCTCTGGGAGAGTTGTAGGAGAGATATGCCACAGACCAGGGCAGCTGAAGGCAGATAGTGGTTGGGACCAGAACCCTGGCTTTGCCTGACTTCTGAATTATATGTTTGGCACCAACAACAGCTCAAAATCACAGAATG
The DNA here is from genome assembly GCF_963513975.1 of Fringilla coelebs. Classification (NCBI taxonomy): domain Eukaryota; kingdom Metazoa; phylum Chordata; class Aves; order Passeriformes; family Fringillidae; genus Fringilla; species Fringilla coelebs. Next base: position 103,447,052 of record NC_140028.1, on the reverse strand, counting down.
GGACACGTTGGAAGAGATCACCAGAGCAGTCATCAGGTCCAACCTCCCTGCTCAAGCTGGGTCATCCTAGAGCACACTGACAGGATTGCATCCAGAGAGTTCTTGAGTATCACCAGAGAGGGAGACTTCACATGCTCTCTTGGCAATCTGTTTCAGTGAATGGTCATCTGCACAGTAACAAAGTTCTTCCTCATATTCAGGTAGAACTTCTTGTGCATCAGATTTTGACTGTTGCCTCTGGTCTTATTGTTTGGCACCACTGAGAAGAGCCTGGCTCCCTCCTCCTGACACCCTCCCTTCCAATACTTATATACATTGATGAAGTCCCTTCTCACTCATCTTCTCAAGGTGGAAGAGTCCCAACCTTTTGTTGCCCTCCACTGAACCTGCTCCATGTCACTCTTGTCCTGAGGGGCCCAGAACTGGAGATAGCACTAGAGATGTGGTCTCACAAGGGCAGAGCAGAGAGTCAGGATCACCTCCCTCCACCTGCTGGCAATATTTTTCCTAATTTACCCAAGGATACCACTGGCCTTCTTGGCCACTGGTATGGGCTCACTGTTAGCTCATGGACAGCTTGTTGTTCAAAAGGACCCACAGGGTCCTTCTCTATAGAGATGCTTTCCAGTGGTTTGGCCTCCAGCCTGTATTGGTGCAGGACTCTGCATTTGTCTTCATTGAACTTCAGATAGTTCTTCTCTGCCCTTCTCTCCAACCTGTTAAGATCCTTCTGAATTTCAGCACAACACTCTTGGATATTGATCACTCCTCTCAGCTTTGAGTCATGAGTGAACTTGCTGAAGAGGCTTCTGCCCCTTTCCCCAAGTCACTGATGAACAAATTAAACAATACTGGACCCAATATTGACCTCTGGGTAACACCACTAGTGACAAGCCTCCAGCTAGACCCTCTTCAGTTGATTTCATCCCTCTGTCGTGTGCCATTCAGCCAGCTCTCAATCACCTTGCTATCTACCTATCCAGTCCACACTTCCTGACTTTGCATATGGGGACATTGTGAGAGGCGGTGTCAAAAGCCTTGTTGAAGTTGAGGTAGACAATACACACTGCTCTCCCCTCATCCATCCAGGTAGTTGTCTCATCATAGAAGGCCATCACGTTGGTCAAGCATGATTTGTCCTTAGTGAATCCATGCTGACTACTCCTGATCCTCTTCTTGTCATCCATGTGGATAGTGATGGCCTTCAGAATGAGGTACTCCATCACCTTTCCAAGGATTTTGTTGCCATCAGTGCTTTCCTGGAATCTCCTGGACAGTTTGTGCTTCACTGTCTTTCTTCTCTAGCAAATGTCGGACTAGTTACAGTCCCTCACAAGAACCCATACTTGTTACTTTGAGGCTGATTCAAGCTGTCACTTTTTCCTCCTGCTCAAGCAGCCTGTAGGAAACACCTGCAACTGTGTCCCCCTTGCTAGTCTGCAACTCCACCACCATGCCTCTCTGCTCTGTCTTAAGCAGCATGCAGCTCTTCATGACAACAGCCCTTCCAATCATTTGAGGCATCCCACCACCTTTCCACAATCACTATGAGATCAAAGCCCTGTGACTGCATGCAGATCTCTAGTTTGTCCTGTTTGTTCTCTATATTGCATGCATTGTTGTGAAGGCACTTTGTAGTGTTTAATTGTGTCAATATCCCAGTAGGGGTGCACAGGGATGCCACTAAGTTCTGTCTTCTGGTTATGTCTTTGGCCGCTTGTTATTGATTGAGCTATTATTCCCCCTTAGACCTCTTTTTGCTACAAGAGTCATCACTACAGTTCCCCCTGTCCCACACTTTTTCTCTGTCAAGCCTGTCTCTGTCTTCATTTCCTCTTTAAATCTAGTTTAAAGCACTCTCAATGAGCCCTGATAACTCCTGAGCCTAGACCCTTTACTCCCTTTGAGACAGGTAGTGCTTGTTTTAAGTAAGTGGAATCAGGTCTGCAACAATTGATTTAGTTAAATTAAACAAGCAAATAGGGAATTAAATACATGTGGCTTTTTTCAAGGAGAGATACTATAAACACTAATTATGTAGCTGGAATTCAATAACTAACAAAGCTATTCCCTCTTCCTGATTTTACAACATGGAAGAAGTCCTGATGTTCTCAATCATGACATTGTAATTTATACCTTGCTAAGGTATAGACATGCCCATAACAGGCCAACCATGACGTAAATTCAGCCAGCTGAATTTTCATATCTGGGCCCTTTTGAATCCTGTAGAGATCCAAGAAGAATGATGTAGCATCACTTTCACACTGCCCGTTAAGTTCAAAAGAGTCAGTGATTTTCTAAGTGAATGATTTTCAGAACTAATTAGCAAAAACAATTCTCCATTCCCCTTCTGGCTAAAATTAAGTCCTTTTACGTAAAGTAAGGGATGGCTAGTATCTTTCCAGACCATGTAAGACTACTGTAAATTTTGTGTGTAATGAATAAAAATACTCAGAAAGGAGAGAAATGGATTTTCAAATTTTTACAAATGTCTGAGTATTTTTTTCTGGTCTTAGAGGGTCCTCATTAGCATTTTTCTTAATCAGTGCATATACTCCCTGCAGAAGTGCAGACAAGCTCAGTTTTACAACCAAAATAATTTTAATGGCTTTTTCTACTGTTGCTGGCAGAAGTCAACCTAGCTAAGTTAAGAGTAAGAAGTTACTTTCCAGTCTGTTTTGTGCATTGCTATGTGCAGGTCATAGCAGCTACTCATTTATTATCCCACAAGAGGCAATAAATTACTGAAGTCAGATGCGCAGAGTCAAACTCACTGCAGACAACTTACCTTATGGGGTTGATTTCCCTGATCTCTCCATGCTGATTAAGGAAAGAGGTTGCCTGTACCAAATGGAGCAATGCCCGTGCTGGCTGAGGAGGGGGGAACTAGTATTGCTGTTCGGAAAGTGGTGGTCAGCCCTGCCTGCTTAGCATTTTTCAAAGCCTGGCTCTGAGATAGGTTGTAGATTGTTAGGAAAAAAAAAAGATGTATGAAATGGAGAGAGACATTCTTCTTTGGCTCCTACGGGCCTCAGGAAATGGAGTTCCATCTCCATTCTATGCATACCATCTCCAGCAAATCCCGAACCAAGACAGTATATATTTTACAGACAGGATTGTGGAGTGTCACAGGGTCTGGATGAATGCAAGCTGTCTAAATAGATGGAGCTGTTTCACTTTACATAAATAATTGAATATTAAATGGAGCACACACTGGCATATGTCCACCCTTCTCCCCTGCATCTTTCTAACACCATCATCTCCTCTTCCTGGTGCTCTAATGGGGAAGCTGTAAAAATTCTATTCCAGAGGAGGGCAGCAGAGGGAGCAGGGAAGAGAGTAAGCTCTTCTCCTCCCTCCTGGATTTACAGAAATGTTCCTGAGCATTTATTTGGAATTTTTAAGTGCATCCAAATGTTTAACAGAAAGGTTGGATTTACTTTCACTGGAGCACTTTCAGCAGGGACCCACACTGCTGCTTTCACAATATCTTTGGTCCTCCTTCTACATGTATAAGAGCATTTGTGATAGTGGCTGTAGAAAGTGGTCACCCTGCTATTACTCTTCTGCAAGATCCTTATTGAGGTTTGCTTGTGGCTGGAAATTCCCAATGTTTGGTTTTAACAGGCATCATACCTTTGATGAATAAGACTTTATGTAGTAAAAAGAGGGTTTAGTTCAACTTGTTACCAGATGATAAATGGCCTACACCTGGTGAGCTAACACAATGCTTATTCTCCAAAACTACTGGCCCATGGAAACTGTACAATGTCCACTGAAGAAGAACTGGAAGTTCACCAGCCTCAGTGTCCTGCCAACTCAGCCAGGTGGTCTGGAATATTGGGGTCTACCAGGGAGATCCCCAGAATAGAACAATGCATGCATAAAGGGGAAGGAAAATATGTTAATGATTTTGGAAAAATTATTATCATATGTATATTTAACCCAGGACAATCAATGAATATGTATGCAAAATACAACATATAAACAGAAACTTTCTTGTACGCAGTATGGGTAAGCTTTTGGGAGGAGGTATCCCCCTGGGCATCTGGCCAAATAAAGAATGTCTGCTTCTTAATGCTACATTGATGTTAAGGAGTTATTTATTTTACCAAATGTTTGGTAACAAACTTGCTTACACAAGCAACTTGTTGAAAGATCTGTCTGCCTTTTTTTTCATGTTTTATATTAATTATCTTCTAGCCTTGGCAAAGAAAAATAAGTCGTTTGTGATACCACTGGACCATTATAAAAAAGAGGCAGCTTGCATGTGTCTCTTCAAAATTTCCTGATATCAGCAGATATTGTTCTGCTGTTTCATCATTAATTAGTCATTCAAATAACCTAACCAAAGAACAAGCATTTAATTAAACAACAGGCAAAGAGGTACTTTATGGCTGGGCACTGCTTGAAGTCTTTATTAATGTAACAGAAATAGATACCAAAAGGTACATATCAGCTTCACAAACATTCCTCTCTATGACATTACCCTGGCATTGTTCTCTCTACATAACCCAAGTGGTCGCTTTTCTCTATGATACTACTTCAGGAAAGACATTTCTTCAATGTCTTGTGGGTCAGAATAGTACTGCTGAAATTGAAAATATCTATGACTGCCTTTAGAGAAAGAAAAGTTACCCAATTTATCCTGGTGATGTCCAAACTCTGTGTGCACAACAAAAAAAGGATCACGTTAGCGGTTTAATCAAACATATTTCATGTGTATCATGGCAATATTTCCTATTCTAACAACTGTATCATTAGGAACATCTTTCTGCTAAGGCACAAAATTTGTCTTTCTGAGCCAACTGTGAATTTAATTTCCTGATGTCCAGACTCCATTGAAGTCATTTTTCTGGAACAGTGTTCAGACTTTACGCTGTCTTAGGGAATTTACTTTGTGACATCTTGCCCTATTAAACCAGTAGAAGTTTTGTCTTAAACTGCAGTAGATTTAGTATGTTGTGCACTCTGTAATAATTGAAATATAAACTATAGGAGCACAATTTTCTGTCTACACAAATACCACATGATGCAGAGCTTGTATGTCTTGAATGAATTAAATGTGTTGTACTCAGGCTGGGCTCAACAGCTTGCTCAGTTTTCTATTGAAACTATAGAAAAGAATGACAAAATGCTGAAGACTAACGCAGCTTTTTGCTATTACAATTGCAAGCTTGAAAAGCAGGCAGTGAAATTAGGGGCATTTGAGACTTGCTTTCAAATTCTACCCAATGGAAGGGTTCTTCTCTCCCTTAGAAATACTTTGTAATGTAATTACTCTTGTAATGGGAGTGATGTTCTCAGACAGAGGACACCATCCTGCTCTGAATAGCAGGCAGTTATCTGCTTAGCAATAGGAATAAAGAAAGAACCACTTGCACACTTCTTTTTCTCCTTCCCTCAATTTTGCTGGATGGGCTGGAACATCAGTCTGAAAGTCTAGGGATGTAGGGTGAAGGCAATGGCAAAAGCCCTGCATGTCTGCCACCACTGCTGTATCTCCAGTGCTGTCCTCTGGGCCAGCTAAGATTTCTCAAGATCCAGCACAGGTTGCAATATCCCCTTCTTTCCCTCACCTCTTTGGACAGCTTTCAGAGGAGCTACGCTTGTCAGAAATCAGGACTACATGATGGCTATCATGGCTCCAATTGGCCAGCCAGTTTGACCAGATGAGGACTTTGAGTAATCCCTGATGATACCCAGAATGATGTAACAAGGCCATGACATGTAGAAAACTGCTCCCTTGAAATCTCATCCTCTATATTCTCTTGCCAGCAACAATTAAACTATTACAGTTTTTCACCTATTGAATTTTTCAGACCATAAGTCTTTTTCTCAAGCTCTAAGGAAAAGACCAAACACTCAGGAATGGAAAGGTATGCTCTTGTCTCTTCCTACGGAGGGGAAGTGCTGAAAAATACAAAGATGCAGCTTACGCCTTACCACTGACTGAGCAATGCTGAACAAGCCATATATATCCTTCTCAAGATCTGAGTCACCCACAAAGTGGAAGTTTGTCAGCACAGCAATGCAGTCTCATCGCATGACAGGGCAGTAACTACCAAAATGTTTGTGGTGCTGCTGTAATGTCATGAAAAGAGAATGAGTAAGGATTTTTCAAGATGCTTGCAGTAAACTAGAACTCAGGGAAGTTTGCGAAGAGGCAGTATTCACCTTCCCTGAGTTTCTTTGAAGACTCTCTTATGTGGATCACTCTGCTCCTTGATTCTTTGTTTCATGTCCTGTGTTGATAGAGTTTTGGTGTGGTTTCAATCATTTCTAGTGCGTTCCTCTTTCAATACATTGTTTATTGGATAACACATGCAGAAATATTCTTTGCCAGGGAAGTTCAGAGACTGTGTCAGACATGCACAACTCTTGCCATCCTTCTGCAAGGCACAAAAAGGCTGAGGAACAGCCCATGTTCACCAATGAGTCTCTGTCTCTAATCTGAGAGATAGGCATATGTTCTAGGCACTGATGGTTCTCACATTCATATGTGCATTTTCCAGTCAGAGAAGTTGTTTTCTTTCCAGGTTCTTACTCTAATAAAATAAAGCATACCATGTGGAAGGTGTTAAAAAGAAGAGTGAACACAGTGGTGTTTTAGAAGCTGTCTAATATTTTAAGCTCTAAGTGCAGGAGGACTGTGATGCTGTTTAAAAAGATCCTTGGATGTAGAGTTGTAATTTACGTAATCTTCACAAGCCCACAGTGTTTTAGTAGACAAACCCCTTTGTATCCATACACAGGAAGACACTGGTTCAGCACATAATTAACCAGAGCAAGAACTTAGAGTGAGAAACAGCAACTCCAGGAAAAGGGGTTCAATTCTACAGATCTAATGTCCCTGAAAAGGGGGCATTGCTCCATGCCCCCTTTCCCCAATAAACCTTGCTCCATGCTACATGAGACTGATGGATATAAGGAAAAGCGCTAATTACATGGGTCAGAAGTCATCTGCTACTGCTTTGTTCTGTCTCCCTGGAATATAATTTTTCGCTACCATCTTACGTTTGCTGGATTTTACATCTGTCTTTCCCAAAAACTAACTCTCCCAAAGCCCTCTGACATAAAGATTAATGAAAATTGTGCACTGGAGTCTTTGCAAGCACCAAACTTGAAAATCTTTCTCCCTCATGAAAAGCCACATCTTTTACTTTCCATGTTTTCTCCTGGGTTGCTTTTTCTGAAAAAAGAAGGAAGACTTTGTTGTAAGATACATCAGAAAATGTTAATTTTTAGTCTAAATGTGAAGCACAGCTTAAACTATAATAATTTTCAGGTCAGCTTAGTATGATAGTTTTTTCTCCTTGGCTTTGCACAGGGAATCTGGGCATGACCCTCATTCTTGATGTAGGAATTTCCTTTGCCGCTCCAAATAGAGCTACTGTCTTCCAGACTTTTAGGTTTCCTTGGTAATGCCCCTAACCTTTTTAGGGGCAGGAGGAAAGACATTTCCATCAGAGTCATCTGTCAGGGTAGATACAAACCCCAAACTCCTCTGAGCCTTAGTGTTACAGCCTTAAAGGCTTTACTCAGCAGTAAAATAAACACAAATTATTTCCCTCTTGGACCTGGGACAAATATGCCATTTTTCAGGATGTGGCAATGATTTTCATCAAGCTTTTTTTTCAAAAATATTACATATCTTTATGTTTGTGCCTGTGATAAATGCAACTTGTGTCCCTATATGGATATGCAATTACATATAGGGGGAAATGAAAAAGTTGATAAGAGTAAGTCTGAAAAGTGAGGTGCACTGAGTGCAGGTTTTGATCTTCTGCACTTTTAACCTCCACTTTAAGGGAAACTGCCAAAGACAAGTGTTGACAGTACAGGAGGCAATCTGATTAAAAATCCAGCACAATCCATCGACCTATTGATCAAACTGTCGCAGCTGTAAATTATTTAATCAACTGTTTTATTTAATCAACTGGTTTTTTTATACCTAGGCAACATTTATAATGGGGCTAAATTAATAAATTGTTCCTTACAAGGTATAATTCCCTGATTTTCCACATATAGATTTACTTTGGGTGTGAACATGCATGCAGCAGCTTATGAGTTAGCATAAATCTGGAACAAACTTTATGTACTGCTTCCCACACAAGAAAAGCACAGGCGGAAGGTGGGTTTAGGCACTTCAGGAGAATGTGAGCCCTGAGTTTTCTTACCTGAAGTGAGTATTATATTGGATGTAACCACATGCTATTGCATTGAGAAGTGACTTCAGGATGAATATCAACAGTTTTTGGATACCTTAGATCTGTTAAAATAAAATAGCACTTCACTTTCACCTTATCAGCATCTCTTGTTTCATCTGAAAGTAGTACCAGGATTGATAGTAAAATCTTACTTTAATGTAAACTTAATGTAACAAACCCCCACAGAGCCACAGTGTCTTGGATCGCACATAAGGTTAGTGGTATACTATTTTGCAAGATTTTCATAGCCATGTGCAGTAGATATGGAACATACAGAGGTGACAACTATGTCATCTTTAAGGCCACAGGCCTTCCTGGTACTGATAATAATGCTCACCTTTAACTTTTTAGAGACAGGTTTTTGTATGGGAAGGTACTGTGATGTGACTTACCTCATGATCTCTAGTGTTCTTGGTTCTCTCCTTTCCAGCAGACTCATTCTAGCCTCTTCAGGTAACATCAGATGCTCTGTTCCACATCCATGACCAATAACAAATGCACAGTAAGGTTATAGTTATATATCCATACATGCATGTATATATGTACATATGTGCATATGTCTATATATATGGGTGCGTGTGTGTGTGTGTGTGTGTGTGTGTGTAATTTTTTGTTAGGTCTTCTACCTTCCTTTTGCATTGCTTATCTTCTAAAACATTAGCCTGGAAACTTTTAGACGTGTTCTTATCTTTAATTATGTTAGTAGTTCTTCAATAACTACTTTTCCCAAGATTGGGAGCACTTGTGTGCATGTGAAGAGGATTAAAGTGCAGATTTATTACAAACTGAGACTATTTTCCAGGTTGTGTTTGTGAAAAAACTGAACAGAGAAAATTAGAAATATGGCAGGAGTCCCAACCCTCCTACAAGCAGGACAACAACTGTAAACATTTAAAAGACCACATCTGACAGTAAATCTTCCATCACACTGACAAAGCAACAGACATTCTGTAGAGACTGGGATAAATCAGGTGGTGTAGGTAAATACCTCATGGCATTATGGTAGCTAACAAACCTAAAAGGTGATCAGGGCTGGAAGTGTAATGTTGCTGAGATAGCTGATGGGCTGCTTTCCTTTTGACTAAACCTATATTGTAACATTCCCAAAGCAACCTTGGGACCTGGTGCCTAGAACAGGAAATTATTTTCTTGTCCTCAGGGAATTCTTTCATGCTATAAATGACTGGCTGACTTTTTCAATCAGGACAATAAAAAGGCCATTTTCAGCTGAGTTTCAAAATATATTTCTGATTTGACCTCTTTGTTTCATTAACCTCATTCTGATTTTCTGACTTCATAGAAAAATATGAAATAATTGTGTTTAAGTAAAATACATTTCACTGAAAATTAGGGAGTTTTTTATTTAAAATTCACTGCAACAGAGAGGTATTGACAATGGTGGAGGTGGGCAACTAATAAAAAGCAAGGTTGGGCTTTATGTGATTTGAAGAGCTTGGAGGTTTGGGGTTTTTAGTTTTGGGTAGTTTTTAAAATTTATAAATATTATTCTTCACAAAAAACGATTCTTAGGAGCCTCTGCTCCATTTTTTTTTTCAGGAATAATTTAAGCATTTATGAACTTGCTTTTAAAGGTGGGCCACTGAGACACATAAGCACAGACGACTTACACTGTGCAAGTAAGTGAATGTATTTGTCTCTCCCAGGCACTGATGAAGAAAGCTTTAGTTCTTTTAGGTGGTTCCTGTAGATCATTTAACATCCTTGGCATTTTGTAGAACCACATATGATACCTAAAGAACCCACGGGTGGAGCATAGTTTGCAGGGCTGGCAATTAAGAGTTTGCCTGTTTGGGCTTTCTGTACAATATACTGTTTATGAAAGAAAGTATGCCATGCATACCAGCACTTTTGAATTGCAGCCACTGAGGGGGGTGGGGGAAAGAAGAGAAGATAATGACAACTGTGAGCCACCCCAGTTTTTATAGACAAAGGCATTTTTGTTGCAAATGAATACTAAGAGAGGGGTAGTTCACAGTCCCACCACAGACCAGAGTATTTCTTCCAGAGCTTTTCCAATGTCAGGCATGTTTTTCTCACAGCTGAAATAACAGTTCCATCCAAAGGCATGGGCTAGAATAGGAGAGACTGGTCTCTGCTGGCAAACAACTGGCAGCCATGGAAGACTCCCTGCCTGGCCCCATAAACACTATGCTTGTATAAGCAGTTGTGCTATATATACACACACACAAAAAATGCAGACATCACTGAATCTCAGTGCTGGAGACAGTGTCCATCAGTTTTTATGCTTATAGTACTGCTCCGGATGTGTGCCCTGCTTTCTTGCTCCACTTTTATTCTCAACTTTCCCCTGGGATTCTGATGGCATCAGCCTCACTTCCTGCCCTTGTGATTTTCTTGCAGCTCTAGACACAGCAGCTGCAGCTCACCTTTTGGCTCTCTGTGCCAAAGCTTTCACATACTCTCTTTCTTCTTTGAGAGCATCAGCGCCTGTGGCTCTTGGTCATCTGGCAGGAATGATGCCTCAGCCTTGAGGCACTGCTGGTGTCCCAGGCATCTTGTTGCCTCTCCTGCAACTTGTGAAAGAGGAAGGAAACAGGATTAGAATCTGCTGGCGGGGCAGGGAGTGGTGCTGCTGTTCCCTAGCCTCCAGGAGGACACCCAAGTGTGGCCTTGCCACAGAAACAGCTTCCACTTATTCATAGATAAGACAGGCAAGAGCATCAGCTGCAGCCCCAGTACAGAAAGATCCTCCAAGTGAGCCCTGGCAACAAACTGCACCTACCACTCAGTAAGTACTTCAGCAACAAGTTTTCCTCACAGCTGGTTGGCATCTTGATTTCCTCTTTTTTTTTTTTTTTTTGAGAAGGTGTGAGGATTTGTTTGTTTGTTAGTTTATTTTGGGTTGTTTTAGCAGCCACCACCAGCAAGTTGCCTTATCACCTCTGGGGATGAGCAGGAAAGCACAGGGTCCCCACTGCATAGGGAATGGGCTGGGGATGGTCCTGTGTGGGGAAAGTTGAGATATGACCTAACCGAGTCTGGGATTTGTGGTTAGGGAAATGGGGAGGCAAGCGTTTTAGACCAAACTAAAGCACTAACTGGTGGGACAGTTCAAAACCAAATTTGTAAGTCAGCAAAGTGGGAGCTAGTATAAGGACTTCTTATCTCACTACTAAGTCTGGCATATGCAAGGGGTTAATTCGTACCTCAAGGAAAAAATTAGGGAAGACTGTATTTTTTATCATCTTCAAAGACTAAGATTTGTGAAAATGTATCTTGCATTTTTTCAATCAAACAAATAAATGTTTTTATTTTGCGAGTTTATTTTACAAGATAATAGTGGAAATTAATCTACCACTCAGCCACAATTTTTGAAATAGCACCCAGAAGAACACTGCCTGTGAGAAGAAACTTCTACAAGACAATTCTGTGGTACTTCTGCACCCATGCTATTATTAGTTGCAAAAGTTTTGGATAGAGGGAGACGCTCAGATCAGGCTTTCAAATATCAAAGTGTTTGCTAAGAAGATATAATATGCTTTATAAAAGTGAATAATCTGACAGGGTGCCTGTGGAGAGCAGCCTAGTGCCCAAGTAACTGAAGAAGAAAGTTTATGCATTGACATGAAGCTGTCTCCTGTATCCTGGAAGGCATCACTCCAATGGAATAATGTTAAATTTATAGTAAAACTTGCAATTAAAGGTTTGGAGTACAGAGCAGCAGCACTGAGAATTTCTACTTGTAGGACATTTATTTTCTACTCTGACTTGTTATCTTGCTTTATTCAGATGATTTGCCAGGAAGCAATTGTAATGGGGCTGAGATAGGATTGAGTATGGGTGAAGGTGCATATTTTTTGATAAAGGTACCAAGGCTGCCTGCTGAGTACAGATGGAAGAAGCCAAATGCAGCCAGATGTTGTACCATTCCCCTTGACTCCTGATCTGTTTCACATGATTTCTGCATAGGGCAGATGTGTGCAAGATGGCTTCATCCAATATCTTATTCTTTCTTTCTGCATTTGTAAATGACTTCAATCAAATAAGGGCCCTACTTACACTATAGAGCCCTCCACAGAGGGCATGCTACAGAAGGAATGACAGGTCTTGCTCTTTGCCTCCCACACAGGTTTAAAGTTGCAGGGATAAAGGAGCAGGTAAGAATGCTGGTAGCCTGCCTGTGCCTCCTTGCTAATGTGCTCATTGCAACCAGGCAGAAAGGGGCAAACCAATTTAAAATTATTTAATAATCAGTTCCCCCAAGAAAATGTACGTGCATGCTTGGTGGGAGAAGAGGCACCAGTCTTAAAGAGTAAACCCCCATGCCAGAACAGCTCTTTGGGCAGGGCAGCAAAATGCTGCTTTTTGTCCAGTCTGGACAGTAGCTAATGAAGTCCAGCCTCTGCCTTATGTCTGCACTTGGCAGCAGCCTATGAGATAGTCCCTATTTACTTTCATTTCCAGCTATTGAGTACACCAGCAGCAGCAAGGCCAGGCTCTGCCTATGAGAATGAGGACAAACAAATGTGCACACTGTACCACCCTAGGACCTTAGTTGCCTCTGTTTCTGCCTCTGCTTCCCTCTATTCTTAGGAATTCCTCTGGATACAGAAGATAAATACATAGGGCCAAACAGGCTTCTGTGGCAGCGTTATTACCAACGATTAAATTGAAGATATTAAATTCAGATTGACTGCTGTCACCCAACAAGGATGCTCTCAAAAGTACTTTTATTTATCCAGCATCCTTGTCAACATGCCCGTGGTTTAATAATTATGCATGCCCTGGAGATTAGCACATTTTCCTTCAGGATATTGACATTCATAGAAATAAAACATTCTTCTGAGCAAGACGAAAAAAAAAATCATATACAATACCACATACGTGGTCTACTGAAATCTTCAGAGGCACAGGTTGTGGATACCTTATAAAGGGCCTGTTCAGAAATTCTAAGTATTCAATATAAAAGAAATCATGAGCCTTAATGTACAACAGTAAGGAGTACTGACATTGATGCCCACATAACCCCTGTAAACCTTTATAAGAATTCCATATCAGAACTTCATTTCTCCATCTTATAGGTAAGAATGATCACCTGTGGGTGACTCATTTGAGAGCTGCATTGTCCCTTCAGATTACGTACAACTATCCATAGTACCTAATATCCATGTAGTTGTATAGCCCCTAGAACCCTTCAGACCCTAAGAGAAATAGAGATTTTCCCCCAAGCCATTTCCATGCCTAATTCAAGATCAAATGAAAAATAAGTCCACCTCTTTATTTTTGTTCTCAAAGCTTTAGTTTTCTATCTTACAAGATAAGTTTTTTCTCATGAGATTTCATTTTAAGTCAGTTTGAATGTCACTTTATCAGATGGCCTTGAAAGACTTACATAATCTTATAAATATGTGAGAGTAACTGTACTGAGTATTCCCTAAACTCTAAGCTGATTACTTGTGGCACAAAACTACATTAAACCAACTGTGTTTAAAATATCTTTATCTGTCTCCAGCAAAATATTTTTACCTAATTGAAGCCTGGAACTGGTTGTATTAGTGAATTTTGTTATGGAAACCAAAAATTTAAGCAAAGAAAGTAATCATACACTTGCAATTATTTGTATGTTTTAGAACTATGTTTGTGAGTGATAAAACAGCTTTATTTGGGCACTTTAATCAAGTGGGTACAACAACTAAGAATTTTGAAAAAAATTTAGTATGTGCTTTAACCTATCTAAAAATCCAAAGCTGATATCCAGAAAGCGAAAAGTTCAGATATTTTTCATGTGAATCACTGTATCTTCTAAGCGTGTATGCCCAAAGGAGTCATACTGTTATATGACAGTGATTCAGCATGAGATTTCATTCACATGAGGCTGAAGCAGCTTTTAGTAATACTTGCATTTTTCAGTCTGCCTTATCATTCATTGCCCTCTTCTGTCTGTAAGTAGAGCCAATCCAATCTTATGCCAAAAGTTTTAACAAGCAAAACTATGTAGGCAAAGCTAGAACTTGCCTCAGCTTTAAGGAAAGCATGTCAGTTGTCCTTAACAGCTCTCTCTTTTCCAAGAAATAAGAGACTTGAGGTGACTCATTTAGGCACATATCTCTGAAGAAGGTGGTACAGCCTAGCTGCACTGTACCAAAGTCTCTGGCTAAATGACAATTGAATCCTAAATCATATAGGAAAATCTATAGCATCTCAGGAAGTATCTTCTATTGTGTGTGAACTAGGCCTCCAATGTAACCATTACAGGTGCACAAAGGATGAATGTGGATCATTATATCAAGAGCCATAACAGAGTGCAAGAAAAAAGCACTTTACTTCATCACATGAATAGCATTTGCTACCAAGGTGACTGATGGCAGCAGGGAGAACAAACTGTGCTAATGTGAAGGCTGCTAGGAAAGGTGTTGCACTTGATGCATGAAAACCTAAGAACATGCTTCAATTTGCAAAGCCATATTAATGGCTTCATACAGCCCCTAGAGAAGGCTACCTTCCCACGTAAAATGTTACTGGGGAATCTGTTTCCTTAGTGGCAGGAACTGATTATTGTTGTTTGGGAAAGCACCATAACAATGGTCACATACAGCAATTTTCCTTTGAAGGAGAGCTCTGTGTGTAATCCATGATGAGAGGATCTAACAGCACTCACAGGTTCACATGTCATACACAATGTATATACACCCAAGATACCAAAATCCATTATATATTTTGGTAATTTTTATTTTTTTATTCTTTTGTCACACAGACTGTCACAAAGTGCCGTGCTTGTTTAGTAAGCAAGGCAATGCTGGCTTCAGGGCAGATTTACAAAAGAAAAGAAATGGAATGGGAGTGTCATAAATTGGCCTGCAAACCAGAATTTTAAAGCACTGAAGATGCCGAGGACTTGGCATGTATGACAGTGAAAATATGAACACAGACCTAAGAGATGTATTTTAGAATAATATTTTCCAAACTACCATAATAGAAAAAAATAATGAAGCAATCCTATATTGTCTCTTTACAAAGCTTAAATTTTATTGGGTGAAATAATTCAATGAAACAACTTATTGAAATCTAACCAAATTTAACTATATTTTATAAGCTATTTCCATTAAATATCATTTGCTACCAATTTTACATTTAAATTTTGCTATCTATCCCCAGCCTTTCTTGCCTCAAGATGTTAAAAACAAAAATGTCCTTAGTGTCCGAAATAATGTCCCTGATTTTACCAAAAACCTTGTAAACAGAGCACTCTTCCAAAAAGAATATTTTACCTACAGTCATAATATTTAGCCAGCATGCCCTAATCAAATCCAATAAAATCAAATGGCATCAAAAGAGTAAAACTCCCCCAAATCATAACATGTAGTGCAAGCCTTCATATGGACAGATAAGTTTTGCATTAAATAAAATTGTCTGCTTTATTTTAAACCACAGCTATAGCTTACTTATACAGTGAATAAACAGAGCAACCATTCAAGGTGCCTTCAAATATTTCTTTCTCTAGAGTCTTCCTAAGTGAAGGATTTTTCTTGTAGTGAAGGCAAATGAGCCTTCAGGCAGTATAACACTTTAGTTCTGATGGGAGGCTGGACTGAGACATTTCTATAGTGAACATTTGGAGTTGAAGTCTCTCATTAAGGCTTGATTCAGTAAGATCTTAATAATTTGTAGAATATTACAAATTTTTGTAAATTTTAAATAGTGAAACATAAGGGAGTTAGTCCCATGTGTACAGTATCAGTCATCATCAACTTTTGATGTTGACATGAGTTGAGTCAAAGTTGATGCTGCCAGTCAGTTGTGGCAGGACATCTATCCCACCCTCCTCTCTACCACTGACAGTTGGTCTATAAAGAGATAATCTAGGGGCTGAAAGGCCCAGCAAGAGGTCATCCTTGGCACCAAAAGTGCTGAGACCTCAGCTAGGAATCACCATCTTAGTCTAGAGAGCAGATGTGGGAAGAGATAAAGGAAATATTTTTGACTGAGAGACACTGTTTTACAAACTGTAAAAGACATATTAGTTATCACAGAGGTAGAAGCCTTCTGCACACACACTCTGAAAGTGTGGGAGATTTCTCCCTGGACTGTGGACACAAATCCATTGTTACTTCCCTGAAGATTGAGGGAAGGATCTTAATGTGTGCCCCATCACCAACTGGATGGTAAGACACATTGAATCCTAAGTTATATTATTTCTTTGCTAGCTGTAACATTAATAGGTACCTTTAACCTCACTCTGTATATGTCTACAAGTAGTCTTTTTTCTTTTCTCTTTATTCCTGTGTAGTATTACTTTAAGTCTTATGTCTGTTAGTTTTCTGTCTATTAAATAAATAATTCATTCTATAATAGACGAAATCAGCCTATATTAAGAACTTGTGAATGCAAGTGAGCTTTGGAGTGCTGGCTACCTCAATAAAGCTATTGCCTACTGCCAGAGGCCTGGGCAAAAGGCAAGGGATTATCTAAATCACCACATACAATCATAACAGCAGTTACTCCATTTATTTGTAAGTCAGTGTCATTTAAGACGTGTTCCATCGACTGAAGAACTACATCAGTGCAACCTTTCCTACCTTCTTTTGCAAACATTTTGTTCAAGGGTTAATTGTTCATTACATAGGTGCAAGTTGAATCATGGAAATGAGACTAACTCCCCTACTGATCTATTTCTTGTCAGCAAACAACCATTGTAATTTACAGAGAAATAATAAGATATTTTCTTTTCATCCAGCAAGATAAAACCAAACTCCCACACTTAATCTCCTATTTTCCCATCCTCCTTTTCACTGTTATTCTGCAGCTGCCTCTTTTCTTACTTTTCTCTTTTATTTGCCTTTTCTTCTCTACTTCCCCTTCCTCTTTTTTTTCCCTCAATTACTTCTTTCATCTTCCATTCATATTGTCTCCAATTTTTTTCTTTTCCTCATTGCCTTTCTCCTCCTTACAAGGAAGTCACAGTCTGCTCTTATTCCCTGAAAATGGAGGAGGGAGGTTGTGAATAAAAAACTACCACAGCTGTTGCTGGATCAAAGCAGATACCGAGATCACTTGGACTGCACCTTCATGTTGAAGGTTGTTTCCCTTTAACATTGCCTTTGTCATTCTGATGAGTTTCTGGTAAGCAACAATAGAAATGACCAGCAGTGAAAAATGATCTAATTTTCTTCTTTCTATGGTGGCATCTGTAGCAGCCCCAGGATCAAGTCTCAGCTTGCAAGGTGCTGGGGAAGCTCAGGTAGGAGGATGGGTGAGGATGGGCTTCTACATCCACAGCAGCTATAAGTAAAGGGAGACAAAATAGCCCAAACAGCAATCCAGTGAGACTTACAGAGCATGGATATTTAAATAGTTACTTGAAATGGGTTCCCACGGTCTTACCAAAGTGATGAGTAAGTTTACTTCATGATGGCTTTGGGATCTGTGAGCACTGGCCATCTTTCTGAGGCAGCACTTTACACCTGATTTTTCTGGGGTATGTAAGGTCTCTTAGTGGAGCTGGATTTAAAAGACCAAGTCAACAGAATTCATGATTAAAGTTCATTCATATAATAAATACCAAATATGATCCTTTGTTTACTGTTGAGAAAAAGTGGAGAAGAAAACAAAAACAAAACATCCTATTCCTTAGCATTTACTTTGTGTATGAGATAGTGCTTTCTGTATGCTCAAAAAAAAATGTATGTTTTTCTGTAGAGTCAATCTGTGCTAGTGTGGGTTGCTTAGAGCAAGGGAGGTGAAAAAACAGGTTACTCTGTGTGTAACCAAGGCAGTGAATTGCAGCATGTGTGAGTAAAAAATCAGGTCAGCATACTGCTGGAAGACAAGAACTCCTCATCAGTTATTAGGTAACACCAGTATGTCTGTTTTATATCCTGCTGCTGAACTTCTTTTAAATTTTTTTCTTTATGTGGTGTAATATCTTCATAGGAGGAGAAAAGGCTGTTTCAATGATGTCAACAGAATGTGTTCAGCCACTTGATATCCCAGATGACAGACTGGACAAGCAAGATCCACAGTGTAACCATTTAGGTAAATATTATTTGATGATGTCATTGCTCTAATGAGGGGTATTGTCTTCACATCATAAAGTCCAGTGATTCAACTAACCCCCCATGAAAACAGGTAGATTACACCTTCTGCTGACACTTCTAGTGCCAGGTGGAAAGACAAAGAGCACTTTTCCTGCATATAAATATCAGCTGAAATTCTAGAGTAAAGTTAATTAAAGAGGAGAAAGGAAAAAGAGTCATTGATCTTTTCCCTGGTAGAGCAGTTTCTTCATTTATACCACAGTAAATTGAAAGTTAGGATACAGCTGAGCTTTCCCTGAATATATCTTCCATATGCAATTTGAGTAAAAGATTTCAAGCATTCCATTTTCCATCACTGAGACAGCTTTCTAAAAATGTTTTCTGTGTTGGGAAGTTTTTTTCTTTTCACAAATGGAAGGGACTGTTGGGAGATGTTCCTTGAGCTTTTATTGCCGCATCAGTCTCATTTCATGGTTGAGACAATAGAAAGATGGCAGAAGCTCTGCCAGCAATGTACTGCCAGCAACAGCCAAAGACATCTTTGTTACAGAGCATTTAAAATACTTTCTAGCCAATAGTGTATTGCTAAAGCTTACAGACAATTGTTTTAGCCAATTACTAAAAGTACACATACATCTGCTTCATGCAATGCTTGCTTGTCTCCTTTCTATTAACAATACACAATACACCATTATTAAGCTTAAAAGTGTCTACTATCTTGGTAAGCATAATTTTCTGCAGTCTTAAGGTCTATCTTAGCCAAGCCTAAAACTCAAGCTATTGTTTAAAGTCCTTGCTTGCTGTACTATTGTAACTTTTTCTACCTTCAGACTTTGTAGCTGTGGCTAAGTCGCTAAGTTTCTCTGCTCTTTCTAAGGCCTACTTTTCCAGCTTTCTGAAAATCATCTTTCCTTCGCTATTTCCCACAGTTTTCTCCTTCATAATCAGTTTCCTTTCTTGAAGCTACTTCATACAGCTTTTACAATGAGCATACTAGGGTTGTCACTGCTCTGTCACACTCTGGAATACCAGATTTCATGCTTGACAGATAAGCTTTTTGCATATTCATGGTCTTTGCCTCTGCTAATAGTGCTAAGAGTGATTTCACTCTTATCTTACAAAATTGTCCTGAAGATTTAGCAACCCGAAAAGAAAAATCTGTTTGCTTGTTGTTACCTTTGTGACAACAATAATGAAAGACAAATGCAATTTCATTTCCTTGTAAAAAAAAAGTCTCACCACAGGTTTTATACATTTTGTTTATTAGTACTGCAAGGAAGGTATCCTAGTTCTGTCTCTGCTACAAGGCATTTCTAGCCACAGACACTGTTTTTACCACTGCTGGTGTACCATAGTTGGTCCATAAAATTGCTTATTTAAATACATACAGAATGAGTTTCATTATATTGTTGGAAAACAGAGGCAGTGGGAGGGTAAATTAGCTCATTAGGGCTATGAAGAAAGCCTGTGAAGGCCAGAAAAAAACCCCACATCTCCAGGGACTTAACCCAGAGGCCATCCTTCCCACATCTACCTGCAGGCTCACAGACATAGCAGCTGCCTTAAGTAGTGTGAAAGACCCTGCAATGAAGTTATGCTTGCATGCAAGTCTGCAGTCAGAGGCTGGGTAGCGATGTGGAGAGCCCAGCTGAAGGCAAACAAGCTGCTTTTAAGAATTCAAAACATTGGTTTCTGTGATGATACTAATTAGAGGTTCACAAATTAGTGGTTAAAATGCTTAGAGAATCATCGTCAAGGTTATCAGCAAAAAGCAAGATTTAATATGAATTCATGAGAATGCAGCTTTAAGAGAGTTAAGTGGCAAAGTTCATTACTTACTATGTAGACAAAGCATACATAAGTAAATAGGATTAGAAGCAACTTGGAATGATTTACATGAAGACTGGGGATGCATGAGGGTAAGGGTGCAGAGGATATGGATGTAAGAAAAGAGTGCAAAATCACTTAATCATGGACTAATTTAATATTTTTTAAAAATAATTCAATAGGATTTGCTACAATTATAACAGTGAGTTAATTATATACTCAAAAACATTCATACCATAATCTATTCACTTGCATGAACCCATGAAAAAAGATGTATACATCTATATGAACTAGTGTAAAGGCACCTATCAAAAATTCCTGTCAGGCTCAGTGCAGTACTCATATCAAATCCCTTAGTGTTTCTCAACCAGCATGGGCTGCACCTCAAGGAGTATGTATGTGTGGGGGTGGTATCTGCCTTGTTATCAGCAACAATCTATTAAGTATTGCAAACTTGCAGGTTTGCAAGCTCCAAGAGGCATCCTACTCAGAGGCCCACTGTGTTCAAGGAGAGCTCAAACAGCTCTCCTTGCTGCTACACTGCTATTTGTAGCATCACAAGATGATCTTTCCCAAAAATTCCAGTAAAAATAGTACTATCACACTCAGGCTATGATTCATTTTTTCAAAAAGTCTCTTAACAATGGTGACATTTCAGTTGGGTAAACAGGATTGTTTTAAAGAAAAACCAAAATTCCAGTGTCATGTTATGTAAATAAAAAGCAAATACCAATTGCTTATTAGCTCTGGAAATGAAGTTAACTCTTGAAGGGGACAACTGACTGGCTCATTTTACAAATAGCTCAGACTGAGTCTATATATGTAAAACTTCCCTTCACAAAACTGGCCTTGTAACTCTTGAAGAAACAATCCACACAGTTACCACTGGATGAAACAGGGGTGGCAATGGAAGCTCTGCACACGATGCAGCCTCTCCTTTGACATGTAAACACACAAGCTGCCCACAACTCTCTCTCTTTGTTTTATGTCTGCTGCCAACAACCCAGCTGGACTACCTAAGTCACTTGACTCCCATGTAGTATGGCACAGAGCTCTCTTTTTTTTACTTTCTAAATATTAAGATATTTTTCTTCCTGGGCGCTTGGATTAAAGCACTATTATCAAAGTAATTCTTTTCACCATCTGTTTTTTTATCTCCCCTAAGTTTTAATTTCTATTCTATTTTTTCCCTGCAGAAGATCTTTCAGAGCAGCTGATTAAGAGCTGTGACCTCAAAAATAAACTAAGAAAAGGTAAAACTCTCACAGCCTCCCAGAAGCAACAGGAGCAAAATAAGCCAAAGAGAAAAGATACACCTGCTTTGCATACTCCACCACCTCTAACAGGTGAGAAGTAAATCTCTTGACTTTGAAATCCCAATTCATGACTGAGGACAGGAGCAGGGTGAAAGTCCATGGAATGTTCAAACAGTTATGTCCCCTTGGATGCAGACAGGAACACAGCTTCCTGCATGTACATCTGGGAAGGTAGGTGAGCAGAAAGTCTGACTTTCTCAAATATATTCCATGTTAGTTGAAGGGTTTGTTCTCACTTCTGGGAATACCAAGGTTGATAGGTTTATGCTCTGAAAAACATGCTTCTGTGGATCTCATAGCCTTGCTGATAAATGTTATGTTTATGTGTGAAATTATGTGTATTTATTGGCAGCTGCTGAGCCATACTACATGTCCCAATTGGATATGGTCTAAAATCAAAAAAAAAGGATCAAGTCCTGCCCCTGCACTTTCCTATGAAACTTGCATCCAGTGCACAGCAGGAAGCTGGGGCTGACACTGGGAATAGACCAGTCAAGCACACAAGCCACCTGCAGGATGGTCCTCCTAGAAATCACAGGGATCATGTGTTTATGGGGACTCTGGCAAAGGGTAGGTGTTTCAGGAAGCCAGAAAACATCACAGCAATGAAGGGGCTTCTTGTGGAATGCTCCCTACTGTGGCACAAATACAGATATTTGAGACCCAAATGCCACTAACCTGGAGAAAGCAGGACTGCTACTGAAATCCAATGATCCAAGAACAGCAGTGGGAATAAATGTTTGTCACTCTCAGCTAACAAGCACTCAGTGTTATAATTTCCAGCAAGAGAGCTATGCTGTTATATTATTGAATTCTTCTTCGCATGCTGCACATACATGGAGGAGTTAGCCAGTAACTACTTGTATGCTTCTCTGTGTATCTGCAACAATTCACCAAGTCCAAAACAAGCAACTGGGATTTTCCAGTATTTGTAATCCAGATATTTGATTCTGTTCAGTTTTCACATGTGCCTTCCATCAGCAATTCTCTCTTAGGAAGAGCAGCTCAGAGACTGGAGAGCTGTTTTCTTCCTGCAATTGTCATATCATAAAGAAAAGACTCTTTCACTAGTTAAAACAGCCACTTCTGCGTGGTCATATTGTTCCCAACTAACCTCTTGAGCATCTGTGTGATTAAGTTACTGTGGTAAGATATCTAAAGTTCTGGAATAAGAGATTACACTCATCTGTTGTTGTATTGCACTAAATAGTTTATATAGTTATTGTTTTGCACTGGGTATATTAGGTCATGTGGATGGATTTTCCCCCCTCCCCCATCACATGGTCTCTCCCTCACCCCCCCTGTTATACACACCTGGTGGTCTGTCCCATGGTTACCTGTTCCCTCCCCCACGCCTTGGGTATCAAACTGCACTGCGAGGGTGCCACGCCCTCTTTTCTACCTGGGTGGTTGCTGTCACCAGAAGTGTCCTGTCCCAAGCCAATAAACAGGATACTCGTCCCCACGTGGAGAAGAGCGCTTCTTGTCTTTTACTTTTGTCTCTGCAAGTCCGTGTGGGCTAGAGTCTGAGCTAGCCGGATTTGGACTCATATAAAGCCCACGGATCACTGCAATCTGTCCCACAATTTTTAGTGCATTATATATAATCAGAAGCCAGCTGTCCTGATAGCATCATTTTCTAGAGCCTATGGGAAATAATTAATTTGAAAGAAATGTAACGTAGATACAGCATGCAGCAGATCATGCAGTTGTGCCACTATACTTCAGAGTAGTCTTAGGGAGAGCTACACAGGTGGAAGTTTCTTCAATGTAAACAGCCTAAGTAGCATTTTCTTTATTACTTGATTACAGGCATAGTTTCAGACTCATCTGAAAATCTGCTGAAAAGGTATGGTATCCCAGAGAAGTCACAGAGAGAGAGAGTCACTCCAATGTCTCAAATCACTGAACTGGAGCAGAAAAAGCCCAGAAGAAAAGATACACCTGCAATACCCATCCCACCTTTGATAATAGGTAAGAAACTTAGGTAAAGACCCTCCTAAGAGGGAGCAAAAAGTAGCTAGTGTCAGAGATATACTTAGAAGGCTGAAAGGAGGTTGCCCTCTGCTCAGTATACTTAGCAGTTCTTGAACTAGACCTATTTGGTCTAAGTATATCATAATAGTGGGGTGAAAATGAAAAGTCTAATACATATCCCATGTTCCAGCTCCAGGGATAGAAAGAACAGGTAGAAAGAAAAGACATCTGGTCACTTGATTATCTCTTGCAAACTGCAATCCTACTTTTCTGAAAAGCCAACTACTTCCCTGCTTTTCAAACTACTTCCCCTCTTCAATCTGCAGTCCCTGACATGCACTGATGAAGCCAAGTGGTGATGAATTTCTCATTAGCAGCACCTTAAAGATAATTCTGTGCTTCTGGAATGACATGTAGTAGACACCACATTACATGCCAAGGGAAGGGAAGGGAAACCTTACCATGGATCATTTGAACAGAGCTAACCTGCTTTTTGGGTAAACTCAGGAGTAAGAGTTCAGGAACGTATGCTAAATAAAGCTGCACCGTGCTTTATGAACATATTCCCCCTCCTATTTAAATTAAGAAGTGATGAAGGAGAAGTGTATTTATGTCATTCTACAGTATATTAAAGTACATAAAGTATATTTAAAAGTACATAAAGTATATTTATGTAATTACCTAGTTAGAGCATACAAACCGGCCTTTTCAGAGCAGATACTAGAGACAGTTTAAATGTACAACCCAAAGAGAGGTCCCCGGCTCTAAGAGGGACCCATATTAATAGTGTGTCTGATGTTTACCACAATCAATAGCAAGATCATTACCAACAAATCACTTTGCTAACTGATGAACTCCAGAGGTTCCCAGTAGAGTTCAGGATTCAAAGCTCAGAGGGATGACGTCCAGAGATACATATTATAAACTTTCCACGAATCACCAGCAATTTCAAGGACAAATCAGCATTTTAATGCAAAACAATGGAAAGGGAATACAAACAGGAAGTCAAAATGGTAGTGATTTGTATAACACTGGGAAAATATTTTTTTCTTTGATACGATGCCTCCAATCACTTGTGAAGAAAATGTGCTTTACTGAATGCAGTTTGGAAGTTCTGGGTTTCAAGGAGTGAGAAGCATGTTTGATTTGGGAAACATTTGTAAGTTAGTCTTTCTCTGTTTGCTTGTTTTGAAAAGTAACTTAGCCTCCCTACCTCTGTCTTCCTAGTTGTGTCTGTTATGAAATGCAACTCATCCTGCAGGTCTATTTTAAGGATTGTTAGGTTGTTCTGTTAATATCTGCCAAGGGATCTGGCTAAAAAAAACAGAGGGTAAATATACAATGTAGCCATAATTTCCCAACAGAACTTGCAAGTACTTGCAATTTTTAGGTACACTCTAGAACCACAATGGCTCACAGAAACAAAAGTGTTTCTGTTAGAAAGCTAAAAACTAGACCGAAAAAGTTGTCTTAAATCATCTATTTGTCAGGTGCCACTTAGATTTAAGCCATACCTCTCGGGCCACAAGTCAGAGAAACAAGATAGCACATGTCTACAGACTGCCTAGGGACAGCGCCTGCAGCTGAGTTGAGAGAGGGAAGACCTGCATGGTTAAACTTCCATTCTTCTCACCCAGACATTTTCAATGTGGGTGTAGTATTTTTCTAAAGGAGCCACCTTAACTGGTTTTCTAGGCTATGAGAGAGAATGAGGACTTGAAACTAATTTTACAAGTTATCTCTCATTTGATTAGGAAACCTCAGTCACATTTCAGTGCATTCCTATATTTACACATGTATTTACATTCTAACTCAAACCCACAGGCCTGAAGACCATTAATTTAGTTAATGGACTTTATAATGCTAAGTGGGGATGGCAACAGATTGTTCCAGAGCTGACTACATGCTTGGATCAGATTCAAGCCATTTACTGTCAAGTGATACGGAAAAAATGACCATTCGAAATCTGACTATATTTTGTCTTCTGGTCTAGTTCCTTCAGAAAGACAAGGTGTTGGCTGACTGAAGGAGAGCTTCCTACTGAAGGAGACATCTGCTCATGACTCATTTTTATGGACATGTCATAACATTAACTGTGCCACTTCAGTAGAAGTTTGAATGCTGAGAACATTTAGAAGCCTGACCCTTGTAGAGGAGATTTCACATAACTAACTTAGTAGGTCCCTTTTTTTAACTGCATTTCCCAATTGGATTGGGTGCTCCTGAGGTGTAAAACTGATTCTGCTTCTCATCTGGACCACATGCCACCCAGTAGATACATTAATTTTCTTCATTTTACATGGTACATTTGACTTGCTTTTATTTGTGACAGAAAATCTCTCAGACCAACTGAAAGGGAGAGGGACTGTCCTAGGAGTGCTGGTCAAAGCAAAGAGAGATAACACATCTGCCATTTTAGCTGCATTTACAAAAAAGTATTTGTATGGACAGCTGTTCAAGAGAATACTCTATTAAATAGAGTATTAAATATATACTCTTTTACTAGAATTAAGTGGAGTTTCTTGAATGGGTATCTAGAAATGGTTTGCAGGGGATCTGAAGGAGAAATATTAGAAATGGTGGCAGTCCTCATTAGCAGGTCACAAGAGATACTGATGCCTTAAGATTTTAGTTATTAGTTTTTCAAATCCTACACTGCATTAGTGCATAGCTCTAAACTGCATATAAAGTGTAGTTAACTGTCTTCACATTTTAGTTAGACAAAAGAATCCCTCTGGGCCTGTGATCCAAGGACACACCACAGCCTCAGGCCCTGAAAAGTATAAACAAAAGTGAATTGGGGAGGAGTGAGCTGAGGGAATATGGTTTCATTACCAGAAGCTGTAATTGGAGAATTAACCCCTGATATGCAAACAGGCAAAACTTCTATCTGCCTGAAAAACCTGTGACTGTTGTCCATCTTGGGTGTAGCTTCTGCAAGGCTTTTACACTGCCCAAGGTGTAGCTATCAAAGGCTTTTAAAAAATACCCACTTTATTCTCTTAACTCTGTCTAGCCTCTGTTCTAGGTAGCCACTCCAAGGCATCAATACCACGTAGCACTGAGTGCTGCTTACTTCAGCAAGACTAATGAGAAGGAGACAGGACAGAAACGTTTGTCTATATTTACTTAGCTCACATAGTTCTGCTGGGTCTTCTCAGGTCTCCAAGTCTATAATTCAGGTTCTGTTTTGCACAGCAGTTCCATAAAAGCCTAGTTTCTTTGGTGTGTTAGCAGATGGAATAAATCTGAAAGTAAATAAGTAGCAAATATTGGGCCAGCCTTCAACCAAAGGCTTTTCATAGCAAATCATGGAGTCATCACTGGTGAACTTCAACCGGCAGAATGATGTATGTTGGATGTATCTTGAAAATTAAATATGCATCCTTAGAATAAGAAGGGAATAGAATTCAGGCATTTAAATACATAGGTTATTTTGCCTGATACAGGCTCCAGTCTGCCACAGGCAGTTAATCACTTGAAAACAGATCCAGAATACAGGATCTGAAAAGCTCTGTACAGAGAGGCAGCATCTCAGCAGGCTGCTTTGATTCCATGCCAAGTGTTCAAAGGCGGCTTCAACAGTAGGCAACAAAGAGTCATTGGAGGTATAACTGAAAACAACTGAAAATTGCATTAGTTTCTGTCATTCTCTCAATAGAAAATGCACATAGATTGAATTTCATCACGCATTTGAAGGTACATTTTAAGCACATATTAGTTATGTTCTCCCTGTCCCTCATGGCCCATTGAAAACCAAAAAAAAAAAAAACCCCACTCCACTTAGCAGTACACACAACCCAAACTCCACAGGTGTCAGGAAAAGAAAACCTTGTCTATCATTGCCTAGGTTGCCTATAGGGACCTGTGTCTGTGTGAGGAATATTTACATCCATCTCCATAAAATGGCATCATTCTTTGCAGATAAAAACAAGAGTTACTTAATTGCTGCTTGAACAAATGAAGTCCCTTGTGTTTCAAATTAACTGAAAGGCATAAATGAATGTTATTAATTTATGCCTTTCAGTTTATCTCATAATGCTGCTGAAACCAGCTAGTTCACAAGAACTGCATATAAGTGAAGCAGGAGCTAACTTAAATGAAGGGAAGTATAGGTAAACATTTTGTAGCTAATGCATTGTTCTCATGTCACTCTTTACTTATTTTTTAATGAGGAAAGCAGTTACAATATTTGTTATACCTTGATATTATATAAAAGCCTCCAGATCCTCAAAGGACAGACTTACTGGTTTAACAGAGAATAAGAGAGAGACACAGAGAAAGGAGAAGTGACAGATTTGTGGGAGGTATGATCTACAATCCAAGTCTATTTTCACATTGTTCTTCATTCAGTAGCTTTTGCAATTTATTGATGCTATATCATTTCAGTGGAGATGGCACTTGTCATGTGGGTATTTAAACATGTCTCTTGTTTCATCTGCCCTTGCAAAATCTAAGTCATATGCTATTTACATAGAGAAAACATACATGTCCATAAAAGCTGTTTCTGTTACAAAGATTAATTACTGTATTTGTTTCATCATGCAAGCTCTTTCCCTTATTTAGCTACCCAAACCCTTCTAACAAACAGGTTCCCGAATGAAACTTCAGTCTCTTTTTACAGGTAGCAAAAATATACTGGATTTAAGAATGCTTAATAATTTTATCTAAAACTGCAGTGATTCAACTCTAGTTCAGTAAGTATTAAGAGATTGAAATGCCAAAAAGAAATGAGGGATAATTTGCATGATGTTGGAAAATGACATTAAAATCAAGAAATAAGAGAGAACTGAAAAATTCTCTTTTGCCTGATATTTTCTAGAAAGTAATATATTAAATCAACTCACTTTACCACCTTTTTTTAAATTTGTTGTTTGCTTGTTTGTTTTTTGTGTTCTTCTCTTTTTAAGGCACTAAGCTGTTTACAGAAGAAGAACAAACAGTGATTATGGAAGATGAAGAAAAGGATGGAGACACAATCCACACTTAGATTACAATGATATTTCAATAATCATGGGTCATTCAAAGTGGCAGCACATTAAAAAAGATCTTTCACCTTTATAAATAATTTTCTCAGTTGTGCACTTGAATTTAAACTACCATCAGGTGCTTATCTGCTTATCTGCATCTCATAATTCCCAGCAAGCATAATTCGACATGAATGGCAGAAATTTCAGTTACACAGGGTTTGAAGGATTTTTGTCAGTTTACTACAAGTGGCTTCCTAGCATTTTTGTCAATAAGGAATCCAACTCAGATCAGATCTAGTTTTGTGTAGTGTGGTGCTCATACAGTACCTGGCACTAGAAGTGCAGGTAGTAATCCAGAGTAGTAAAACATCAGCTAGTGATTCAAATTGGTTTTTTTGCCTGACACTTGACCTCATTTTTCCAGCTTTCCTTTCCTGGAATAACACTTACCACAGTGAAAATTCCCTTGTGCAGAGCTGATGGGATAGATGAAGAAGGTGAGAGGGCCAGGATTGAATTCTAGAGTCTCTGAAATGCAAAGCAAAAATTTCTTCTGCCTGTATCTGCTCAAGACTTGTGTCTGTAAGGAGGAAAAGATAAATTTACTTTAGAACTAAAATTACACCTAAGGGCTCTCAGTGTTGACAGATGCATCAAACAGGATGGAGGGCGGAGATCTCAGAGGAGAAACACTAGGGAAGCACAATACCTGCTGGTAATTGTCTCCACTGGCTTGGTGAAAGATAAAATTTCTGGATAGTTGATCCTTTTGCTCCAAATAATTTCTTTTCATATTTGTTTTTTAAAATTCAATCCTAGATAATAAGTTAGGAGAGGTTTTAAAGATTCAAAATCACAGTAGGAAGGTAAATATTGAGTAAAAGGAATAATGTTACTCAATGGCATGTGCTTACTGCAAGGTAGGAGAGCATCATGAGACTTTTTAAATGTTTACCTCAATGATTCAAACAAGAATTGTTTTCACAGCATTTGTTGAGAGATGAGTATTGGTAGAATATTTTACCCCAAAAAATATAGAACTGGACACTGTGTGCTTACCTTAATAACTCTGGGATAGATGGAGTAGCACTGCCAGCTGAACCCTTAGGTAACTAAGCAGAGAGGTTGAAGATTATCCAGGCTGGCAGACTGAATTTAGTTGCCTTTTTAAGTCACTTATACAGACAGTTGAGGACCATACTAGTTTGGACTCCATTTGCCACTGTGACTGACCCAACATCTTTCATGAGAATGCAATCCATTCACAAATATATGTGAATGTATACTCTCAAAACGTAATCAATGAGCTTACAATAAGTAATTGCATATTAAATTGCACAAGAGGTCCACTATATGATTAATGGGATACCTCTTACTTAGAAAGTGTACTTGCTTTTGTTCTAATAATCTATCAGTGAGATAATACTTAAAATATAAACAATCAATAGTTCAAGTAACGGCATTAATATAAGATCCACAGTAAAGTGTGAAAACGGATGGGCATGCCAGCCCTCTCCCTTGGAGACATATCCCTTGAAAGGGTTATGATAAGGGCTTCTCAAAGTCTCATGGACTGAGAAATCCTTTGTGGTCATGGTGAGTTCCCAGCATGCTTTGGAAGACCATGTAGATTTCTTGGGACTGATTGGTTTTTCCCTCATTGTACCCCCCTGCTTTTCCCCATAAAACCCCCAGTTTCTGCCTTGTTCAGGAGGGAGTTGCCGTCACTGGTGTCCTTCGCAGGGTGCTGGAATAAAGGCTACCTCTGTGGAACAACCACTCGGTGCTCCTGTCTCTTTGTCCCTGTGTTGGCCAAGGTACACCTTGCGAGGCAGAGCTGAAATCACTGCTAAGAGCTGAGCTGAGCTGGCTGCCCCTTGCTGAGGTTACCCAGCAGCTGAAGGACTGCCTAAGACTCCTAGAAAATTGTCTCTTGTGGGACCTCACTCTGGGAAGGTTGCGGCATCCAGATGGAGCCATCAGACCCCCAACCAACCACCTCTACAGTAAAGTATGTCAGAACAAGTACATGACAAGAAATACGTGTGACTCAGGTCTACCTTTACCAGTGAAGTTGGGGAATATTTTCAATTCATGTGTAGTGAGTTGACCTTGTCTAGATGCCAGATGTCCACCAGTCCACCAGGCTTCTCTATCACTCCCTTTTACAGCAGGACAGTGGAGAGAAAATAAGATGCAAAACAACTGTTAGGTAGAGATAAGACAGTTTACAAAAGCAAAGAACAAAAAAATAGAAAAGCAGAAGTTTACACATGCATAATCAAAAGGGAAAACAATTAATATCTACTTCCCATCAGCAAGCAATATTCAGCTATTTCCCAGGAAGCAGGATTTCAGCACACACTTCTGGAATGGTTGCTTCAGAAGGCAAAAGTGGTAACATAACAAATGTCCCCCATTCCGCCTCTCTCCCATAGCTTTTGTATTGGAGCTGATGTCATACAGTATGGAATATCCCTTTGGTTTATTTGGGTCAGCTATTTTGGCATAGTTGTGTCCCCTACCAGGATCTTGCTCACTTCCAGTCCCTTGATAGGAGGCATGGGAGAGAATGTTAGAGACAGTGCCAATGCTGTGCCAATGCTGCTCGGCAGTAGCAAAACCACTGGTGTGTCACCAGTACCTTTCTGGCTACCAATGCAAAGCACAGCACTTTGAGGGCTGCTAAGGGAAAATGAACTCTATTTCTGTCAGCCCCAATACAATTTCCACCCCTTATTCCCTACCGTTTGTGTCCTACTCAGATCCCACATAATTTATATATCTTCCAATTCTTCCATTATATTTGTCATTACTGGAGTCCCTTTTTACCCACACTTACAACTTAAACTACATCCTTAAACCATGTCTATACCAAATATACACTTTCATTAACTACTACCCCTGTCCTTTCACAGATTGATATTACTTTCCCTTTTCATGGGCTTTCTCCATCTCTCCAGATCCATGACTTGGGCTCCATTCAATCAGGATGGGTAGTCGAGACAGGAGAAGAAGCATACTTGACCTTTGGGCACCAAGACCGACCTGGCTTGAGTCCTTATTGCATGCTCCTTGCCCTTCACAAAATTAATTCTTCATCAGTTCAAGTCATTCCTTCTATTCTACTTCCTGCAACACATAATTTATGCCACAGATTATTTTTCCCACAGGGTTAAATTTCCTTGAGTCACACAGCAGGTCTCCCAACTCTTCCACACTCCCTACCAAATTCACCCTGATCCCTGGGCAAAAACAATCCCACAAATGGGTTTGCTTTTTCCCATGGAAGGAGAAGTCCACACCAACTTCCCCAGCCACCTCTCCATGTGTAGTAAGGGGACCTTATCTCCTCCCACAGCATGGAAAGCTTTTGTTTGGGCAGGAGAAGGGGGTCAGCAGACCCGCGGTTGTTAACCAGCTTAGGCTTCTGCTAAATTTGCATCCTAATGTTTCTATGCCCTTTTACCTTAACATCATTAACATAGTCTTCAGCAGTCCTTCTCTCAGTCTTTCCAGAGGCATATGAGTGATAAAGAATGTGATTTATTCTCTCAATGCCATGTTTCTTTGCTCGTGTTTACAAGATTATTTTGAAAATGAGTCCCATTGCCTGATTTATTGTCTCTGAGGTACCATGTCACCACAAAATGTATTTCTCAAGGCTAAGATAGTGTTTCGAGCAGTGGCATGTTTTATAGTTTATGTTTCCAGCCAGCTAGTTGTGGCCTCTACCATGGGGAGTGCATACCTCTTGCCTTGGCATGTTTGTGGCTGTGGTCCAGTGTAGTCAATTTGCCAAGCTTCACCATACTAGAAACCCAGCTACCACCCTCAATTCCAGGGAGATTTTACTCCTTGTCTTGCTTGATTGCAGCACATATTTCACATTTGTGAATACCTATGTGACGGCTTCCATAGTTAGGTCCACCCCTCGATCACAAGCCCACCTATATATTGCATCCCTTCCTAGATATCCTGATGTTTCATGGGCCCACTGGGATATAAATAGCTCAGTCTTTCTCTCCCAGTTTAGGTCCACCTGAGGTATTCCAGTTTTGGCAGCCTTACTGTGGTGGGTTCAGTGCTGGCCAAATGTCCATGTACCCTCTAGAATTATTTACTCATTTCCTGCTGTGAGATAGTATTGGAAGGAAGGCAAAGCAGGCTCAAAACTTTAAAAGGGTATAAAGAAAATTTTATTAACAGTAAAAGAAGGATAACAAGAATCAGAATAAAACCTTTAGAACACTTCTCCTCCCCTCACACCCTCTTTTCTTTCCCACTAACAACATACAGAAATAATTCAGTCAGTTTATCACCTCTAGAATATTCTTTCATCAGTTCACTCAGGGAGAAGACTCTCTCTTGTCATGCTATGGAGACTTCCCTACAAGAAAACAGTTCTCTCATGGCTTTTAATTTTCATGAATAGCAGCTG
Organism: Fringilla coelebs; assembly: GCF_963513975.1. Lineage (NCBI taxonomy): Eukaryota > Metazoa > Chordata > Aves > Passeriformes > Fringillidae > Fringilla > Fringilla coelebs. The sequence continues at coordinate 103,414,295 of NC_140028.1, read as the reverse complement.
TCCAGGAATCTGCAATTGTGAAGTCCCTCCCATCTCTTGCAGCCTTCCCACAGCAGTGCTCATGAGCCATGTCAGGTTACTGGGTACTATTCTAAAGATGAGCTGTTCAAGAGCAAAGGTTCTCTTTATTTATCTCTGAGATCATCTTCAGCTCTGGGAATAGAGGTCTTCTTCTTCTTTCCCTGGGGCAAAGGGTCCTCATCACTCTCTCTCTGTTCAAACTTCTTATGGGATCACAGCTACTTCAACATCGGCTTGCTTTAGCACAGATGCCTTTGCTCATATCTACAGTTTGAACACTTCATCCTCTGTACTTTTCAAGGAGTTACAGGGAAAAAGAGTCTGATGTATCAATTATATCTACTCCATAGCCTGACAAGAGGATTTCAGCCCAGGACTGAGGCATCTCCTCAATCCCTCTGAGGTTTGGCTTCTTACTGATGTTCATGTCTCATGTTGTTCTCTCTGTATGTTTACTCTTTCTTTTTCTTTCCCTTGAGAGAGAAAATTGATGTTTGTAGGTTTCATCTGTGCACTAAAAGAGTTAATATCTCGCTCAGGGTCTGCAGATGGTTATGTGACCCAGGCCAGGCGGTGGGTGGCTGAAGCAGTTGCGATGATGGATCTTCAGGCTGCACTGGGGGAGAGTGTCAGGATCTGGGGGCCCGGCTAGAATGGCAGCAGCTGCTCTGGCCCCATGGTCTCTGGCCCCTGCTTTGTTAAATTTCAATTGCAGGCTGATGGCCTCCTCTCCCCCTGCCCAGTCTTTGTGGAGAAGCCTCAATGGTGGCAGAATCTTGCCTGAGCCAGCCTGGCCTGGGGCTTAGCAGAGCCAGCCTGGGCCTGGGCTGCTCCCGGGGCCTGGCAGACCCCCCAGTCTGGCCCAGCAGCAGAACTGGCCCAAGTCAGCAATTGCCTGCGCCACGGCTTGGCTTGGGCATCCTTTTACACCCTCCCCATCCCAGTGGCCAAACTGCACGGGCCCAGCACAGGCCGGTCTTCCCAGTAAGGGGAAGAAGGTGCAGGAGAGCAGGAAGTAAAGAGAGCTTCCTGGGGGTTTGTCTTAAAATGTGAATGTCACAGAGGTGTATCTAGCTTTTAATTGGCTTATTAACATGCCTATTCTCAAAGCTAGCCAGCAATTAGTGTTGCTAGGCACAGAGGAAGCTCTCAGCAGCTCCCCTCAGAAAAATTCACTTCCATGGGTGGCTCAAATGCAAAACCATCACACTTATCTATTAATACATTATTTTTATATTTTTCAGTGGTACGACTTTTGGGCATGTGAGCATTTACATGACATTCTTTCAGAGTCATGTTTTCTACCCATGCAGCAATGTCCTGCAACAATGCAGCAGCCCAGATGGGTCTACCCCTGCATCATCAATTGATCTTCTTCCACTGCTGCAGCTACCCCTGTACAGGGCATTAGCCACCATCCATGTTCAAGCCACTTTTCATGTTCACCAATCTCAACAGCTAGCAGGATGGCCTTCACTTCTGCAAATTGGCTCAACTCACCTTCCCCTCTAGCAGCATCAGTGACTCCTTGTGTGGGACTCTAGAGAGCAGCTTTCCACCTCTGATGATTTCCTATCAAACAGCAGGATCCATCAGTAAACAGGGCATAGACTCTTTCATTTTCTCATAGCTTGTTTTATGGTGGTGCTTCTTGAGCACAAGTCACCACTCAGGCAATGCTCAAAAAATCTCTGCCTTCTGGCCAGTCCATAATCTCTTCCAGTATTCCTGGGAAACTGGCTTTTCCCATTCAGGCTCGTTGTGCAATCAGTAATACCAACTGACTCCATGTAGTGCTGGTCATATTATATGTTGAAGGGGTATTTTCTTTGAACATCCAGCATAACAGGGGTAATCACAGTGCCAAAAGGAGACATATTTATGTTCCAAAAACTTTTGAGGTGGTTCAAACGTCCTCAAAGGCTGCTAATATCTCTTTTTCTATCAGAGTGTAGTGGGCTTCTGATTGTCTATAACCTCAGCTCTAAAACCTTGACCTTGGGTTTCTCTTGATGTTCTTTGGAAGAGGCTCCAGGTGAGACCATGCTTCCTAGCTGCAGTGTAGAGTGCATTTCACATGGCTGGTCCTGTCCAAACAGGCCCAAGAGCTACCACACAAGCTATTTCCTATCTGATCTGCTCAAAGGCCTGTTGATGCTCAAGGACCCACTTGACTTGGTTCTTCTTCCAGGTCACTTGATAGAGGGGGCTAACAAGTTCAATATAACCTGGAATGCGCATTCTCCATAACCCCACAAGGCCTAGACAAACCTGTATTTCCTCCTTGTTAGCTGGTGGAGACATAGTTGCTATATTATTAACCACATCCAAAGGCACATGATGGCATCCATCCTGCCATTTTATTCCCAAGTGCTGGATATCCTTTGCAGTTCCCTTTACTTTGTTTTATGGCACAACCAGCTTTCAGAAGGATTTGGATTATTTTCTTTCCTTTTTCAAAAACTTCTTCTGCTGTATTGCCCCACACAGTGGTATTATCAAGACATTGTGGGTGTTCTGGAGCTCCACCTTGTTCCAGTGCAGTCTGGATCAATCTAGGGCAAACAGTTGGGTAGAAATACTACCCAACTCGTGCAGTTGATTCCAGGTATACTGGACACCCCTCCAAGGGAAAGCAAACTGTGGTCTGCATTCTGCCGCCAGAGAGATTGAGAAAAATGCACTAGTGGTATCAATTGTGCCATACCATTTGGCTTTCTTTGACTCCAGGTCATATTGAAGTTCCAATATGTCCAGTACGTCAGCACTCAGGCAGTGTGACTTCATTCAGGCCATGATAGTCTACTATCAACCTCCATTCCCAATTAGACTTTTGCACTGGCCATATGTTAAAGGATGAGTGTGTCCTGCTGATCACTCCTTGGCTCTCCAGTAGACAAATTAGTTCATGGATGTGAATTATAGAATTTCTGTTGATGCAATATTGCCACTGCTGCCCTGTCCTGGTAGCAATTGACACTTGCTGGTCTTCAGCTTGAAGCAATCCAACAATGAAGGGCTCTTACAGGAAGTCAGGCATTGTGGATAACTGTTTGTTATTCTCTGCATTCACAGTAGCTACACTAAAAAGGCCATCAATACTCGTTGGGATCCTTGAAGTACCCTCTCCTCAGGCAGTCAATGTCAGGGATACAAGGGGCCTCTGGGTCAGTCACAAGGGAGTGTTTTTCCCACTTGTAGCCTGTTAAACTTACCTTAGCCTCAAATACAGACAGCTCCTGGTATTCCCCTCTCACTTCAAAGAGCCAGATGTGTTCCGCACTGTGTCTTGATGGCATCAGTGTGTACTAAAGCTTTATATGTCTGTGCATCTGATGTGCCAGGCCATTGAATCCACATAGTCTGGCCATCCCTTTCCTCTTCTGGGCCAAAGGCAGGGACTTCTATTTCTGTTCCTGGTCAGAGTATTCACCATTTGACCTTTGCAATGCCAGATCAGAAGGTCCCTCTTCAGGGTTAAAGGAAATTATTTTAGTTCTTTTATGTCTGGGAGATTGCTGATTGCCTTCTTGTCTCTCTGCAGCAGCTACACTGACAGTCTTCTTGGGTGACTTCTTAGCAGCTCTCTTCCCTCTCTGTTCATGGACACAAGCTTCTAGCTTAAAGGTAGATTCACCACCCCATTCCTCATATCGTCCCCCAGTCATGAAGAAAGAACCAGAGTTAGCTATCTGGCCTCCACCTGGGACTTCGCTTCTCTCTGACTGAGGCAGGACAGAACTGATCTCTTGGGCTGCCCCTAAAAGCTGGGCTGCTGGTTCATGGGTATGTGAAACTATGCAGAGTTTCTGCTGCATTTCAGACCAGGAGGATTCCATTTCTACAGCTGATGTATGCATTTACAGGTAATATTATGCTATGAAGCTGCTGGAATATGATGCAGGGGCTCTTTGAACCACCTTCCTCCACATGGCCATTGTGCAAGGGACAACCTCTGGATCTTTAGGGACCTTATCCTTTTTTAGATTTCTATAGATGACTTCCAGCACTGCTAATTCTCTCAGATACTGTATAACTTCTACTGCGGTCGTCCACTTTCCTGTGGAGTTTATTCCCTGTACAATTCCCTTCACTTTGTTTTATGGCAAGACCAGCTTTCAGAAGGATTTAGATTTTTTATTCTTTCCTTTTTCAAAAACTTCTTCTGCTGTATTGCCCAACACAATGATATCATCAAGACATTGCAGGTGTTCTGGAGCTCTACCCTGTTCCATAGCAAATAGTGGGGCTTCCATAAATGATCTTAAAAGATCTTCCTTAAATTAATATCTTGCCCTCACGCTTGAGAGGAGCTGTCCACAGAGGCTGAAATTTGCTCATTCTTTTCCAATTCCTCTTTCAACTTCCCGATCTCTAGCAAGGGATCCCAGCTGTTGGACTTCCTGTTCTTCTAACTGCTGACCGTTGGCTCCATCATCCCAGCATCGAAGAAATCTGCTCATCTGGCTGGTGACTGTAGTCTTTTCACAAGTCTCAAAGCTCTGATGAGGTCAGAGTAACTTGGGTTTTCTGTTTGATTTGCCTCACTCCTTTCAATTTCTGTGTTGAAGGACCTGCTGTTGAAGGATCTGCTTCTTCCATCAAAACTCTCCTCTCTTTTTTCTTCTTCTTCTTCCTCTTCTTCTTTTTCCTCCCTTCCTAATCAATGGTATGGGCCTGTTATTCACCTTGTCAATTTTTTTTTCACTACTGGGGTGATTACTTTAGTTACTGTGGTTTGAGTTCCTGTCTCAGTTGAAGTGTCCTCAAATGCAGTTTGGGTTGCTGCCATAACTACAGTCCTCTGAGAGTATGGAACTGTGGTTCAGTAGGCACAGGCCAGGTTCAGGGTGAGAAGCTGCTAGTGTTCATTGGGGTAGGCAAGACACCTTTTCATCAGTTGATGAGCCAGCTTGCCAGGGCTGATCATCTGTTCTGGTGTAAAGCCTCAAGTAATGGGAGGCGATAATTACCCTAGAAACTTGCCCAAATCCTTCCATGCACCCTGCCACCCAGAAGGTGAATGCCTCAGGCAGATTTCAATATCTCCTCACAAAATTTTTCTCTTACATCATGGATGGCACCAGATTCCATAAACTCCATAGCAAACCAGCAGTATTAGTTGGTATTATTAACAATATAAAATAACTTACATAAGTATGAGCAAAGACTGTGGAAGACTGCATTATAAAAGCATTCAAATCAGTCTCAGGCAGGGAGAAGGAGGTGTATTCCTTCATCGCCCACATAAGCTAGCTCCCCCAGCATAACAAGGTCGTCAGTGTAAAGGAAAAGCACATAGCCACTGTTAGTATTAACATGTTCTCAAACTCAAAAGAGAGAGATAAGCAATGCAGCTGACAAACTCCATGTCCCACAAAGAAGCTTGCTACTTGATAAATGCTCTTTATAAATATGTATATTTATATATTACTGATTTTGTCTCGCAGCACACATTAGATACCAAAAAGACTGTAGTGGGTTGACCTTGGCCACTTCCTGAGAAGCAGGATTTCAGCACACACTTCTGGAATGGTTGCTTCAGAAGGCAAAAGTGGTAACATAACAAATGTCCCCCGTTCCTCCTCTCTCCCATAGCTTTTGTATTGGAGCTGATGTCATACGGTATGGAATATCCCTTTGGTTTATTTGGATCAGCTATTTTGGCATAGTTGTGTCCCCTACCAGGATCTTGCTCACTCCCAGTCCCCTTCATAGGAGGCATGGGAGAGAACTGCTGGGCAGTAGCAAAACCACTGGTGTGTCACCAGTACCTTTCTGGCTACCAATGCAAAGCACAGCACTTTGAGGGCTGCTAAGGGAAAATGAACTCTATCCCTGCCAGACCCAATAAGCAAGTGAAGTGTGGAGTCCTGAAAAGATTCAAATTAATATCAGCAATAGATTAGCCATGAAATCCACATGTTTAGACATGAAGAGGCTTAACAACACAAAGCAGGAACACAGATAGAATGTGACTGACTTTACTGCTTTGAAAAGCATCTGTTTCCAAGCCTGCGAACTGCTGACACAGTTTATGGGAAATAAAATAAAATAAAATAAAATAAAATAAAATAAAATAAAATAAGAGCCTCCTTTAAGCCTAGCACTGTATATTGCTTGGTGAAGGGCAGTTACAGTCTGAGTGACATTTCTAATGGCACAGCAGCCTAATTTATCATCTCTGTATTGATGAAATTGTAGCCCAGACAGGAGAATGCTGCTGCTTCCTTTAAAAATTCACAGCCTGCCAATTCAGCATTTTCTCTTTTTTTTTCCACCCAGGACCATCATGAGCAATTGAAAGTAATTTTTCACTTGATCAATTAAGTAAATAGGAGGGTTTTTAATGTTCGTAGCAAGGAGTTGTAAGGTTCTGACAGTGAAAATAATGCCTCAAAAAGTGCTTCATCATTATCATTATTTCTTTGAACACTTGAATACTATGAGCAGCCCACCTTGAGGTCCATAAAAAGAAAGGCAAAACCTGTGCAAAACTAGGGAGGAGGAAGAGAATGACAGAAACTCTGGCCTTCGCCTTCCTGCCCCCCCCCCCCCCCCCCTGCCTCCACTGCTGCCATCCAAGGTTTTTCACAGCTGGGAAAAGAAAAACCTCCAAAAGATGAGACACCCCCAAGCCTTGGATGCCTCCAGCCTGGGGAAAACAGTAACCTACTGTGACACACACAACTTGTGGAAACCCTTCTCTGCTTCTGCATCCTCTGGTGTGAGCAACAAGAGTGGACCAAAGTCAGCTACAGGGACCACATGCTGCATCTACTTTTCAGAAAGTAAGTGACTGCATTCCAGATAAGCTGCTAACCCTCAATATTGGAAAAGCAGATAAGCTACTCCAAGTAGCAGAGACAAAAAAAAAAAAAAGGGGGCAAAAACTGCTTTGCCCACCACTCCCCTCAGTGGACAGGTAACAAGTGTGGTTGGTAAACTCTCCTATGCTTGCAAAGTAATTTTAGCTTTTTTCCAACTTTTCTCTACTTTCCCCTTTCTCTCTCTTTGCCTCTTTTACAGTTAATAAAGTGAAAATTATCAAATATTTTTTGGTACCAACATGTAAATTATTTTGTGTTTTAATTTTGTTTTGGGGAATATTTGAACCTGAAATGGTTTCCGCAACTCACAGGGGTGAAGTCTCCACCACAATTAAGTGGATTGTAACATTTAATCACAGGGCACAAATCCCTTAAAACTCGAGTGCTGATTCCAGAAAATCAATAAATTGCTAATTTTTCAGATTGATAATTTTTTGTGTTAGAGAAAAAAAGCAAGATACCCTTATGAGTCTTTTTCCTTCTTTTCCTTCCCCTTCCCCTTCCCCTTCCCCTTCCCCTTCCCCTTCCCCTTCCCCTTCCCCTTCCCCTTCCCCTTCCCCTTCCCCTTCCCCTTCCCCTTCCCCTTCCCCTTCCCCTTCCCCTTCCCCTTCCCCTTCCCCTTCCCCTTCCCCTTCCCCTTCCCCTTCCCCTTCCCCTTCCCCTTCCCCTTCCCCTTCCCCTTCCCCTTCCCTTCCCTTCCCTTCCCTTCCCTTCCCTTCCCTTCCCTTCCCTTCTTTGTAAAACATTGTAGCTGTTTGCTTTTTGATGAAATTAATGCAAGGTGCTCCTCAAAAGGGGAGTGTTAAGTGTTTGAAATAAGGTGTTCCGGAGGAGTGGGACACTGGAAAATAATTTAAACAAAGTGCACCTCAGGAATGATCACCCCTCTGTGTGTGTTTTTTATGAAACGTATAGAAGGTGTCTTTCTAGGGTGAAGGATTTGTTATAGATGTATGGTTAATTCATGCTATAATAAATATGTGTGTGTATAAAACATGACATGAATCCACCGCATGCCCTTGACCACTCCAGCTGGGAGCATAGTCCTATTTTTATTCAATCAGTTCCCGGACCACGCTAAAAATAATATCAAGTCCTTAGCTTAAGAATGAAGCTTTCCCGGGCCATGAATGTCGTCTTCCCTGAGATGATTCAGCCTTTCAGGAGAAACAATGCCGTGAACAGATTACATCAGTCATCCCGAAGCACCGGCACCACCCGAGTACATGTGAAAGACAGCTATACAGACATCGAGGCACGCCTTTTGCATCCATATGGACTCGGTTACACATATGAAGAAACACAAGGGACATCCTATTATTCAGGCCTCAAGGAAAATTGGGGATATAAGCAGACTGTATGAGACGGTTGGGGTGAACCTCCGGGGAGACGCTGGCACTCTGTCAGTCGGATCCAGGTTCACCCAGCGCCAAATTCTGGAATTGACGCTGTCTTGGCTGTGGCGGATTTTGTATAATTTGTAATTAATATAAAAAAATCTTAGTCAATTTTTTTTAATTTGGCTGCGGATTCAATCATTTATAACAGATTGAAATTTGAAAATTATCTGTAATTTATACAAGGTACCCTCTGGAAAGAATCACTTCACCTTCATGATGCAACTTTATAAAATATTATTCCAGAGATAAAGGGTTCATTTAGAAATTACACAAGGTACCCTCCAGAAAAATCTACCACATTTTTATGGTAACATAAAACATAATGCACAAGCTCTTATGGAAATTAATTTCCAATATATGTCTGGGTGGGGCTTGCCCAGGCTTGTCTGCCCTTTGCTGCTTGACTGAAAGGCGGCAATTGCGGCGGGTCCACCTCAGAGACACCTTTCGATGTTGGAAGCTGCAGCTTGCCCTAGGGACATGCACAGACAGGCAAAGCTCCAGTTTTACCTCTGTGCAGATGTTTTAAGGCAAATGGTGAAGGAAAAGGAGTGGATTCTGCTAGAGAGTTCGATCCAGAGTTTATTCCAATGGTAGGCTTCTGAATCCACTAACCAAACTACTAACCAAAACCCGACCACATGGCTGCTAGCACTTTTAAGCCTCAGGAGAGGAGGAGGGCAGGGCTAGGGATCCCACCAGCCAGGTGCAAGGTGGGCAGGTCTCAGGTGCAAGAAACAACTGGGTGGGCCAATGGGCTCCAGGGATGCAGGGCATCTTTTGAACTCTGCCAATCACTCGATGCTCCTCTGGAATGCCAGGGTTGACCGACAGCACCAACAGGGGTCAGGGGTGGAGAGAAGGAAGTTGATTGACAACCTGGGAAAGGACAGAACCGCCTGAGACCAAATATGACAACACACTGCTACAAGCTCTGGTCAATTTATTGGATCAATTTGGTGCCAAACACTCTCCTCCAGGAATAAGCACAAAATTACTGGTGTAATATCCAAGAAATTGTTGAGCTAATCTCTACCCTGCATGCAGGTGCAAAAGTCAAAAAAGAGAAAGGAAAACCTATTGCTTGTTCTGTCTTAGGTGCTGTTGTCTTAGCTGCAGTTGAACACAATGAACACCAACAAAAAGCTGATATGGAAATTATTGCATCGTTACAAGATTTGGTTAAAGTATCACAACTGCAACTGACAAGAAACTGAAGAAGATGAGGCTAACACCTGTCTCCTCCAGGAGGAAATAAGAAACCAGAAAGCTACTACCCATGTGCTCCGAGAGGAGCTGCTTGTGAGATTAGCAAGTGAAACAAAAAGGGAGTTAAAGCTGGAGCTATCAAAAAAAACATATCCCCTCTGTGACTTAGAATCTTTGAGTAATCAATCAGAGAAGCTGCCAGTCTCACTTTGTCCCTTAAATAAGGTAGAACACATGGGTTCAGATGATGACACACCTTACATAACTGTGGAGGCCCATGAGCCTATTGGGAAAAGGGGAGTGGCAATGCCATGGAGGGCTCCAGACGTCCCCCATAGGTTATGGTGAAACAGAAGGCTTTCCCCATGGTGCACTGCAGTATTGTGCTAATTTACCCCAGTTCTGAATTTCCCATTGGCCATTTCCCATTTCCATTGGCCATCTCTACTTCTTTTACCCCTATATGGTCTTCTAGAATATTCCCCACTCCCTGTTTCCCCACTGGTTAATGTAACCCTACCTGTCGACCCTGGCAATCCCTATTGGCTCCTGCCCTTTGTACCGCACCTATGGCCTCAGTTGATTGACCCTGAAGCTTTGCTCCACCTCCTCTTTTGCATATTTATACCCTGGACCCTCCACAGTCCGTTGTCTTCTGTCCCTAGACCCCTTCAGCACTGGACCCTAATAAACCCTCGCTGGAACCCCATACAGAAGATCCTCCCATGTCACAACTGCCTGGTAGCTGTGGTGTGTTTGAGTGCGAGTGCCTTTCCAAACGTTCTCCCTCCGAGAAATTAGTGGGGGAGTTAGTGGCACTGACCATCTCGCCTTGCCATTACATATAATCATGAAACATATCCCATATATGGCTACTGAATTGATTAAATTAGAAAAGGAATATAGCGAAACCCCTATAGAATCTGAGACTGAGTGTTTGGAGAGTCTCTCTTTCTTGGGGTGACCAAATTCTGTAATCAGAAAAAGAGACAGAAGGGTTCTGGGGGGGCAGGGAATGACCCTGATCTCTTACCCAAAGAGCGATTTTTTGGGCTGGTGTATTCAACCCCCTGCAGAGAGGAGATCCCCTTGCTATAGTGGGAAACATTAATCAGATTGTAGAAAGCATGAAAAAGCTGCTTGTTTACAAATGATGCATGATAGGGAGTTAACATCATGATATGAATCCCCTATGATGATGACTGTAGACCCTGAAATAATGATATCTCTTATGAGAGGCTGCCCTGAAGCTATGAAAGCCATAGGCATCCAGCTAAAAGGACAAATAGAAAGCCTCACAAAAGGGGAAAGAGCTGTAGCCACCTTGGAGGCAGCTATTATTCCAAACCATAACTGAGAAAAAAGTAAAATTTGGACCTGGGGGTAGGTGGCACAAGAATAAATTAATTATGGAAGAAAATATGACCCAATACCTTCAAGTACAATTGATTTTAAATCAATTCAGCACACCTAGTGCAAAACAACTGTGCCTCCAGTAAGACTCCAAAAGGCCATGTCCTCCCCTGGGCAAGGAGGACGAGCTAACACAGGGAAGAACACAAGGAAAAAGAAATGCCATGTGGAATATGGGCTTACAAAAAGGGATCCCAAAAACCCTTTTGGAATGAATGAATGGCCAACCCGCTAATAAATTAGAGGTTTTAATTATATTGGTCATCCAATCCAAACACCACCACCATCACCATCACAATCTTAATTGCTGATTAAGAAACCACCCTTTGGTAAACAAATCGCCATAACACATTCCACATGTTCACAATACCAGGCGCAGCAAGTTAAGATTAAAATTGTTTCTCATTCTTTTCTCTGATCTTCTCACCACCTTCCTCAGGATGATGCCTGGGAAAGTTGTGTTTCTCTCTGTGGCCAGAGAGCTGCTGCCACAGTCCTGTGGGAAGAAATGACACAGACAGAAAATGTGTTTGGAAAGACTAGAATCTAATTTTGCACATATACATACATATATGGATAAAACACATGCAGTATACAGCCTATTTGAGTAAAACATTTTAGGGTATTCTACAAGCAAAATACAGTTCTTAGAAAATTCCTAGAGAAAAATCACATTTCATAAGCAGGAGGCTTTAAAGTGCATTCCTTTTAGCATTGTGTTTAGGCAGTGACCCAGCCCTGCTGCTGGAGTCACAACTTGTGGTGGTGGTTAAGATCAATATCACAAACATTAAGCACAGAGTATAAAGGATGAAAATAACTGAAACATGGTAACATCAGAGTACTTGGGCAGTGAATATATCTAGTAAAATATTATAAAAAGGTGTGAGATCTTGAGGTGAGTGCACCTGAACTGGTCCTTTCTTAAGGGAGAGAAGGGCAACAGTAGCATTGGGAAAATACCTTGTGTTTTTTCAGGTGACAATCAGCCTTGATTTTAACATGGCTGTCAAGCACTAGCGGTACCGAGTGGTGACAGCTGGTGGAGTTTTAATGTTGAACATGGTTACAAACTTGTAGTGTATAACAATGCTAATTACAGTGAGTAAATTTTTAGAAATAGAAATAATAGAATTGGTAGGTGGCAGGGATACTTCTAACAAGAACCCTTAAAGAGTATTCAGACAGGTTTCTGTACAACAAATTTTGCTTCACAAACTTTGAAACTCCTTGGAGGAGCCAACAATGGTTTTCTCCATTTTTCCAAGGTCCTGATCCGAACAATGACAAAGCCACTGAGTTGTCATGGATTAAAAGAGAATTGCAACATATGATCTTAAATTACTTAAATAACTAGATAGCAATGGGGAGAAAAATAAAAAATACATAAAGCTATTTAAAAGTGTGATGAAATGGTCAGGATTCATAGTAAAGAAGGATTGTTGCTTCTGCTATTCAATGTGCTTCTCCAGATGTGATTTGGAAAAGCTGTGGGTAGAAGAAGAAAGCAAGTGGGAACAGAAATGAAAAAAAATTGAAGAAATAGAGAAGAAGAAGAAGCAGCAGCTTACTTAAGTGTAGTTGGCAAATCCACCAATTCAGTGTTGGTTAGTGCAGAAAGATGCATATAGAGAGAGGCAACACTAACTCCAGAAGTCCACATGTGACTTGGGCTAAACATTAATTAGGATTTTTTATAGAGAATTCTACAGAAACTACTGTTCAGTCCTGAAAGAGATTCAAAAATGAAAGTAAAATTTTAAAATCTATTCAGAAAAGCAAAGAAGGTAAAAGACAAAGTGTAATTACATTATTTTAAACATTTCTGGTGTACCTGCAACTCGAGCAGTATGCAGTGCTTGTTCTCTCCTTTCAAAATGAGATTAAAACCAAGAAGGATATAGAGAAGAGCAGCAAGGAAAAAGAAAAGTAGACTAGGTTTGCCTGTGAGGAAAGAAAAAAGAGGACTGCAAAGGGACAATTGAAGTAGTATATGAATCACCAGGGGCTTGGGGAAAGAGGCTTGGGAAGGAATTGTTTCTCTCTTGGGAAAAAATTTGCCACTGTTTCTCAAAGTGCAAAATCTGAGAGGAACTTTTACACAAGGGACATGTTCAACTCTGAAATTCAGGCCCATGGGACACTATGTACTGAAAGAATGCATGGGATCAAATCCAACTAAATTAGTATCATAAAAGACAATCACTGTTATTTACATTGAACAGAATTTGAGCTAAGAACAATTTTAATGTTGTGCTATATGTTCTTTTTCTAGTGAGTGAAGAAAGAGGACCCTTTGTAACCCAGCCTCCTACCTGCATCCTCTTGAATACCTATCACACTGTGAGATGAGGACACTTATTCTCAGTAGTGTTAGGAAAGGAAAAAATTTCCCATGCTGTCTGAAATAGGAGCAGTTTTAACTGTGATAGGCAGAAGGTCACATTGAGAACACCATAAGAAAACCATAAGAAAACAGCCGAGGAAAGCATTGACTTAATTTGACAGGAGGTAATTCACATACAATTACTTTGTGTATGTAATTCTTTTAAGACCAATATTTTAGTACTAAGTGAGCATATTCTGCAATAATAAGGCTATTGAATTAATTTCTAACAAAATGTCCATTATATCGTATAGTTAAATCATACACTTAGTTTTAGTTAGAATTACAGCTGCTGTCAATGCAGTGCAGCCTGTGCAATGATTCCACAATGTTCTCTGTCTGCCATTCCAGAAGAAGCCTCTTTTATCTCTTCCTCTTCTAACTCTGGTGAATATGTTGAGTTTTCTTCATTCTTCCTCTCTTTTCAAACACCTTACCTCTCACTGGATGTTCCTCCAATTTCTTTTGTAAGACAGGGAAATAGTCTCCTGGGTTGTGAGTAGGCCTCCTCAGGTAATGCAGTCGAGGTTTGATGACTGGTGGTGACAAAGGAAGAACAATTATGGTTACTATGCATAGATTTCACTCACTTGTGGAGAAGAAATGGATTCCTCAGAAGCTGTATCCATCCCATAGCCTATCTGTACAAAGGAGGGCTTCTCAGCCTAAGAGCCAGGATTCTTTTGGGTTAACGGGCAGTTACAGACAGTTAGGAAAAAGTTCACAGAAAAAAAAAAAACGTTTAAAAATATAAATCATAAATATAGATGTAAAACTCTAAAATGAAACATGGGCAACTCCAAAACTGAAAGTAGGACAATTAAGCACTACACAATACTGAATCATGAAATCATGCCCTTATTCTTACACCTCAGCAGACTACATCAACACAGGAAAGAACATTCTCGTGGTTAGAAAACAACAGTTTAGACAGTAGATGAAACTGCCAAACTAAATGAAGAAGCAACTTTATACTTACCTATCTACATATATACAGCAAAACACTTCACTGTTTTCAAAATGTTGTTGGTAAGGGTAATTTTAAGGCAATAAATCTGAATTGAGATAATGTTTCTCAGAATTCAGGAATAGGTAGATTTGAGGCATTTTTTATGATTTTCCAATAAATTACAGGCCATTGTGAAAGTTGGAAGTGGTCTACATAAAAATCTGACCATTCTCAACTTCTTGACTCTGTTTATTTTAACCTACATCTTGCTTTCTTACATAGATAGACTAAAAAATTAACCATGACCATGATCAAAATATTTTAATCTTATGCTTAGTTATTATTTGCAAAATAACCAATTGAATAATTAGTATGATAAGGAGTTAAAAATAGAAGTCATTTGTCTTTGCAGGAATGCTAAGAAGCAAAAAATATTCCACTGTGGGAGCTAGCTAACATCACTGATTCAAATGCTGCAACAGCCACATTCCCATCTTGCTAAACTCCTCAAGAGATTAATCATACCCTAAAATGTCTTGGGAAACAAAAAGCTATGAATTTTCTAAACTTTAGAAATGTGCTTCCAGATTTCTGCATAGTCATAATCCTTCCTGTTCTCAACTAGATCGGTTTCACATTCATTAAAACTTAATAGGTTGGTTGTGATTCTCAGGACCTTCATGCATGGAGTGATGCAAGTATTTTTTTCTTTTTTTTTTTCCTTTTAATTTAGGGAAAATAATTCTTTTTTAAGATCATGTCTATCATCAAGGCAATGAAAGCAGAGAAAACATATTTAGTAGCACTATGTTGGTAGTGCCAGGGTAGACAAGAATAGTTACACAAGTAGCATCATGCAGACTATGTGTTGTCCAGACACTAATTCAGCAAGGAGGCTGAGTGCATTAGCCGCTCTGTTTGCTCTGACCAGGGAGATGTGCAACCCACCATTTTATAGTTGAAACCTTAGATTCAGCTAGGATAGCATGCACATAGTATTTCCTCTTAACTCTTCTTTCATACAACTCTTTCTTTGCTTCTTGGAGAGATGCCAATGGATATAAACACCTGGGCCTATGTCTACATCACACCTTGATTTGCATACCAGATGAAAGAAAGGATGTCAAAGCTGATGCTTAGTAGACAACTGCACACAAAAAACAAACCTTGTCTGCTAATAAAAATCATCTTTCTCCCTTTTGCAGCCTTTGTCAAGAAAGGAGGTTTTCTGTAATTAGCATAAAGATCTGCAGGACAGAGGAGCGGGAGTACCAAGACTGTGTTTCATTAGAGTGGTTAAAGAAATTGTCTAAACTTAGAGAGACTCTGTCTCCCAGGAGTGTTAAGAAAATCTGTGGTTATACAAAATTCACTTTCATCCAATGAGACACCTCAATGAAAGTTCAAAGATAGCTACTTCTTGGTCAGTCACCATGACACCAGAGAGGTCTCCTCTATTATCTGCTGTGGAACCAGGAGCAGAAGCTGTAAGAATTGGGATGCAGAGATATTACCAGTGTTCTGAGTGCTTTGCAGCACCCACTGCTGCCAGGACTGGGAAGAATTCTCCCCCCCCCCCCCCCCCCAAAAGGCCTGTGGTCCCTGAAATAGCTCCAGTCTGAGGGAGAAGAGGGTTTGGACATCTGCTGGGAGGTTTAACCAACCTGTTGGATGAAGTGGAAGTGGATTTTTTCTCACATGCTCAGGGAATAGTAAACCTCTAATGCTGAGGTCAGGGCAATTTTCCCCTTGGGCAGATTTGCACTCATCCCTGGGGGCATTTTTTCCTTTCTTTGCAGTATCAAACCTGACCACTGGTCAGGCTCCTCCAGTCCCTTTTGACCAGGTTGCTGCCGGCTGTTCAAGCACCATGAAGATAGACTGTTGTGCCTCACATTAATTCTTCTTTTATCTTCTTCCTTTGTGTGATTGTTACTGAAACTAATTATTCATGTTCTTTTCAGGAAACAGTGTTTTCTAGGCCTGTATTTCTTCTGCTGCTTTCTGTAGCTCTGTTAGACAGAAAGACTGCAAAGGATGTTTTGTTTAAATTAAATTGAGATGAATCAATCAGCTTCAGCCTGCACATGGGCATTGTGTTAACACTTGTGAGCAGGGCCTGTGAAATGGTTTCAGAAAAATAATGATAAATAAACCCAAAAATAAAATCCTGATTCCAGCTGTAGCCTTTGTGTTATGTGTCTTTGAAAGCATTTTTGGTGCTGAAAAACCCCATGGCATTTCAGGCAAATGAAATTGCTTTTCACCATTTAAATCGTGGTGTGCAGGGAATAGAAATAGAAATAAATAGAAATAGAAGTAGAAATAAATTATAATAGGATCTAGAAATAGGACTAGAAATAGATATAGAAATAGAACAGAGCATGTTACTCCTAGAATTCTCTATGAAAAGCTAAGATCCAGGTCTGAGGGCTCCACCCTGGAGAACTGCTCTCTGCAGTGCTGGTCCCAGGCTCTCCAAGGAGACAGGGGCACACAGACTGGAAGTCCCAGTCTGAGCTGGGATCAGCCCTGGATCCTTGGGAGAAGATGGTGGGGGTCTAGGGTAAAGCTGCTCCGATACACTAAGACCTATGTGCACTTCAATTTCCAAGCCACAGAAATGAAAGTATGGTCACTCACTGATTGCAAAAGATAATAACCTGGGTACATCAATACCCCTGCTGTGTTTTCTCATCACACTTCATCCAGGCTCCTTGAAGAAATGTTTAGTTCAACCACTTTGTACTCAAAAAAAGGAGTCATTCTAAGAAGCAGAAGATGTGCCCATGGCCTCTGGGCTCCCTATGGTGCTGTGATATGCTGTTGAGTTGCCAGTTGACTCTGATCTGACCAGCGGTCAAGTCAAGGTAGGAACACTGTCGGAGCTCTCACCTTTTATGAGGTGGCTACCTCACCTCATAAAACTTGACCAGCTGTCTGACCTCTTGTGTGATTCTTCCTCTCTCATACTTAAAATTGACAAAGGTATAGATACAAAACACAGCAGTGAAGCAGATTGACCAACCTGCTGGCAAAGAGATGGATGGGATCATACCCACACATTCCTTTTTCGGTCATACTCACTACTTTAGAAGTGATATTAAACATAATATGATAAATCTTCCCCTTTTAATTCAAGATGCTGAATGCAATTTGCACAAAAACCAGGAAGACAATAATATTTACTCAATTGGAAAATTGTGTGTGTGTGTTAACACCAGACTGTTTCCTAACTACATGTTAGTGGTTGCCTCCAGGAAAACCAACCCTGCCAAAACAAGATCTATATAGAACACAGAGAAACCACACAATAATGGCTGTAAATAAAATGTCATCAGCACTGGACTGTATGCATGGAAAACCTTCTAGTATTATCTACTCCCCAGCACATACTATAAATAACTGCACAGAAAGGACATATTTTCACGCCATACCAGAGCAAATAGATTGCTGTATAAGCCACAGTAACAGGGCATGGGTAGGAAGTTACCAGTGTTAAAATAGCCAAGTCAGAAAAACCTACACTCTTTCCCTAAACCAGTTGGTGCCAAAACATACACTGAGGTAGTAGGTCTCTAACAAAGAGAGAGAGATAAAATACTGGCTAGTTGTTTGTGGAAGTGCCAGATAGAAGGCACCTTCCTATAATTTAAGGTGATATGATCACAGTGAGCATTGCTATTGAAAGCAAGGCATGACTGGCAACAAATCCAATGTGTTTTTTCAAAAAAGGAACACTATTAGGTTGATTTCTCCCCTCTTTTGAAGGTGGATCCTCCCTATTGCTGTTTTCGTAATCAAAACTGTTAACAGATCCCTATGTAGGGAGACATGTTTATAGGGGATTAAATGCTATCATTCCCAAATAAATGAAGAAACTGGGCACACAATAAGAATTTGACCAAGGTCATTTAGCAAGCAATAATGAAGGGACTGTACTTGGTAGCGGTGAGAGATTGGAAAGACTGATGTCTCGAGACATTTTGGGGTGCATGTATGTGGGGAAAGGGGCAGGTAGACCCTTGCCCTGGCAAGGCAATGCACTACCCCTGTACACCCTACCCCCCTGGAGCCTGTATCCCAGCCTGGCAGAACCTGCCAATCCCTGGAGGAAATGCCTCTCATCTACCTCTGGAGCCCCTAATCAAAGTTTTGAGTGGCCAAATGACCAGAACTCCCACCTGGGGAACTGGGCCCAGGAAGACCCAGGGGTATTTAAGGCCAAACATGAGGAAATCACATCTTCACCATACCACCACTTAGAATTTCTATCTAAACACAACTGGAATTCAGAATTTGTGTGTGCTTTTCTAAATATTTTCTATTTTTTCTCTTTCTTCTTCTAATTCTCTCTTCTTGGAATTTTTGGGTAACTTAAAATAGAATGGGCTGAGAATTTCCTTAGCTGAAGGGCCAAGTTCATGCATTGAGAAGTGTTTTATGCTGGCTGAATGTTGTACTAAACCTTTTGCCAAATTCCTCTGATTTTCTGATGTTGCCAGTCAAGTCTTTTTTGTTATTTTGACCTCTTGAGAATATCTTGTCTATATTTCTCCTGTGCATCTAACTCAGAGTACATGAACAACCCTAAGTCCTGTTCAAAACCTCATGAAGCAAGTTGTTTGGGGCCTTACAGCTTTATGCCAAAACCTTCTCTTCTGCATTTATATCCCAACTTGCTTATTATAACAGTGGTCTGGAGGCTCAGAAGTACCACATATAAGGGATGTACAATTTGCTGTTTGCAGGTTCTCATTAACAGATCAATGGGTTAAAAGTGGGATAGTGTTGGAGAAATTAATGAAAAGTCCTGTGTAAGCATTGCTTATTAAAAATAAACAAAAAACCAATGCAAATATGCTAATAGGTATAAAAATGTTTTAATATTATATCTGCTTACATTACATGAGAATTATAGATGTAGTGAGACATGAATGTTTCATTCCTCAATTTTTCCTTGAAACAATGTTTTTCTTCAAAAAGCAAGACCTCTGCAAGATCTCTCCAAAGAGCAAGACCTCTAAATGCCACCTGCAAGAAAATTCTGAGTGATCAAAAGTAGTAGCCACTTTAGAACATTGCTCTGCCTAAGTGGGCAGCTTTACCTTTACCCTATTTCAAAAGTTATCAGCAGTGAATGGAGAAGGGGGATCAAGCTGCTTTTGGTGTTGAAGAATGCTGAGACTAACCTGACTCAACAATTCCAAGGTTAAACATTCCAACTCTTTCCAGACAGAAACTGGCAACAGTGAGGACAAACAAAGTTCCTTATAAAGGAACTGTGGATGAACCAACAAGTTATAGTACTGATAACTTGTCTAAAGCTGCTGAGCTAAAGGCTGCTGAGCTGCAGTGTGCTGTTCTTGGTGTAGATACTCTCTCAGATTGTGATTTCAGTCAAGAGAAAAGTTGAAAGGTGAGATTTACCTTGGGGTCCTTAAATAAGCTAGTTGAATTCTCTACATCAGTTTCCCTCTCTTTAGAAATTACATTGGTAATGCCACTAACTTCTCCCAGGGGGCAAGTGGTAAGAAGTCACAGTTGTCCAAGCAACATTCTCATTATACTTAAAAGCAGCTTGATTATTACTAGGACTCTGTGGGAAGTCAGATGCTGAAAAGTAAACAGCAAGCACCACGCCTGCATCAGATGTAAAAACCACAAAAAAAGAAAAACAAATTAACCCTTCTACAACTTGAATTCAAATGCAGGGGAGAGCTCATTGCTTATATTTGGTAATAGGATGAACATACACAAACTCAGTTACAGAAAAACTGGAAATGTTGAAAAATCTTTTAGAGACCACAAGCCTCTTCATTCTAATCAAGAACTAACAATAAATACATCTTGTTAAAAATTATTTTCAGAACAATTGAAAATATTTGCCATTACTTGGTGTAATTCATTTTGGTTTTCCATTTTTTTCCTTATGAGTCTTTACAAGCCAAATAGGTTTTCTCATTAGTCTACCCACTCAGTCCCAGGAGCAAACTTGCACTGAGTTTTGTTTTCAGCCTGCATTTTAACTTTTTTTCTATTTCCTGAATATAAAATATAGCATTACAATCTGCCTTTTTTCTTCCTTGAAAAATGTTAGAGAACAGGAGTCTTTTGCTTATCTTAATTCAGTTCAGTTCAGGAAAGACGTCTTTATTATCAGTTTATCTTATATAAACATACTCTAAAGTTTATTATCAATCTCGTACATGGAATTCACTGCAAAATGCCAGCTGAGAAAAGGTTATTTTATAATATCCTTGAATTTGGTTAATTTTCCCTTATTGCTCCTACCAAGAGGTTTAATGTTTCTTTATTTAAAACCTGTCCCTGTCAGGTTAACCATAAGAGCAGTGAAATCTACTGTCACAAATAAGCCACAGTGCTCACCTGAAGGTAGACAGTGTACTAGGGCATGACTATGAAGTGTATCATCAGAACAAAGAGAGATAGTCTGCAATTTTTAAAACTCATGGTGGTGTAATCAGCTCCTACCACAACAAAAGAAGGTGGCCCCAACCTGATGGCCTTTACACAGAATATCCTGTATGTGGTGAGCTGTATATGTTTTTTGTTGTTTAGTCTTTGTACCTAGATGCTTCCCTGGGAGTAGAAGAACTTTGCATGCAATGTCCTTTGATTTCAGTGCAACTAAAAGAATCATCAGGCCCTAAGTATTATTTTGCACTAAGCGTATTTGCAAATGCAATGATTTTTGTCATTCAAGTAAGAATAGGGAGGAGAAAAGGGCAGTGAAATATTATTGTGAGAATCTGGGCCTGTAGAAAACCAGAAGACCTGGTAAAAATCTAACAAGAACACTACAAGAACAACAGTAAGCGTTTTTTAAAATTGCATATAAAATTGTATAAAAATATCACGCAAGCAAGAAGAAAATCAAAATCCTTACTCTGTCATTCTACTGCTAGATTTTATACTAGAAAACTGCAATGGCCATAAGTAATTTGGTCTGATAGGTGCATTCCTACAACCAGCAGCAAAGACAGTGGAATTATATATATTCCTCCTGTGACTGGATAACATCTAAACTCAGGGTGTTTTAATACATGTGCTTGGAAGAGAGAACCAAAATAATACAAAATGCCAAGAGTGTGCTATGAAACATGTGAGTGTATGCTGTCTTGTGCTTAAGTCTAAGGGTAAATAAATTTGCTAAAACTGAGTTTCAGGTCCTCGGCCAGCTTGCTTGTAAGTTTTATTCTATGTCGTGGTTAAGTCTGTAGAGCAGGGTGAGCTGAAGCCTTAAAACAGGCCTGCATCCTGGTCCTGCTTGGGTACAGACCAGAATCCTCTGTGCTTACTAGGTACCAAAAAAGATGTTTCAGTGACAGGAAAGCAGTCTCATCAAGTGGAACTGTACAGAGAGCATTTAATTTTAACAGAAAATAATGACCTTGGCAGTGGTCACCTGTGCCGCTTCTGTGTTGACCTTGCTTTTACACAGTAGTCAGACAGGAAAAGGGATATCTGAGATCACAAAATTTGTCTACCCTTGGGAGCAGGAGAAGTGTCATATTAGGACGCACTGACACTAATCTGAGACTGAGAAGACCTGCTCATGTTGTGGCTAATACAAATGGGAAAATCCTCTGTACTTACTTCAGAGGAAGATGAATTATGAAAAGCGAAAGGACAAAGTTTTTTTCCTCCTTTCTATCTGGCCAGCGCTGATGTCAGGTCCATGGAGTAATTTGCAAGTAGTCAGTGCCACAGGGATCCTTCTCTTCCTCAGCCAGCATGTTTCTGCTTTTGAGTGATGATGTTCAGATACCACGCCAGTAAAGCTCTGAGATCACCACTGGTTCAACGCATGAAAGCAAAGTATCTTTCTGTTTTTAATAATTAAATGAGGTGATGGATTTTTAAAGTGTAAAAGAAAAGGACTTGATAATGCTCTCATTTTCTGAGTATAAATGGCTAACTACTACTACTATATTTGTCACGTTCCATCTTTACTAATTTGAATAGGTCATTGTACTTTTCAATTAAAAGACAGATTTGGGAGCCATTGTAGAAATTGCAAGGATTAACAGAAAATTCAGGTAGCATTTACCTTTAGCTAGGTGAGCTTGTGGACCTTCTGATTATAAAGCAGCATACCCTATCAGCTATCTAATTTGAAATATATTTGCTTCCAGACTGAGCTTGTAAGACTTTGTAAATACACATGCAAACATTTTCATACTCGAAGGATAGTTTTCAAAAAACACCACTGTATACCATTCTTCTCTGGCATAACCAACTACATTTTGGAAAGCTTCTGTCCAACTACAAAATTTCTGCTTGAAAAAAGAAACACCTAGAAAAAGATATTTGTCTCCTTAATCCACACATCAGAAACCAGGTCCCCAAATGTCAGATTCATTCTGATGCTAAACATCCTAGAGTAGAAATAGGAATGTGTTTACTACTGCCTGAGCTAAACAAAAGGCTGCAGCTAGCTTCAGTCTGCTTTGAT
The DNA here is from genome assembly GCF_963513975.1 of Fringilla coelebs. Lineage (NCBI taxonomy): Eukaryota > Metazoa > Chordata > Aves > Passeriformes > Fringillidae > Fringilla > Fringilla coelebs. Next base: position 103,391,608 of record NC_140028.1, on the reverse strand, counting down.
TAATCTGAAATGTTTAATTCAATCTAAAATTGAAAGTTTTCCTTTTTTAAAAATTCACTTCATATTTTATTACCAGGGAAAAATAAAAACGTTGATTTCCCTTACCTATATTTTTTCTCAAACATGGAAAATATTAGTGATATCCCTAAACTCTTGCTCTTTGAGACATTTAAATAATTAGCAGGATACAATGAAACACTAAGATGCTGGTGAGACACTAGAGCAGGTTGCTCAGAGAGGCAGTAGATGCCCCTTCCCTGGAAGCATTCAAGATCTGGTCGGATGAGTCTGAGCAACCTGACTCAATGGAAGATGTCCCTGGACATTGCAGGAGGGTTTGGAATAGAAGGCTTTTATATATCCTCTATGCCTTTTCAACCAAAATTACTCTAATACTAGAATTCTCTGAAAACATATTGACACTTCTTTTTCTATAGTGTGTTCAGGAATCCAAGCACTACGTCACTACAAGTCCAAGGTCTGCTAGTTCCCCGAATACAAACCCCAGATAAAGAACAAAACCCTGATACTTGCATCCTCTCTGTTTTAGGTGCCTGGCTTCTCCCTCTCAAACTATATAAACTACTAAACAGTTTCTGGGAAGCAGAAGACATGTGGTGCTCTTTCAGCGAGGCAGAGCTTTCTGAGAGCACCAGCAGTCTCTGTGCAGAAGTGGAAGAATGTCATTTTTATCATACAGCCTCCTAGCCTGTGTTGCCCTCTGCAAAAAGCCTCTGTCTCCTTTGTGCCTACAGATATGTTCTCCCATATAATTTTGTAAAATTTCAGCATGAGGCTAATGGTATGGACCCAATATTTGAAGAATTTTTGGTTTATTCATTGCTTGTGTAGTCTTACTGAGGATGGGAAAGAAAGGCATCTGAAAACAAAATTGCTAAACACCTGGGAAAGTTAGGTAAAGACGCAAAACCAGAAATCCTTTCTCACGCTATAAACATAGGCCATTGGCTGATGAACACCTATTTCTTTTCCAGTTTTTGATTGATTCCTTTGGAATAAAATAAGAGAAAGCATCTATGTATCTTTGATAATTATTTTTTATTATTATTTTACACATTTGCACAGTGGCTGATCTCTAGTTTAACTAGAAGGTGTCCAAAAATACCCAGATGTTATGTATGCATGTATGCTCATGATGCACCAGCACAAGGGTACAGAGTGTTTCAGGAAGGTGAGGGGAAAAAGTAAGGAGGCAACCCCATAATAGATGCTTTCACCTGGCCCTGTGTCTTTGTAGGGTTTTGATTTCTAGATTTCACCTGGCCCCGGGCCTTTGTAGGGTTTTGATTTCTAGATTTCACTTTCACTTTATATATTTTCCCAGCTAATAGTTTTCCCTTATTTTTAAAACAACAAAAAATAATCCACAAAATGCTAAATATCCTCCGTAGCTTACACAAATAAGTTAAAAGAAGGAGACTGTTAGGCCTATCTCTGACTGTCTGTGTATTAAAAAGCATTCTGCTGTACACCTGTGTGCTGAGATCAGTACACTTTTCCTATTGCATCTCTTCTTCGATGGCAAGTCTGATTTGCAGGCCCCAAGAGATATAAAATCTACCACTTCCTTTACTAGCTCCTGTCAATAGTGAATAACCCTAATAATCAAGGAAAATTGTTTTCCAGCCTGATTTCATACCTTTGTGCCAGTGCATGATAAACAAGGACTGACTAGCGGAAGGAAGGAAGGAAGGAAGGAAGGAAGGAAGGAAGGAAGGAAGGAAGGAAGGAAGGAAGGAAGGAAGGAAGGAAGGAAGGAAGGAAGGAAGGAAGGAAGGAAGGAAGGAAGGAAGGAAGGAAGGAAGGAAGGAAGGAAGGAAGGAAGGAAGGAAGGAAGGAAGGAAGGAAGGAAGGAAGGAAGGAAGGAAGGAAGGAAGGAAGGAAGGAAGGAAGGAAGGAAGGAAGGAAGGAAGGAAGGAAGGAAGGAAGGAAGGAAGGAAGGAAGGAAGGAAGGAAGGAAGGAAAAAGAAAGAAAGAAAGAAAGAAAGAAAGAAAGAAAGAAAGAAAGAAAGAAAGAAAGAAAGAAAGAAAGAAAGAAAGAAAGAAAGAAAGAAAGAAAGAAAGAAAGAAAGAAAGAAAGAAAGAAAGAAAGAAAGAAAGAAAGAGAAAGAAAGAAAAAGAAAGAAAGAAGAAAGTATATATCAGAAACAGATGAAGAAAAGTATATAGTTTTTTAAAAAAATGTTATTTTTCTAGTGTGCCTAATCTAAGGCATCTTTAGCCACTGTAAAAGGTAAGAGTAGCAAAAAATGCTGACTAAATAATTTTGCATCTCTGACCAAACACTCTGTTAGGGTATATTTTCCCTGACTCCACAGAGAAGTCTAACTAAGTACAGACTGTCATCACTATGGTATTTAGTTGAGTATTATTGTTATTTGAACAGTGTGCCATCAAAGAACCTGCTCAGGGCTGGAATTCAAATTCTACTACTCTCATTGGGGTTGAATGCTGATGGAGGAAAAAGAGGAGTCAAAAAAATGCCAAGAGGCGACAGCCTGCCACAACATGGAATGTGCTCAGTGTAAATGGTGGAGCCACTGTCCTCCCAGCCCTTCAGTTTCCTCAAAAATTTACACCAGAGCTACTATTGAACCACAAACTCACTAATGGGAACACTATCTCCTCTTCTGTTTCATTTAAATGAGCTGGTTCAGTGAATTGGAATTGAGAGTTCCAAAAACTTCAGGAATTATTTTTATACTTCTTTCTGATAACACGTGATTGAAGTGCAACCTTTTCACAACATGAACGTAATGTAAATCTCTGGCTTTGAAAAAATTCAAACTGAAGTAGAAAGAGCCCCTTAAAGTATATCTAGCCTCAAAAATGAAAATCCCAAATACTAAACACTCTTAAGTATGAATATGTTCACTTTTAAAATGAATTTAATCTAAGCTTACTGCTGTAATTTTTCCTAGTATCACAGGATGCTCCTCCCTATATATGCACAGTTTAAGAAGGAACAGAGACCCAAATTTTGATCGCTAAATTCTGGGCTTTTGAACATGAAAAGGAAATACTAAGATTTACCTTCCTAAGCCAACATTTTGCATGTTCTCTACATAGAAAAGTTACATGACAGGAGTATGATTCCTTAAAAAACACATATATCAAGATCTCCTCCTGTACAGCAAGCTGTACAGCAAAAACAGTTGTATGTATTGAATATGTATATTGTATTTATATGTATGTCTTGACTTCCACACAAACAGGCAAAATTGCTTACAATTAACTGGATTCCTATTAAGATACCAAGCCAGAAACACAAACGTGCTTGATGTTCCTCATCCATTCTTATTTTGATTTTTTTCTGTCCATCCTTATCCAACAAAGCTTTTCCTTTTCATTGGACTGTCCATTCAGTCAGTGATGAAAGATCAAACTGAGATGAAAGTAAGAACTGATCCATGTGATTCCCTGATGGTCCTCTACTCCTAGATCTTCAGGTCAGACAAACAGCTACTACTAGTGGGCCATGAAAAAATGTGGGTAACAGATAATTTTCTGCAATATCAAGTTAGGCAAATCACACAATACATTAATACATGTGCTCGGAGTCTGACAAAAAAATTTGCCTCAAGAGAATATTGCTTTCATTGGTTATTCCTTTCCTAACTTCAAAAAAAGAACAAAACCAAGGCTTGAGGGTGTCTGACTGCTGTTTAGAAAGAAAAACATTTTTCTATCATTGTTATTATGTGCAAAAGATATCAAATCCCAAGAAATAGTCAAATGGCTCTACAAATTCACTGTTCTTATTAATAAAATCTTCTGTAGGGGTAAAACTAATGTCAAATTCTGTCTCGTAGCAATTGGAAAAGGCTTTCAGTGAAAAGAAAAAGTTAATTATTATCAAGGAATTCTTGATTTTTTTTCTTTTATATCTTTCTGCATCATTCTAGTGTTGGTTTCACAAGCTGAGGCATAGCAAAGGGCAAAACCAGCTTTTGAAGAATACTTTTTTCTATTTGCTTGACCTGTCCAGAAAAATGGAACCATTTATATAATGAAATCACAATTTGACCTTTTAACAAGAAAACTTCCAGAAAAACGAACAATAAAAAACATACATACATGAACAAACAAAGAAAATTAACCAAAAAAACAAGGCCCCCACCCTTGAACCAGAGTCATTAGCTGTGAAGCAGCCAGTGAGAGGAGGAGTGTTTTGAAAACTGTTTAATGCCTTTCCCAGAATCTGGTCTTTGCAGGAGTAGAACAGAAATGAAGAAGGTCAGATAAAATGATGAAAGAGATTTGCAGTCTCTTTTTAAAAATATTTTTACTCTTCTGTACCTGGAAAAAGAAAAAAGAAAAATAAATAGAAAAGTGTCAAATGCTGCCTTTCTCCACTTTGTCCAAGTGATAGATAATCTGGGAAAGTAAAACAAGGGTATCAGTTTAGACAGCCTCATTTTCTTCAAACAGTGAAGTTTTCTTAACTGTTGAAAGGGTACAAGGTGAGGCACACCAAGGCATGCCTCTTACAGGCACAACTGGGAATATAATTCTGTCCTGAACAAATTGAAATCTATTATGATCAGACTAATCCAGCTAGAATTCAAATTTAGGAATGAAGAAGATCACATAACAGAGTCCAGCATGCTTGGATCAAGAGATTTTAATAGGTTTCTTTGCTGTGGGCCTCCTTGATCATCTTTGATCAACAGCTTTTCCAGTACCTTTTTGCTTATGAAGGCAAGAACCTCGTACATGTGGTTTGAAATGAAGAAAAGAAAATGCTCCAAACACAAAAGAATGCTACATTTTAAAAGCTGTTTGCTCCCATTGAGCTTTCAGTGAAAAACACAGCCTTAAGTATGGAGAGGCACCAAAGATAAAACAAAAGTTGTACATTTTACAATCTGCTTGACTCCTCTGTCAAATATTTATAATCCCTTGGCCTCATAATTAGGTTATGTTTGACTAATATTATCCTGAATGTACAAACATAACTGTTTTCTATGCAGTTATACTACAAGTGCATCTTCATAATAAACAGATCTCCTTGAGAAAGAAGTTCGAGACAAGAAAATTTGTGGTTATTTCTGGTGAAAATGGACAGTTTCTAATTAAAGAGGACAGTCCATCCAATTCGTCTCACAACCATCTCTAGAAATGCTCTGAAAAAGCTTCAAACAGGAACATGAATATTTTACTCTATATTGGCTGTTCTAACTGGCTCCCTGAGTACACCTGGTACCTGCTGTAATTCTGAAAATGCTTATATCAGAAGAGTTTGAAAGAACATTTGAAAGAGTCTCTCAATCAAGAACATTCAGCACAAGAAGAGATGAATTTACCTGTAGGGCTGGGCATGCCTTGGAAGACATTACTGCATCAAATATCTTTTGGTTCTTTTCAGGAAACCAATTTCTTTTGCACTCAATAATCTATTGACTTTTTTTTTTTTTTAATGGTATTTGGGCAAAGGAGAAAAAGGACTGCCAAAACAAAGATCTTTACTGCTGGACTGCATCGTCTGTGTTGAATGTATACAGATCTGCTGCACAGATCTACTAATGAGTTGGTATCTTCCACCACACAGATGGCAGGGGAACCTTTCCTTTCAGGATGGTCCCCCGTAAATTGCTACTACCAACTCTTGCTCACTGATGCAATTCTAAGACACTATTTTAAAGAATTAGGCTTTCAGAATTGTATTTGATTTATTTAGGCTGAGTTGTCACATCTCCAGCATGATCTACAATAGTCAGTAGTAACAGCCATAACAACAATAGTACATTTCCGTGATGGTTCCCAACTGAAACATTCAGCCTGATTTACTGTTATTAAAAAGATCATAACAATCCCGTGACACTTATAATTAGCCACACTTTAAAGAGAAAAGGCTGACCCAGAAGGAAGGGTAATTATTTGGGGCAGGTGGACTAAATGACATATTTGAGCAGTATGTATTTCTGAACTTCCTAAAGGATTTGCTGAATCACACCAGGGATCTAAAACAGAGCTCGAAATACCACCTAACACAAGCTTTTTTTCCTACGCCATCCACACTTAAAAGAATTTTAACCCCTCCTGTTATAAATGATTGAATCCGCAGCCAAATTTAAAAAAATTGACTAAGATTTTTTTATATTAATTACAAATTGTCAAAAATCCGCCACAGCCAAGACAGCATCAATTCCAGAATTTGGCGCTGGGTGAACCTGGATCCGACTGACAGAGGCCAGCGTTTCCCTGGAGGTTCACCCCGACCGTCTCATACAGTCCTCTTATATCCCCAATATTTTCCCTGAGGCCTGAATAACAGAATGTCCCTTGTGTTTCTTCATATGTAGAGTTAGAACATACGGATGCAAAAGTCAGTCCCAGTGCTTCCACAACCATCTGGGTTCTTCCTGGATGTTCTTTTCCACATGAATAACCGAGTCCATACAGATGCAAAAGGCAAGCCACGATATCTGTATAGCTGTCTTGCTGTCTTTCACATGTACTCGGGTGGTGCTGGTGCTTTGGGATGACTGATGTAATCTGCTCCTGGCACCCTTTCTCCTGAAAGGCTTAATCATCTCAAGGAAGATGTTCATGGCCCAGGAAGGCTTCATTCTTAAAGTTGATATTATCTTTAGCGTGGTCCGGGAACTGATTGAATAGAAATAGGACTATGCTCCCAGCCGGAGTGGTCAAGGGCATGTGGTGGATTCATGTAATATTTTATACATACACATACACTTATAGCATGAATTAACCATACATCTATAACACCTCCCATCCCAGTTAAAGAAGCAAGGCAAAATGCAGTTTTCTTCATTCTCTGGAAGCTCCCCACCTGTGGAGAACTGAGTCAATGCAGAAATGCAGTGGATGTCCCAACTGTGCCAGTGTTCAAAGCCAGATTGGCTAAGGCCTTGAGCAACCTGGTCTAGTGGTAGGTGCCCCTGTCCATGGCAGGAGAAGTTAGGACTAGATGATCTTTAAGGTTCATTCCAACCCCTTAACTTCCTATGATTCTGTGATAGGTTTTTATTTCTGTTAGCTACATCATCAGCTCCACTAAGAACACAGCAGCATAGATCTTGCTTTAAATATTTTTCTGCTTGGTGGAGCAGATGTTTTGGTTTCCTTGCCAAATTTCCCATTGGATATAATAGAACTTCCTTCAACCACCCTAGCTTTGGATGGATTCAGCCTCTTTCTCACTTAAATACAACAGCTCTGCTGCAAATACTAGCATGTAACAACAGAGGTAGTTGAAATAGGAAAAAGAATGAATATGCAGTGCTCTGTACACCTAAGACTTTAAGCAGTCCACTTAGCATATATTGATTATCATTATCTGAAATAGACTTGCCTAAGTACACATCTCAGTCCTTCAGTGTCTCTGATGAACTTATATTGTCAAGGTTGAGTACTGGCCTTCACTTTGATTGCTAATGTGAATGCCAGTGACTTCTACAACTTTTTCATGTTGTGATACCAGCACCCACTGTGAGTCCATTTCTGCTATCAGTTTATACCAAGGCATTTTTAACTTTTGCCTGCTGGATTATGAAGCTACATGACAAACTGAAATGAAAATACACTGCAGTTCATATTTTTCTTCACACAGAATTACTTAGTGTATGAGCATACCCGCACGGCAAGGAAGCTGACTGTGAGATTTGCACAGTAAATAATCTCTCTTAATGATGTTTTGGAGTACAAAGTCTTAGAAGAGCTTTCCATTTTAACAGTTGGCATTTATTATGCCTCTAATTCAAACTTTCAAAATCTGCTCCAGATCAAAATTTCAAAATCTGTTCTCTCAACACAGTTGGAGAACAGAAACATTTAGACTGAGGTGAGAGTTTAAACTAACTCAGAAACATCTGTTCTGTGTTGACTCCTGCTCCTCACCAAGTATAATTCACAGACGTGGTACTGGTTCTATCACTGAAGGGGTATCGGGGACAGCCAAAGGTGATACAGAGACTCCATTCTCAGAAGGCATGAAAAGACACTTTATTATTAGAAATACATAGTTCTTATAGAAACAATGCTGGACCTAAGACCTGATTGGCCTTTAGGAATCTTCTCTCACACTATTGGTGAACTATGAATAGCACACTCTGAAGAACCATATCTATAAACAATGGTAACAGAAAGAGATAATAATTGTTTGAATTCTTCTCTCTAAGTTTCCCACAGCTTCTAAAATCCTAGGAGAACTAGGATACGAAATTACTAACATTGGTTCCACCAACTGGAAGTGGAGAGCTGACCTCTCCCAGCGCTGCTTCTGATAGCAGCCAGCTCTGCTGCTCCAGATAAATGCCTGTCTTTTACTTCCTCCCCTTCTTCTCCAGCTGTCAAAACCACAGTACTGCTCAGAGAGGGCTTAGGACACTGTTGAAGGTCAGGATGTTTCTTTTTTTTTCTTTCTTTCTCTCAGAGACTTCTCCCATTTGTTGTCTAAGAGATGGGAATGACAGGTATTTAAGAGACAAAAGATGTGACCAGGATAGGGAAGGGGAGGGAAGGGATGCGGCTTGCTTTAGTCTTGCTGCAGCTGGGGGAGTGAGTGTGGTGGCAGGGAAGCTCAGCGTTCTTGGGAAGTGCAGAGATACCATGAGCCGTGGCTGGGGGTGAGGACCTGGGCTCAGCCCTCTCTCTCTTTCTCTGGAGATCAGAGGGCCGATGGCTGTGGTTTTGGTGCCAGACTGCTGCTGCCTGAAGGATTTGTTGCCACTGCAGAGTTTTGTCCTTCATTACTTCTTCTTACCGTGGGTAAGGCTCTGCTAGCAAGGACCTTTTCACCTGACCTCACTGAGACAGACCCCCACTATCTGCTTGGGTGCCTCAAGGGAAGCTCGGAACCTGGACACCCGACCCCTATCTGGAGGGAGCACTTCCAGGCTGCTTGAGGGTGTCCAGCTGCTGCGGATATCCCCAGGACATCACACAGGAGATGCGAGAGCCAAAGGAAAACCTGAAATAACCTCCTCCCTCCACCTTCTCTCTCGTCCTAAGGTAGCCCTGCCCCTGCTGTTTTCTGCCACTAATTCAGGAGGTTTTGCTACACTTTAACTCGACATCCTTCATCTATCTGGATTCGTGCTGCTCCTGCCATAGCTTCGGTGTTTTTGCTACACTTTGTTTGCCACCTGGTGGTTGTCTCTGCTGTTATGAGTAGAAAAGATGCCTGTTTTTTTAAAAAGGTTGCAGAGTTCACAAGTTAAACCAATTGCTGCCAAGTTGGAGTTCTAATGATTTATTGTTAATAATTTCATGTTGTAATCTCCTGTTAACAATTTCCCTTTAATTACCTGTTCTTAATAGTGCCCCAAGCCAGCCTGCCACTGCCTGCCTGCCCAGAAGTGGTGCCCCCCCCCACCCCCGCCACCGTTCAGTGCAGCCCCGCCCCTGCCGGAGGTGACCGGGGACCGGCGGGGCCCCCCCCAAGCGCTGGTCCCGGCAGGGCCAGGGGAGCCCTGTGGGTGGTGCCCCCGGGTGTGGACCTGCCCCGGGGAGTGGCGGGGCACCCCCCCCTCAAGCGCAGGTCCTGGCCATGCCGGGGCGCTCCACAGGGACCGGCCCGGGTCGCCGTGTCCCGCAAGGGTAGCTGCTGGCCAGGTGTCTTAGCTGGGCATCAGCCTGCTGCTTCCTGGAAGATGGCACCCAGACGGTGAAGAGGAAAAGACAGTGAGTTGGCATGCAAATGACATCGGATTCAGCATGCAACGGGAGGGATTCCCTCACCAAAAACCCATAAAAACAATGAGCCAACACAGAATTATAAGATCAAAGTGATGTCTGGATGTGAGGAACAGAATCCAGAGCCTGCTGAGATGCTGAGACCCTTTTTGCCCCTCGCCCTAGCCACGGAGGACATCAGCTGGAGGCAGGACCCTGATGGTCAAACCAAAAAAGTGAAGAAGGGGTATCCATAGTGCTTTTGAGATGACAGAATCCCTAGCTCTCACATAATCTTTAATCCAGTCTTTCCCACCACAAATGACAGAAGTATTTGCAGTTGCTGAGACAGATTACCAAATCTGCCACTTTTAATTCGTTTTAATTCCTTTGTGGACTCACTCAGCATTTTACAGGATGTAAAGGAGTGAATTTTCTTTTTTGTAAGCTTTTCCCCCCAAACCTGGGTATTTCTTGTCTCCCTGAGTGCTAAAGTCATAATCTGCAGATTTTCCACCTGAAAAGGATCATTGAAGCTATTTCTAGTGCTCAAAATAAAACAAAGATGTTGAAATCTAAGTACTCAGTTTTCAGCATTGGATGATCCTGTCTCTTACTAAAGCCACTTGAAAGCCTTTTCAAAGATAATTATGACCATGAAGAAATAAATTCTGTATAGTATGGTATTTTCTTTCTTAAATTGCCTGAGAGATGTATGAGGCCTAAGAAGCAAAGTTCAGAAGATCAATGAAATAAAGAAGAAATATGCATCATAAGGTAATCAATCTCTGTTATTGGTATGTCTAATGATTGAGAAATTTTGGAGTGATTATTTTTTCAAAGAAAGCAAAATGCTTTTTGAAGGTGCTTGCATTCTCTTTAAAGCAAGGGAACACAAGAATAAATGCTCTTGGGAAAAAGTTATGAATATTTGTTTAGTATGGGAATTTAAATAACATCACTCCAATTTAGCACATAACTCAAGTGCATAACATCAATTTTTCTATGATGAGAAATAGCATTAGCATAGAAGGTATCCTGGTTTTGGAGCTTTGGCACATAATTGTGCCTAAATCATTCATGAAGCTAAAAATTTCTAGTTCTTTTCACACTGATGTTGAGTTTTATGTTGGCTTGACAGTTTGCATTCCGCTTGACCTGGGATAACATCAGTGATGAATGAGATCAGTTTTGGTTTAATATATGTTATTTGACTCCCAGCATATTATGGAAATATATAAAAGCAGATAAAAATATAATGAATACACTGGCAAAGGTTTGGTTACACAAAGTAATTACTGAGTTTCCTGAATAAAGCATGTATGAAAGAAATTAGATACTTACTAGGTAAAGCCACCTAGAAAATTAGGTGCAAAATCTTATTCTATATTTGATAGTCAAACATTAATCAAACTTCTGCATATGTTTGGGGTAAAAGCTAGATAATTGTTTTCATAAAGAGATATTCCATTGTGGATGGAAACAAGAACCTCAGTCCTTTTCAAGGAGCAAGGGGAATGAGTTGTGTCATGGGTTGACCTTGGCTAGACACAAGGTGTTGCTCTATCACTCCTAAGCTCGACGTGTGGAGAGAATATACGAGGAAAGGATCATGTTTTGAGATAAGGCCAGGGAGAGATCATTAACCAGTTACTGTCACAGGTAAAACATAGTTGACTTGGGAAAATTTATTTAATTTATTAATAAAATCACAGGAGGCTAATGTGAAGTAAAACCAAATCTTAAAACATCTTTCTCCCACCTCTCCCTCCTTCCTGGGCTTAACTATATTCCTGATTCTCTACCTATTCCTCCACAGGAAACAGGAGGATAGAGAATGGGGGTTAGAGTCAATTCTTCAAACATTGTCTCTGCTGCTCTTTCCTCCTCATGGGAGGCCTTCTCATACACTGCTGATGGGCTTGTCCTTGGTGGGTGGGTGCGTCTTGGAGCTGGCTGGGAGTGGCTCTGTCGCACATGAGGGAAGGTTCTAGCAGAAAGAAGCTAGAAGAAAAGCCACCCCTCCAGCCAGTCCCACTACCAAAACCTTACCATGCAAATCACAGAACCTTCCACAGGAAGAAGGATAATCAAAGCCAGCAAAGTTTCCAGCCACATATGTGAATTAGAATGTCATAATAAGCACTGGGCTTCTTTGGCTGAGTGACCAAAACAAAAAATTAGGATAATGCCTAGCTCTGGGTCAGACAGAAGGATTTGGTGTATTTTTGCATGACAAAATGTCTGTTGGAGATTGGGGTTTGGGTAGGGTAGTGGAGTGGATAGACAGAAAATCAAAAGATCAAGCTGAGCTTTACATCTAGCTAAAATAAAAATTTTTTTGTTTACCATTTACTTAATGGTGGATAAAAATGTGAAATGCCATTTCAAAGCAAAAATTCTCCTTTGGATTTTTTCAATATGTCTTCAGTTTTTGACAATCACTTGTTTTTAATTAGACTTAAACTCCTAAACACTTTAGCCTGACTCCAAAAAAACCACTTTTCAACTGATAACAGTTGTTGAATTTCTTCTACATTTGTTATTGCTTGTAAGTACCAGGTTTTGAAGTTAAGAAAAGGAAAGAAGTGGTTTAGAAGGAGAGAAAATAATTAATAGCCTAGTGATGGATCAGTTAATTATTATACGTAATAAAGATTACACTTTTCAGTCATGAGTATCTGGGTAGCTGCATGTTGCTTTTTTGGGATGGGATGCCACACTTTATAAGAGTCCTCCTATATGGTTATTGTAGCTGGTGTGCTCGAATTGGAAGTTAGCTGTTCTGTGAGTTGTTGAAGATGCAATCTAAATGTCAACAATGTCTTTTGAAGAGCCATTTCAGATTCTTCTTTCTTCTCATGAGTAGACAGGATCTTGTTTCTCTTTCAGGACTAAGTGTTGCATCAGGAAAAAGAAGCCTGATTGTCACTGTACCAAACATAATTCTTGCAGCTGGCAGCGAGGACTTTCCTCTTGCTGAAGTGGAAAATTTCTATGCATCATTGCACAGGCAAATTTTCCTAAATGGGCTAAAGACTGTAAGAGAAGCAATATCACAGCTGTATTCCCTGACTGGTGCAATAAATTAATTGATGGTACAAAATCAAGGAACAATTTCTGCAATGCACTGTATAACTTACACATTGCTTCATGTTTCTAGGACCATGAATGTTATCCCTGAGGAACAATGCAACTATATGTCATCTCTGAGCAGAAATATATCTACAGGACCAGACATAACATGGAAAAATGTTCCCCATACAGATAGCTTTTCAAAAAACCCTAGTTAAGCAGTCTCCAGTGATGATTTTTTTTCACCATGCACCTGACTATTCCAAACCTTCTTCAGAATGCATTCTTCTATGCAAATTCCAGCTTGCTTCAGGTGCCACTTGCTGAATTAGAAAAATGGTTTCTTTCAAAAAAGCACAAAATTATTTTAAAAAGCACAGAAACTATTCCACCCTCCCAGTTATCCTATACTGCAATACTATGGACCAATTGCTCAGCAGAGATAGATTACAGTGAAATATGTCAAATTCTAAAATGCCTTCATGTTTCAAACAAGTTTTTCTAGAAGCTAACAAGTCTTTCTGATTTGTAACTTGAGGCCATAGCTGTTAATGTAATTCAGGTAACAGGCCATAAAAAAGAAGTGAGAAAAGGAAGGAAAATGTCTTTAGTAAGTAGACTGAGACTACAGTCATTCCAATTTGCCTGTGCTGCTGGATTATGACACATACTATGCAGAGCACTATCAAGCAATAAGGAAAAATGTAATGTCTTTTCCTTATAAATTGAAATGGATTTTTTGCTTCTGACAATAATGGAGAGATCAGTTTATCTTTCAAAGGAGATTAGAAATGGCATCATTATTTATATGACCTGTAAGTTACCTTTTTACCTCTCTCAAGGAGACACAGACAAATGCTCTTTATTTATATGTTTGAGTAACCTGTTTTAAAACAACATCAGAATCATGAATATTACATAAGCAGGATTTCATCAGACATCTCCTTAGTGCTCATTGCCATGGAGTGGTCTTGGCTAGATTGACACATGCAAGAATTGTATCTTGCAGAAGGCTGCAAAGACAGTCAATATTTAATGGCTGAGAAGTTTTGATGAATGAAGCTGGGAAGAATCCTGTCAACTCTCTGAATCATTGTAGATATCATAGATATCATGGTGTCTTCTCACCACCATGTTACTATACCAAAGGCATTGTCAGATAACATTCTGTGCCAGCTACTCTGCCACTTTATTTTTGGGACAACTGGGACAGAAAGAAATTAAGGCTTTAACTTAACAATCAGGAAAATTTTCACTTCCTGATCAAGAAAAATAAACACTGAAAGGTAGTTCTACATGTTGGCATGGGCAATGTACAGAATTCAAGGGAAAAGATTTAACTACTGATAAGCAAAATTATATCTTAAAAAAAAATCAAAATAAAGAAAGCTAAAACCTCAATCTCTGAAATATAGTCCATATATTTAAAAGCTGACATGTAGTATTATATTACATTATATTGTAGTGACTACATTCTATTCTAGTGTGTTGTACTGCATAGAAGAATGCAGTACTGAAGCAGATCTGTCAAAACACACCTTTTGATTTGAACATGAGGTGGCAGTACTGCTCATCACATAGCCACAGCACATTAGGCTTTCACTGTATGTACTAGCTGTTGAAGATGCAAACAATCCTGTGTATTTCTGTGCTAAAACATGCACATTACCACTAGAGTACTAACTTCCTAGGACAAACACTCAAAAAGGGAACTTTATATTTATCTACAGTTGGAAACTGACAGAGTAATATTTGATTGAATTGACTGTGTTTTCCCCAAAAGAAGAAGATATACTGAAAACTTTGCATTAACATTGCAGAATCTTTTCCTAGTGAGAAAAAAAAAATGAGGATGTGGTAGAAATTACCTGTGAAAGCATTAATCATAGGATCATACGATGAGAATAGTTTTTGAAAAGAGACCTTTAAACGCCATATAGCCCAACACCACAATGATGAGCAGGGACATCTACAACTAGATCAGGTTGCTCAGAGCCCTGTTCAACCTGACCTTGAATGTTTTCAGGAATGAGATTTCTACCACCTCAATGGACATAATGTTCCAGTGGTTTGCCACCATTACTGTAAAAAAATTCTTCCTTATATCAAGTCTGTAATGGGGAAGAATAATTTTTTTCATTTGCTGTTAGTTTTATTAGAAAATAATGAGAAGAAGACTAGTCACTAGGTTCCCCATATAGTAGAAGGACAAGCATATTAGAATTATTTTGGCATGTATATATGCCTATAAGTAGATATTACAATAGCTTCCTTTGTATATAATTTAAAAAGCAACTTGGATACATATCCTACAAAGATTTATGCAAAATACTGTCTGCAGCTTTCTTTTCTGGGTGCAGAATGCCTGTGCAGTAGGACAGAGTGTTGTCAGTTGGGTTCAGGATTTCAGCTGATGCAAAAGGGTAGTGGTGAGAAAGCTAAAGGTCTTATTTTAAACATACACAAATGGGCCTGTTTAATACAAATACTCCCCAGCTACACACTGAACAGAGGTTGTAAAACTCAAGAACAGAACAGAGGTTTTAAAACCCAAGTACCCTTGGCCCTGAAAAAAGTC
This sequence comes from Fringilla coelebs, assembly GCF_963513975.1. Taxonomy (NCBI): domain Eukaryota; kingdom Metazoa; phylum Chordata; class Aves; order Passeriformes; family Fringillidae; genus Fringilla; species Fringilla coelebs. The sequence goes on along the minus strand of NC_140028.1, from coordinate 103,376,295 downwards.
CTGGCTGAGTTTCACCCACCAGCAAATTACACGTGGTGAGCACATTAAAGCCATAATCTCAATCTTTCTAATTCTTTAATCTTTTTTCCAGCATATGACATGTGAAAGACCATGCACTGGCACAAGAGAAAGCATATGTTCAAGTAAAAATTTTAGTAGTCTGCCAATAGCTATGTATTATCCATGGATAATGTGCCTTTCTCCACACCCCTCACATGGCTGGTAAGGATGTTTGCTGTGGAGTGGGTAATGAATAGAACAGGTTGTGCAGTATTTGGCAAAGCAGAAGTGCCATTCCAGTGTTTTTCTTTCTAAGGTGCATAATTCACAGTATTTTTTCTGATTTTTATCAATTAGATAATTAGCTATAATCTGCCTCTACACTGTCTGAATTAGAAGCAGTCTGCCTAGAAATTGTTTTTGCATGGTTAGAATTGCTTATTCATTGTAATCAATTGGTCCCATGGTACCAGTCTTTTCCCTAAAGAGATTAACTTAGCTATTTCCTACAGGACAATAGATAACAAATATAAATAACACCAAAGATAAGCAACTTGCAAATACCAAATTCACATCCTCAGTCTTCAATCTTAAGTTACTAGGACGCATTCATTTCTTGGTCCTCAAGCCCAAATAAATAAATAAATATGTGGCCCTAATCTTTCTAAGACCTTGAGAGTGAAGGCCTTCAAATGTAACTTTTTCCTCAAAGTTAGAGAGTCATGGGTCTACTCTCTTGGCTGAGCTGGTGCTCTTGAGTCCTCCTAAAAAAGCCCCAGTGTTTTCTGGTCCTGCAAGGAAGCACCCTTCCCACACAACTGCTGCTCAGCCACCACCCATCAGAGTAGGCAAAGCAGTCATTCTGCCCCTTAATCTTTCTGGAGTCTTGATAGTTACATACAGAACTGCACATACTCCTGAAAATCTGAAGCGTCCCATGGTATTTCAGTATTTAGACTTAGTTTCTGCATGACTGCAGTAAGAGCTGTGATTGGTGTTCAAGACTCTTTTTCCTGACAGACATTTAACTCAAGTATATAAGTAACATGACCTCTTAAAAGAACTGATTTTTTCTAAACAATTACTATAAGGGGCCTCTTAAGAAAAAGTACATGATTATGTGTCTGAAATTAATACATGCTTCTAGATGAAATTTTCTATGTGTTTAGTTGAGGTGATATATTTTCTTCCTACTTACCACTTTGCTAGGGCAGTAGGAATTTAAATAATTTAGATGGCTTCAACCATCAAAACAAAGCACTGTATTATATTTATTTAGGAATAGTTACATTTCAGTGAATTTCACTGATACATGCACAAAGAAAATGCTAGAAAAATTTGTTCACATTTATTTTGCTACCTAATAATTCAGCAATAGTCTTTGAAGCGATGTGGGTTCAGATACCATCTCATGGGCCTGTGGTACACAGGTGAGGAAGTGCAAAAGTATAAACACACTGCAGAACTTTGAGATGTTTTTCCAAACTGCTGAGGTTGCTAAAATGTCTGTGGACCTCTACAGTAGGCTCAGACTCACTTGAAATTATTCCCAGATGCTCATGACACCAGCCTATGGCTTGGGATTGCTATGGTTTAAAAATGTTTCAGCAGTCTCCCTTTTCAAACACATCCTTAACAGAACCTCTTGTGCAGCATTTTTTGTCAGTCTACTTTCTTCGTGTCCAATGTATCCTGTTCTTACAGACAGAAGAAGAATATGGCCAGAACAAAGTCAGAAGGATAGAATCTCACAAATCTGCATTTCCTATATAAGCAACTCTAATAGTCCAGGATTTTTCTTTCAGGCTCTGCCTCTGCACAAAATTTGATGGATAAGGCTTACCAGCAGAATTTAGTAGTGCTAAGCATTATGTGAAAGGAATGATTTTCCCTCATAATGCTTCAATGGTGTTTTTCAAATCTAATGACTGTTTCTGTTAAGTTTGTTTCTGGTTACCACACAATTTTTTTGGTTTTAGAACAAACTGAAGATGTTCAGGAAACAATAGATTGCATATAAAAATGGGTGTCAAAAATGCAATAAAATGTTGTCCTTACCATCTGTTTTCTTTGATTCATCCCTCACACTACACTTATCTTTTCTGTCCAATTTGTTGTCTTCCTTTAATTCACCTAGAAAGAAGCAATAAGAAACACTATAAGTATTTTAATGCATGCAGAGTGCATTTTAATGCTTGTAACCCAATGAAATTACAACACCAAAGGAGATGTTGTTCCTTAGGAGGAAAGGTCTGAGTTCAAAAAGAACTTAATTAACATATTTCCATAGAACAAAGCACCAGAAAAAATGTATCCAACTCCTACAAATAAGCAAATTTTAAAATCTACTTATAAATTTCTTCTAATTATCAAAACCTTTTAAAGGTATATATGCAAACTCACAATGCCTCTGACTGTATGTTGGCCATTAAAAACTTGACCATAAGCTTCATTTCAGAGTTGGAAACATTCATGCTTTCCAAAGAAATAAGAATCTGAAAGGCTTCATCATATGTGTCTGTTTTAAAGAACCATCTTAAATACCCTAACACACCTATGTAATTTTGCCTTATTTTCTCTTACCAGATTCCTTTTATCCATGATTTGTTTGTGTTGGTATCAGGAAACAATCATCCTAGCATTGATCATTGCCTTCAGAGTCTATGTAGCAAACAAAAAAATCAAGGCCTTCGGCAGAGCAATGCTTCATGCAGAATGCAAATAGCAACTTAAGGTAGGGTGTATTTTATGAAGCTAGGAATGTCAACCAAGAGTGACTCTTTTTTTGGTCCTCTATTAGCTGTACAGCAAAGCACATCAGACCTTACCAGACCATCCCTTCATTGAATGAGAATGTTGAATGCTAGATCAAATAAAAACTTAAATGGAAAGCTGTAGCAGAACAGAGCTATTTCAGCTGCAGTATCGAAACAGCAAGAAGGGTCTTTTTCCTTTTGTGATGCACGCCTCAACACAAAAAGCTGTTAAAGTCTCACTTCAAAATTTTTTACATGTGAGGCTGTATTACAGTGATGCTTATTCCATTTGTATTACTATTTTTGGTACTATAACTACTTCCCAGCCTTTGGATCAAGATTAAAGGTATTAAGTGTTAAAGAGGATATTATCTGCCTTCCAAATACTCATGAGCTGTGGATATTTATTTTTGGAACAGCTCAAATAAAGAAAAATTGTAGAGAAATGAGATCTCCCTCTTCCACAATGTGCCTTAACCACTAGTATATTTATTATTCTTGGAAGGTACTGGATCAATCGCTCTCTCCAATTAAGTTTCATCATGGTATAAAAGAGGAATGGTTTTCAAACCCTAAAATATTTAATAAGATGGAACGAAAGCATGTTCTGTTCAGTTTTTATTCAGAATTTTTCATGTTTATCTTCCTAAGCTCACTGTGTAGGTGAAAAAAAAAATGAACGCAAGATGATACAGGACAAGCAGCACCCTCCTCAGCTGATCACACTGCCACTGACTTGGGGTCCTTGTATAGAGAGCTTATAAGCAAATCCAACAGAGTTTAGTTGTCTGTTTGATTAAGGTGGTCTTAAAAAAAAAGGGCATAGTCTTCAACTGAAACTAATATGCAGAAAGCAAAACACAAAAGTATTCTTGCATTTCCTCCACCATCATACAGCTGATGGTAATGATGAGCTAACAAAGCCTTTTTGACCATTGCATGAACAAGTTGCTTGACCCTAAGTGTGTGCATGAAAAAATCCTGAATGCTTACACATGCACTGTTTCAGAATTTGATCTCTCAGAGAAAGCACAGGGCAGAGTATGACAGAGAGACTTTAAACTCACCTGATAACACAATTTCTGAACTTCCAGTGAATATTATGAAAAGGGGACTTTTAAGTAATGTACTATCTACCCTGTCATACTGCCAGCAACAGAGCAGAATAATGATCGTAATGATCTTTTTGAAAGGGACTACAGGGGCAGAGAAATAATCAGAAGAATACATTAGATATATTAGATTATATAGGCATAAAGGAAGCTGTGTTAAATCTAGACATGTGAATGTTGAGATTTCATCAATCCCCAGAGACTCTGCAGTGATTGCTCTTCATAAAGGCCTTATCCCAAAAATAAAGGAGAAGAATTTCTTTCCCTGAGGAAGATACTAATTTTTAGCAATCATTATAATTCCTTTCAGAGCACTTTTGACACCTGCAGCAGAGACATGGTCGAAAAAAGTATTAGCAAAATCACTAGAGCACATTTAGTTCCCATATTGCTAGAAGCATGCAAAGCAAAAGATTGCCAAAGGAAAGTCTGGTGCAGTCTAACTTGCATTTCATATGTCCCTGATCTTTTTGTCTTCCTGAGAGGCCCATTCATGTTCACACATGTAATACTGTCTGAAGAAAAACCCCATACATTAGAGAGAATTACAGCTTTCATCCCATAGCCCTTCCAATCTTAAAAAAACCCTGATTACAAAGAAATAACTGGGAAAGGCCAGGAACCCTAAGAATAATATCAGGAATGTTTTAAACAGAATTTCTGCATCTCCTGCCTCTAAACTCACTGCTCGAGTCTGGGCTGTCAAAGCCTAAATGCCCATTCAGTCTTTTTCTAAAAGGAGGCTTCTAAGTGGTTTTTCTGCTGCTTTTGGACTGTATGATACTAGCCAAGTTTGTGACAAGACATGACTGTAATGCTATTTTTTTGATACTCGCTCCAGGCAGCAGGAGCAGTGCAGGAAAGAGCCAAGAGACAAGTGATCTCTTCTGTTGGGTTTAATCAGTTTTTTTAATGTTTAACTGAATTTTCAAACATTTTTTCCACCTTCTTTTGGGTGCAGAATGAGATTCATATTTTAACGCAGTTCCACAGCAAGTTAAAAAAACTGGAATAAAATTTCTGTCAAAACGCCCTCAAAAAATAAAGGCTAGTGATTGTCCTTATAAAAAAATAAACTGAACAAAGGAAGGATAGATAAAATAAATCCTAAAAAAACAGTGGAGAAAAATTCTCTGTTCCAAAACATATTTTGATCTAAGGCTCAAATCAAAGATGCATTTAATTGGCTTTAAAATGAGTTTAGAAGCCAACTTTGGCTTCTCCTGTCAGTTACTCAAGCAATGACAATGTTCATTGAAGGTTATTTGTTTCATGCTCTGTATCATAAGAGGCTACTTCAGTTCCATAAAAAAAATAATATTTCCTTTTTTCCAAGCAGGGATGGTGAACCCCATCTACAGAAGAACACTACTTGGAATTTAATTTAGTTTCTGATTCCCATATGTAGCTGAAAAATGCCTATGTTCAGGAAGAGACTCTGGGCCCAGGAATGCTTTTTCAGGACATCAGGTTCCCCCATCACTAAAGTGAATTACTGGTTTTAGGGCTGGATTTATGTTTCAGTGGAAGAAGACAACTCACCATTCTGGACATGCTGTTTCTCTTCTCCCACAGTATGATGAGGATCCATTTTCTTATCTGTCCTAGTTGCGTTTTTCCCTTGATAGGCTTCGTGTTTGCTCATACCACTTTGCCAAGTGCCATTTACAGGATTCTTACTGGAATCTGTCTTTTTGCTTTCCCCAGGATTTGGTTCTTTGCTCTTTTTTGTCTTTGCTTCTGTGACATCTTCACCTGGTTTCTCATCCTGTTCATCTCTTTCATCTGTTCCCTGATAAGCATTTTCCTCTGCTTCTCTCTTAGCTTTTTCTTCTGCATCCTCAGCAAAAGAGAAAAGACAAGCAAGGAAAGAAGTCACAACTGTCAGTCAATTTGACAGGAACAACTCAGGTATCTATATCTACTTCAGCTTTTCACATGCAAACAAATTTACTTAGATAAATATAGGGACTGATCTGACAATGGAAAAAGAACGTAAGAGAACATTTAACAAAATATTCTGAAAACAACTGGTTTTCAGGGGACAACCTTGGTTGTCCTAAATGTATTTTATGCGTATGACCTTTTCTCCCCATTTAAAGCTCACCTTGAAAAGGTGAACTCAAAATTCTTAAATGGCAAAAAGAGATACTAGCTACTGAAGGCTGTAGGGATGTCTCACAGATTTCACAGAATATTCTGAGTTTAAAGGGATCCATAGAATGCAACTCGTACGTGAATGAGCCATACAGAGGTCAAGCTCATGCTCTAAACAACTGAGCTATTCTCAGGGTTTCATGGCATACAGAAGGATTCCTCTCATTTGGAGATCAAAAAAAACCCAAAATTTATTCTGCACCTGAACCACAGGACAGAACTTTATCTCAGGAGAATTGGGCCTGCTACAACACCATTGGATAAGTGTCTCTTGTAAAAAGTAGTGTCAGAAAATACTTCATCTGAATGGTGCTTTGTACATTGGAGTGTTTGTTTTTTGTCAGTTCTTTTGCTTGTTGCTCTTTAATGATGACCATTTAGGCAAAAAAACCCCAATCGGTAATGATCTCAATTTTCTCACACAGTATGAGAAATTTTTTATAAATATCATACTCAGGGTAAAAACAGCTCACTGAGGCTTCTAGGGACAATGCCATTACCAAAGGGAATACAGTATTTAAGAAATAATTTATTATAGTATTAGCTACAAAAATAGCGCTAATAGGTTCCTTCCTTTTTGATCCCCAATTACTATTTGCTGTCAACAAACAGTAAGTGTTTCTGTATTCTCTTAATAATAACTTTTTATTGGCAATGCATCTTGACTGCAAGACACCAGTTTGTCAGGGGTCAGCAATTTAAGCCCCGGATGTGTGGTAGGCCTTGCTACACGAGAGGCAAGGAGGGTGATGCAGAAGCTTGCTGCAAGTCAAGAGAAAATAGCAGCTCAGCAAAGATACTGATGCAAGTGGTCTGGAGTCCAAAACCAGTTAGTCTTTAGCCCATACAAAGATATGCTGGGCTGTATGTTTGTATAACTCTTTCAGGATTAAAAAAATATGCATGCTTGTACTGCTAAACGTACCTAGAAACCCAGAAATTATGTAAAAGTCCCTCACAGGTCTGTCTTGCACATAGGATTTTTATACAGTTTATGCTTAGTCAAGAAAATATATATGGTACATGGTGAAATTAAATTCTTAAAACTATTTACCTGTATTGTAACTTCATTCACTCATCACTTTTATATCGCAAGACACTGAACAAGTTACATGCTTTGCGTTGTTGGTTAGCTTTAATTTGGTCCATAGGGAGCTGTTAGATATTAAATAAAACAAAAAACCAAACAAAACCAACCAAAAAAAACCTACAACAAAACAAAAACAAGCAAAAAAACCCCCCAAAACACACACCAGGAAAAAAAAAACCACACACAAAAAAGCACCAAAACCAACCAACCAAAAAAAAAATTCCCTGGGAAACAGATTTTGAATTATGCTTTTGTTTTCATATTCATGGAATGCCTATAAAGTGTTTTTCCTTAATGGCAAGTTTTAATCACAAAGGAGAACTTGTTTTCAATAATGCATGATTTCCTGAATCTTTAGACAGGTCTTTCAGCTGGAGAGGAAAAATCCACTCTGGCACTTTGGAGAACTGTGCCAAATCCCTAAAGTCACAGTCATATTACAAATCAAACTCCTTCCATTTATATGAAATAAACCAACTCCATTAAATAAGGGATTGAGCAACAACCATTCAGAACAGAGAATAAATTTTATCACAGTTTCATGGAGAAAAGAAAAAACAGTGACATATTCCTTCTTTTTTTTGCTCCAAATCTGGTCTAAATCTCTTAATGGCTCTAGGATTGCACAGTCATTCATATCCTGGAGTTGAGGGAAAATGATACCTAAATAATTCTTAAAAGATGGCTCTCAGTATTTCCAAAAGAACTCCAATAATAGAGATTTGCTAATGTCTAACTTATTAGACATTATAATAATGTCTATAATAACCTTCCACTTGTTTCTCCTCTTAATGGTCCAGGATATTGGAATAAAAAGTAGTTTCCTTATTTTGCAGCTGCAGTAGTCTTTTAAAAACTGCTTTCAGCTATACACTTTCTTAGCTATAAACAAGTTAGCATAATTTTCATTGCTGTACTCTGCATTGTCTACAACTGGTTCATATGTTTTTTCAACTGCAGTGGCCAAAACTGGACACAGAATAACACTGAGGGCCTTGTCACTGCTGAGAAGATGAGAAGAATGCCAAAGGGGTCTTAGAAGCAAAGTCTTTTGAGGAGTTTTTTGGTATGTGTATGGGGGGAGTGTTGCTTTGCTTTGTTGGTTTTTTTCAGTGGTGGTGGAATGTTGGTCAGGATGTTTTTCAGTTTCATGGCAGTATTGAACCCTGGTCAACCTTCAACCAATACAGCCCTCATATTCTTCTGAAATGTTAGCAGTCCTCCCCAGACTGATGACATCACACACAGTTTCAGCTTACTTCCTAAATTAATTTTCCAAGTTATCACCAGAAATATGAACCAGCTCTGAATAGAGAATATTCTGTCCTTCTCCTCTGAACTATCCCCCAACTACCATCCATTCTAAAAGTACCACCCCCTTTTAACCTGATCGATGAATAAATATGTAAATATATTTATCTATTTTTATCTATATATAATTTATGTTTATCTATATTTATCTATAAATATAGATAAATCTATATTTACAAATACCATTCCAACTATTTTTGCACCCACTGAGTCTGATCTGTGACTTTAGAGGAATTCCCTTTAAATTTTTTTCTCTTCCCATTGTTCACATTCTTTTTGTCATGTACACTTACACAGCATAAGAAGAATATAAGGCACAGACGAATCACAATGTTCCTATCTTTCTGAATTCAGAGGGGGTTTTTGAACTCAATAGGTGGATTCTTTCAAACTAACTGTTTGAGAATGGTTAGGCTGAAGGTGAGTTTGAGGAAAAAGAGGTCAACAGAATTTTATTCTTTCACTAAGAAGCCTGGCTGTTACCTTTGGTGGCTTGTGCTTTCCATTTCTCCCTGTTCTGCTGCACCACCTCAGTCCAGGTGGCTTTAAAACTTTTGAAGTCCACAGTGAGTATGGAGCAGTTGAGTGAGGCACTTCCTTCGGACCCAGTGCTCTTGACACTTGATCTTTTTACTTCAGAGGGACTAATGCTATTCAAACTACGACACAGTAACACAAAACACAGAAGTCAGCATCCCATACACTCAAATACAGCTAAGATAAAATAATGGTTCAAAGTCAGATAACAGAGCTACCCTGGATAAACTAAGCTTGAATCCCTTATCCTTCCCAGCTCTCCCACCCCAGGCCATCCATGTTAAAGCAGAGTACAACCTGAGCCAGTATTAGAAATAAAGGGCTGCTTTTCCCCATCTTATTTCTTGGCATTCATTCTCACTAAGTGCTATACCTACTTTTTTTTGTGTATCTCCACTCTCTAAATATTAGTGGAGAGTCAGCCAATTCAAGAAATCAAATATATCACAGAAGGAGTCTCCTAAATTTCACCAATGGCAGGTATTAGGCACAGGTCAATCTCTGTCAAGGGCTTGGGGACCACATCTGAGGCTTAGGCATTCATTTCTGTTACAAATCCTACAGTTGACTTTTGATGCTTTATTGTGAACATTTCAACAAAGGCAGCAAGAATACTGACATAGAAAGATATTAATGTTTGGTCTTTGTTTACCCAAGAGCAAAGAAGTCACCTGGGAGAGCGAATTCTGACTTGATAGCCCTACTCTAGGGATCACTAGCCATGTGGCATTTGAATTCCAAGATATGCCTTGTCTAACAGTATCTCTAAAACAGCAGTGCAAGTTGAATGGCCCAAGACTTCCTACACCTAAACTCCACGTGAATTGTGGTGATTCTTTGCACACTTGCATAACCCTAAATACTGTCACAAAAGTGTGCTTCTTCTTTCCAGCTATCATTTCTGTTTCAATCCCATTCATACTTCTAGGTGTGGAGAAATAAGTGCCTCCCAATTACTCTCATTACATTCTCTGACAGTGACTAAGAGAGCACTGAAGCTGTATCTGATTGCATGGCTACAGCCATTTGTGCTCCTTGACTTAGAAGGTATGACTCAGGCTGATGCCACCCTCCTCCCTCTTGGACCTCCTCCAGGCTGTACTTTCCCTGCACAAAGTCACCTCACGAGGTGAGCTGCAGCATTGACAATGCAGATATGGGCCTTTAAGCCACAAGAAAGACATACACTGAAGAGAGGGGAAATCAGGGCAGCTGATTGCAATGGCAGCTCATAGAGTGAAGGGACAGGGTGCAAGGTTATTCACCTGGAACGCCTAAATCCAGACATGCCAGAGAGGGAAGCTTCATCAATTAGCGGAGTCACAATTTTCTCTGTCATGTCGGTCAGCACAGTAAAGGTGGGTTCCACAATGAAATCAATGAAACCTGAGCAGAAACACAAGCAGAATCAAGCAGGCATGAGGAAGATTTATGTGGAGTCCCTGCTTCAGTGAATACAGATGACCACACTGTAAATGACAGTAAAAAAATTATACCTTGAAAGAAGGACAGGCAAATACTAGAAAGGGAAAACTGAATTATACATTAATCCCTGACCCAAGATCCTCAATATAGCATACAATGAAAGGAATCTATTTTAACACTGGAAAGAAATTCTGGCAAATCAGAACATAAACTCATCAATACGTGTTTTATAGGAGGAGTAGTGTGATATTGAAGTCAAATTCCTAGTATATTTTGATAAAACTTAAAAATAAAGTTCACCTTCAAAGAAGAACTCTCTCAAAGAAACAGCAATACCAGTAACCTTGTACCTCCCTTCCTTACAACATCAATATGTTGCTGTGAATTCTCTCTCCTCAGTGCTTACACAGTTTTTTCTTGTTGATAATAAGAGATATAGATGCTTTTCACACTGTTTTCCCTTTTCTTTTTTTAATATTAAAAAGAAAAAAGAAATTTTTAATATTAAAAAAAGAAAAAGGGAAAGAACAAAGACCAAAATATTTTGTACTTCAGTATATAGTTTGACATAAATGAATATGGGTCTGATCTGAATGATGGGAAATGCAGACTGAAGAGCTCTGTGGACATAAGGTTATGAGATGAAGGAAAATCTGAATTGCATGATTGTCTTGGTTTGAAAAGACAGGTGTCTGCCAATGAAGGCAGGAGGCTCCGTTAAAATAAAGAATGTAAACCCCCCTCCCTCTGAATTATTACAATTTTGAAATTAAGGGGCTCTTAGGCAAAGATATGGGAGTAGGAATAACAGTTCTTTATTAGGGAAAAAAAAAGTGAAACAAAAATGCAGTAATACAAAACAAAACTGACAGAGTCAGAATATGACCTGACTCACTGTCAGTCAGGGTGCAGGTAGTAGTCTGCTCAAATGGAGGCTGCAATTCTCCCAGAGTATTAGATGTGGTTCTGTTGAAAACAGTGATCCTGTAGAAGGGTTGAGGTTTCTTCTGAAGATCCAGTGGTGGTGAAGATGGGCCTGGTCTTCCTCTAGGAATCCAGTGGAAAAGGCTGACTCTGGTGTTTCAAATCTCAGATTACATCCAGGTAGGAATGCTTGGCTCCTCCCCCTGGGTGGAGCATTTTACAATGGGATGATGTAATTTTATCATTCATTCAGTAAGTCCATTAACAGAAGATATTTTCTGGAGGGAGGATTGGTTGTGGAAGAGATAAAGAAAACTGCCTCACCTGGTTTTAACAGGTGGCCCAATTAACAGAAGATAACTGCTCCACCTCTAACAGATGGCAATAGAATACACATCCCAAGCAACATGTTGCATTTACAATTCAAGATACATGAATAAAAAGTGGAAGTGAGTGGCTTACATATTTCCATAATTCTTTTAGCACTTCATTTATGAAATTACTTCATGCGGCAGGTAGCCAAGAAAACAACAAAGTCCTTGATCCCTCCTAAGGCACATTATAAATCCCCACTATTACATATTTTAGATATTTTAAAATTATTAATAATTAATTTTTTCATTAACAATATTTTAATTTTTCTGGGCAGGTCATGTTATGATTTTTCATAACCTGACACAACAGAAGAGATGTGTTCTTTCCTTTGAGGAGTTTTTTTCTGTTGGATTGCTTAATTTCATAAACCATACTGCCAAAACCTTCCATCTGGGTTTGCGAGAAGCTTTAATTAATGAAACAAACCAGCAACTACAAACAAATTGAGCCACTAGAACACAATTTCTAGGCGGTGTCCTTGATAGAACCAAAAGCACAATTTTATTTCACTAAGAACAAAGGTTTTTAATTTGTGAGATTTGATGGCTTAGTGCTTGGTGCAGATGACAGTCATAGAATCACTAAGGTTGGAAAGGACCTTTAAGATTGTCAAGTCCAACTATATAATAGCACAAGTTGGAATTCAGTAAGAACTTACTTCTGCAAAGAAATGTAATTACTATTCCAGGAAACATTTTTTGAGACCATTAATTGGGTAAATAAAGAAATGAAAGGAGATTATTTGTCTGAGAATCTTGCCTACAACTTGGAAAGTCTTATCTCAGCAGATAGCCAGAAAACAGGTGGTTGCAATTTAACAAAAGGGACGGAAAGAAAGGCACTGTCAAAAAGTGCAGCAGACTGAGAAATTAATAATTTTATAATAATGGTAGAAGGCAAAAATAAAGAGTAGCCTATTAATGACAATGGATTACTAAACGGCACAAGTGAAATAGTATATGACTAAATAAGCTTGCCCTTGCCTATCGACAAGTGCCTCTAAGGTAAATTGTATTTCTGGTGGTTTAATATAACAATAATTTTGCAGTGGCTTTACACAAGGTGCATCAGAACAGAAGATTCTTTCCTCTTCTGGTCTTTCTGAGCAAAGGAGCCCAAAAGGAGAGGACCAGGAAAACAGGTTCCCAAGCATACACAAACCAGTGTAGCGGGACCCTGGGGAAGGCAAAACTCCTCTTCCCTGTAAGGAGTGAGGAACATATGAAAGCTGATAAAACAGAGGTGTAAGAGAAGTATCTACCTGTACCTTCCCTCACAGCAACCAGAGAGGGAGAGTTTATCTTCTCCCATAGCACAGCAATAAGCCTATGTCCAGGACTGTTCAATATGAGTTTTTTCTGAGTCTGTAGCACTTCCAAGTTTGTGGCTGCTTTCCTCCACTGAGCTACTGGCAGAACACACAGTTTATAGTAGGTTCCAGAGGAGTAAATGCTACAAGCCTGGTAACCAGGCCAGGCTTATATAGGGCTCTTCAAATTCAGATTCTTAGGTAAATTGTCTAAATTTCCAAAGCCAGAAAAATCTGGGATGTTGTCTCTGAGATAATGGCTTTCTTACCAGGAAAAATGAAATAATTTTAAACAGAAATAGCTCTTAGCCAAAGATATGAATTTCTAGTTTCCTAGATTCAGGGAAATCTTCATTTCATTATTTGAGAGACATTTCTTGCTTTAAATTTTTGTTTGCTTTCTTTAATATGTTTTCTGTCTTTCTGGTTTTTTTCAGTTCTCTCAATTTTAGCATCCATGTTATCTTTTCTTTTTCATTCCATTTGGCTACCTATTCTCCAGTTGAGGCTAGAACATGTTCTTCTATCTACTTCACTTACTTGAAAGGTATGAAATCCACCCACAAATCCACCTTTTCTATGTTCTCTTCATTGTACCAAGCCCCCTGAATAGTTTTACTTCACTTAGCCCTTCTTGTTCTCTCACTAAATGTGAGGCTTATTGCCTCATGTTTCCCCTACTTTTTCACTCAGTAACTGAAGAAGAGGTAGAGAAAGTGCTGTTAGTGAGTCCGTAAAAAGATCTCTTTTTCTGAATTGGTGGCACAGAAAAAGATTTACTAGTTGCTTGGCTTCAGTGAAAAATAATGGTTGGTGTAAAGCATTGAGAGGGAAAGGGTGAAAGGAATAAAATATTTGGTCCAGGTCATCAAAGGAACTGACATTACATTTTCATATCCGCCAATGACATTCATTCACATGATATTCTCATGTGTGCCCTGTCTTCACAAATCACAAAATCATGGAGTAAGTGTCATAACCAGATACTGTAGTTATTTCTGCAAACACGTCAGAGGTAATTTGGTTACTGTATTGGAGCCATCACCATACATTTAATGGCTCCTCTTTAAATTGTTGATCTGGGGAAAATAATGCCATTGTGCCTTATTTCCTCTTTTTAACATAATTCCAAATTATATCACTAAGATCTTAGTACTATTGAGAAGATTAAGTTTTTCTTTTAAGATGCTACCTCGCACGCACCAAAAGGGACATACCTATTTGAGACTGAGCAACCATAGTAGATGTCCGATCACACAGAGGAGAGAAGGGCAGCCCTAGTTCTGCTTCCTTGTCACCCTGGAGAAAAAAATTGAGAAAAAATTTTAAAAAGACAAGACACATTGCACTTTTTATATATTATGTCATGACTGTAAAAGCCTCTTATTTTACTTTCTTTAAATAAGTTTGGACTTTGTTTAGATTGGGTTTTTTAAACATAAATTGTGGAGAATTTCAGTCTCGATGGAAAATTTATAGTCCAAGGAGAACTTAGTGAATTAAGCATCTTGATTCCAGTGACTTTTCATTAGAACTTTCCCTGCTTGCTTGGTACTTCTATGCACCAACTAAAAACCCCTTGAGCACAAGAATGCTTCTCACTGCAGTTCTCTAGAGAGCTAAGTTCTCAGAGCATATCTTTCATGAGCAAACATCAGAGTCAGGGCTGATTTTTCAGGGCTTGCAGGTCTTTGCACATCTTTTAGATATGACTGGCTGGATGCAGATTAGTAATTTTTTCCAAAGAAAACACTAACAGTTTCTATGAGAAAGTAACCTGCTTGGTTGATGTTGGGACAAGCTGTAGACATTGTCTACCTGAATATCTCCAAGACTTTTTATATGGTTTCCAATAGCCTCCTCGTAAAGACGCTGATGCATTATAGTATAGACAAGTGGTCCATGCAGCAGGTGGGGAACTGGCTGACAGACCCCAGCCTGTCAACAAGTGGTGGCAAGTAGCATCTTTTCAAACTAGCAACCTGTCACAAGTGGGATACTCCAGCATTCAATACTGGCCCCAATGCTGTTTAATATCTTTTCAAGTGATCTGGATCATGGGATCAAGTGTACCCTGCTGAAGTTTGCTGATGCTACCAAACCAAGTGGGAAATGAAACACTTCTAAAGGGAGAGTCATCCTGCAGGTAGACCTGGATAGGCTGGAAGAGTGGGCTTACAAGAACTTTATGGAGTTCAACAAGGACAAATGTAAGGTGATACCCCTGAGAAAACATAATCCAGGACCACAACACAGGATGGGAACAACCCAGCTGGGGAGCAGCTGGACTAGAAGCTAATACGAGTGAACTCTGTGTTGCTCTGGTGAAGAAAACAACAGAATTTTGGGCTGCATCAACAAGAACATCACCAGCAGAGATAATGAAATCATTATTCCACTCTACTCAGCACCTGCCAGGCCGCAACTGGAATACAGTGTTCAGTTTTGGTCCTTCCATGCAAAAAATTAAGTGGATAGGCTGGAGAGGGTCAAGAGAAGGGCTACAGAGATGATGAAGCAACTGGGAAGCCTGTCATGTAAGAAAGGGCTAAGAGAACTGCATTGTTAAGCCTCGAGAAAAGAAAACTTAAAAGAGACCTTATCACCAGGTTCCAATATTTAAAGGGTGGCTACAAAGAAGATGGAGGCCCCCACTTTATAAGGAGGCACATGGAAAGATATGGAGTAATGGATGGAAGTTACTCCTGAAGAGATTCTGATAAGACACAGGAAAAAAATTTTCACAGCGAGATCAGCCACTAAAATGATCTCGCCAGGGGAGCAGTGGCTTCCCCAGCATCGGACACTCTGAAGATTCAGCTGGATAGGGTGCTGGATCATCTTATCTAGACTGTGCTTTTGCCAAGAAGGGTTGGACCAGATGATCCTTCAGCTTCCTTCCAACCTGGTATTCTATGATGCTGTGAATATGACATTTCACATTGCCTTTAGATTACATTTACATTTTAGCTACATAAGTCCAAACATGCCTACCAGCCCTCAGAAGTGAAAGTCCTTTTCTAGAATCACAAAATGGTAGAAGATCAAGTGTTATAACCCCATATTTCCCAGTTTTCCAGTTTTTCAAGTCACACGGTCCAAAAGACCCGTTATTTTAATTCAGTCACTCTATAACATTGTTTTATGTTGAGAAGATATGTATAGGATGACACAGCTGCAGTACTTCCCACAGAGCATTCAAATTTAAATAGCCTGTTAAATATACTGTAAAATAATTTACCTAAATCAGCAGGTCATTATAATTGTGCTGAACTTCTTGCCAGTGTTGTGACTAATGTCAAATAGAAGCTAAAATATTCAGAAAATGTACACAGAGAAAGGCTTGTGTAGATATAAGAGCTAAATTGTTATTTTTATTAATACAACATATATAAAAGGGGTGCATATTTTCTGTTAGGATTTTGTATGGAACAACAAGCAATAGCATCCTTCTATTGCAGAACAATTCTGATTTATGTTAGGAGCCTGATATACAAATATCAGGGTAAAACACAAACTAAACACAGAAGTATTTCTAAGTAACATTCCTTTACTGTGTCAGCTAGTAAAGGTCTCAGAAAAAAACATCTCTCAACGCCAGCTCATAATTCTTCTCTTACTCCTTAGACCTTCTATAAACCACAGTAGCTAATTATCTTGGGAAGAACACCTGCCTGCCTTTGTGACTGCTCAGAGAGACACTTGGTTTCTAAGCTGTTTGAGCAGCTCCCTAACAGCTAGCTAAAATGCATTAGTAGAACTAGTTAATTAAGGGAAGATGTTTGCTTTAAGAAATGCTCATAGATGTTGAGTATAAAAAACAGTTTTGTATTTAGAATCTCTCATACCTACAGCATGGTCACTTGATGTATAAAGACCTGTGCCATGTCACATCTCAAAATACTGGGAAATCAACAGAGCTGGGGATCTTTTCTAATATAGGTTAAGTCAGGCTTTATGTCTCTGAAGAACACTTAGCAGAAAGGAAAGGAAAGGATCTGCAAAAAGTGACCATAAGGAAATAAACTTCCAATCCTAGGTCAAGCATGTTCCTTACAACCATAGTCCCCTTGGCTAGTAGTAGTTCTCAATATCATGGTTTAGGGACAGTATTCTCCAATTTAGTGCTCCCACTTGTGGGAATCCATAAAATCAGAGAGTTTTAGGAAGGTGGTAAAAAGACAGGCCGCACATACAGCAGAATTGTGAAGTGCTAAAACAGCAGAAAAAATATCTAAGCGGTAGCGAAGACATGGGAGATAGAACAATAGAGCTGTGTAGTTTGGCTTTCCAAGTTGCAAAAAGTTTATTTTAAGTAAATATTTAGAAGGTTAAGTATGAATAGTGCTCTGTGCTTTGTGTCTTATAAACGGGCCACTGTCTGCAAGAATAGGCCACCATTGTTTTAACCAAAGCTACAGGTGCTTAAGGTGATTGGATAGAACTACTGTCAGTATACTTTTGCTCTATGTAATTGGCTAAGATGGCTTTATGATATGTTGTAAGATAAGGTTTCTTTGGCCTGCTGCCTGAACAGCGAGCTGTTAGCATCTCTCCATTGTCATAATCATGTAATGAGACTGATGCTGAAAAATACATAGCTCAAGATGCTTGTCACAGTGGCCCCGTCCCGTTGGTGTCTGTATATAAACTGCCGGCGATACCACTAAAAACCTCAAAACTCACTACTTGCTCACTCCCTATTACCCATTCCATTTCCTTGGCAGTGAAAAGTTGGAAAGGAGAATTGAAGGCACAAAAAAAGATACAGACTTAAGAACAAGCTCTTAGAAACAGCAATGAGGTAAGAAAACAAACAGTAATAGCAACAATATGAATAGCAAAATTGTACAAGAGAACAGCAAGTGATTCACATGCAGATGCTCAGCATGGAGCCCAACCTGACTGCTGCCACACTATCCCAACCCAGAAGAAAGCCCTTCCCCCATCCCAGGAAAATTATGTGAAGTGGTACAGAATAACCTCCAGGTCCTAGCCATGCCTCCTCCAGCTGCTGTAAAAATTACCCTGTCCTATTCGGAACCAGGACAGTACCCACTCCTTATTCTATACCATTTGCATTATGCCCAGATCCTACACTTTCCAACTATATACTTATATATAGGAAAAAATATATATACCTGTATGTGTTTACAAGCACTATTATAATTTTTGTAGTCAATGGCCATCCCTCCAAGACATCTATTGAGTTCCTTCAATCAATGACTGTGGATTCTATCCATCCTAGGTGTCTTCAAGGGCAGGAGGGCTGATGTTCTGTTGGGTGGGTGCAGACTGCATCAGCAGCTCACAACTGATGTATCTGCAGCAGTCCATATCCACTGTTCATGGTGCTTATGGCATACAGTGGCAGTGTCATTCAGCAGCCAGAATGATACAATTCAACATTACAGACTGTTCTCACCCAAAAATCAAATCCCTCTGCACTACACACCAGGTGCACTCAGATCCTTGAGTAAAACAATCCCACATTTGCTTGAAGCAGGGCTAAGCCAAACTTCTTTCCAAACATACTCCTCACATGCACCACAGTGACTTTGCCCCCTTATACGGTATGTGGAGGTTTGAATTGCACAGGAGGAGCTCAATTAGCGGAGCTTCTACTATGGACTAACCAGATGGACTCCACAAAATGTAGATCCTAATGCTTGAATATCCCACCACCTATTGCTTTCTACATGTTTTTTAACAGCCTATTTTACCATTCAATATTCCCAGAGGTTGGTGCATGATAGTGAATATGATACACCCACTCCATACCATGATTTCTGGCCCAGGTGTCTATGAGGTGATTTTTAAAATTAGTCCTGTGGTCTGACTCAATTCTTTCTGGGGGGTCATGTTGCCACAGAACTAACTTGTTTTTCAAGGCCCAGGATGGCATTACAGGCAGTGAGCACATCTCCAGTGGTTGTTTCCACCACTATAAGTACATACTACTTGATGGGTTTGAGAGAGTGTATTGTAAACAATCTCCCTGGCCTCCCCATATTTATATCTCAACCATTGTCCCCCATACCACAGAGGCTTTACGCACTTGGCCTCCTTGACTGCAGTGCATATTTCACAGTTGTGGATAACCTGAGAGATAGGATTCATGTTTAAGTCCACCCTCAGTTACAGGCCCATCTCCTCCCTGTTGCATCTCTTCCTTTATGACCTGAGGCATCATGGGCCCACCAAGCCAGAAATAATTCAGCCTTATTCTGCCAATCCAGATCCACCTGAGACACTTTAATCTTGGCAGCTCAATCCACCCATCCATTGTTGCATTGCTCTTCAGTAGCCCGATTCTTGGGTACACTTGCATCTACATGACTTAGTATAACAAGCCAGGCAGCAGTGTCTTGCCACATTTCAGCAGTCCAGATGGGTTTACTCCACACAGCCAACTGATCTTTTTCCATTGGTCTGTGGACCACCCCCACAGAGCATTTGTTACCGTCCACAAATCAGAGTAGAGGTAGAGTGCTGGCCATTTCTTTCATTCAGAAAAATCCAAAGCCAGCTGGACATCTTAAAACTCTGCAGCCTAGATCCACTTTGTCTAATTGCTGCAACTAATCCTATAGAAATCCACACAGTAGCTTTTGATTTTTGGTATTTTCCTACAGTACAGCAGAACCATCAGTAAAGAGTGCATATCACTTTTCATTTTCTAGTAGTTGATTACATATGGTGGGGGCTCCTCAGCACATGCCATCTTCTCCTCCTCCAATGATGATGATAGTCTAAAATTTTTGCCTTGAGGCCAATTTGTGATTTTGCCTCCAGGCCAATATCCCTGGGCAATTAGTGGTTTCTATTTGAGCTTTCTGAGTGTTCAGCACAGACCACTTAGCATGCATCTGAACATGTGAAGAGGACTTTCCTTTTAAACATCTAGCCTAAAACAGACTATCAGGGTGCCATGAAGAGCTGTACTTCAGTAACAATCACTTCTGAAGCAGTTAGAACTCCTTCATAAGCTGCCAGTACTCTTTTTCAGTTGAGGTGTAACAGGCCTCATACCCTTTGTATTCCAGACTCCAGAATCACAGGGGTTTTCTTCAAGTCTCCCAGAGTACCTTTACACAGAGATTCCAGGAAGGATCATGATCCCTCGCTGCAGTGTACAGCACATTTTTCACATTTTGTCATGTCCTAACTGGGCCCATTGCTCCCAAGGAATCTCCTGTTTAATTGTTTATTTGTTACAAATCTTGTTGCTGTTCAGGACTCCACTTAAAATGTTTCTTCTTCTGTGTCATTTGTTATAGAGGGTTTATAATGTGATTGTACTCTGGAATATGCATCCTTCTAAAACCCACAGTACTAAGGAAAGCTTGTGTTTGCTTCTTGCTGGCTGGTGGGGACATAGCTGCTATGTTTTTGACCATACCCACTGGAATCTGATGATATCCATCTTGCTGTTTTACTCCTAAAACCTGATGTTCCTGTGTAGTTCCCTTGACTTTGCTTTATGGCAAAATTGACCTTCAGAAGGATGTGGATTATATTCCTTTTTCCAAAAAACTCTGTTGTGTTGCACCATACAATTATGTCAACAATATGTTGCAAATGTTCTGGAGCCCCACCCTCTTGAAGTTTAGTCTGAATCAGTCCATGGCAAATAGTGGGGCTGTGTTTCTACTCCTGGGGCCATCAGTTTCACATGTAGGGGACACCCCTCCAGGTAAAAGCAAACTGTGGCCTGCATTCTCTTGACAAAGAAATGGAGAAAAACACATTAGCAATGTACATGGTGGCACCATCTTGCTGTTTTGGACTCCAGATCATCCTTAAATTCCAACATATCCATCACAGCAGATCTCAGTGCTGGTGTGGCTGTGTTCAGGATACAATAGTCCACTGTCAGTCTCCACTGGACTTATGCACTGGCCATATGGGACTATTAAAGGGTGAGTGAACCTTGCTGACTACTCCCTGTCTCTCCAGTTCATTAATCATCTCATGAATGAGGGTCATGGAGTCCCAGTTGGTGCGGTGTTGTTAATGATGCACTGCTGTGGTAGTGATCAGTACCTGTCGTTCTTTGACCCTCTGCAGTCCGACAGCAGAAGGGTCCTCTGAGAGACCAGGCAAGGTGTTCAGCTGTCTAATTTCCTCTGTCTACACAGAAGCTATCCCAAAAGCTCAACAATGCCCTCTTGGGTCCTTGAAATAGCCTCTCCTGAGTTAATCTACGCCAAGGACACTCAGGGCCTCTGGGCCAATCAGAATGGGGTGTTTCTGCCTTTTGTTTCCAGTCAGGATCACTGTAACTTCCAGTACATTAATCTGTTGGGATCCCCCTGTCACCACAGACACAGCAATAGATTCTGTCCCTATAGATCTTGATGGCATCAGGGTACACTGCATGCCAGTGTCAAGTAATGCCTTGTACTCTTGCAGGTCTGATGCACAAATCCATCAGATCCACATAGTCCGTTAGATCAGGTTGTCACTTTCCTCCTGCTGGAGGCAGAGCCCCTCTAGTTCTAGTCATAGTAGTCATTGTTCATGTCTTGTAAATATTAGCTTCAAGAGGGTCAGAAGAATTGATTCCATTCCATTGTGTCTGATAACTTGCCCACTGGAAACTGGAACTGCATTTATCCTTGAAGAATTTTCTGTGGTGGTTGTCCTTCCTCTCAATTCACACATTGTGCTGCTAGGGTAGAGGTGGGTTTTCCATCCCACTTCCTCATGTCTTCTCTGGGGTCAAGTAAAACTGCATGTTATCTCATGGTGTGTGCCTTTTCTCTCGAGCCAGAGAGTGCATGTTTCCAATAGCAGAGACTGTGGCCCATACTGGAGGGGCATAGGACATTTCCCCTCTAACATGCTTGAATCTTTTGAGTCTGTCTGCAGTCAGGAAGGAAAAAATCATTTTATAATGCCACAGTAGTGTAGTCACCTGAAGCCCTCTTTGTTATCTTTCCTTCATTGATATCAATGCTAATGAGTTCATGTACAACAATGGTGTGCTGCATACAAACTTCTGCCAAATGGATTGTGTAAGCTGGACCGGACCTGATCTGAGTCTGCAAGGGACTGCTTGTTACTTGAACCCTTATAAGTTACCTACAGTGCAGCTGATTCTTTCAGGTACTAGATACATTTCTCCACAGCTTTCCTCCTGCTTGACCACGCTACTAGAAGATACTTGCAAGGAATAACACCTTTCTTGCACACTTGATGGGAGCTGCTCCAGAGGCTAGGAGTTTCTGTTCTCTTCCCATTCACTTTATCAATGCCCACACCCAAGGACAGGGATCCCAGGTGCGTGGCTTCACTAACAGGGTTAGGTACCACAACCTTGTGAACAGACCAAGCAACACTGTGACCAGTGGCTCCATACATAGTAAACCTAATGCTTATATCAAATTTATTTCCAACACTATGTTGGAAATAAATGTAGCCACATCTGTTCTTGTCTCAAATCTTTGAGTCCCACAGTGGGTGCCAAACTAGGCTGTTTTGGTTTAGGAATGTTATTCTTTAATTTAGTGCTCCCACCAAAAAACTACAAACCATGTTCCGCTCACTGCTCACTTACTCCTCTCTTCCCCTTTCCCTTCACCTCCCCCTGCAGTGGGCTGGAAAGGACAATTGGAGGCACAAAAGGTAAAGATTAGCAATTGAAATAACAATAATCTACTGGAAACAGCAATGAGATGAGAAAGTTCAAGAGAGAGGAAGTGATTCGCATGCTCACTGAACACCATCCCAACTCATAAAACAGCCCTTCCTTCATCCCTGGAAAATAAAGCGAGATAGAATAACCTCCAGGTCCTAGCCATGGCACCTCTTGGCTCCTGCAAAAAGTAACCCTCTCATGGCCAGAACTAGGACAGCAATTTGTGAGATGTGTGTGTGTGTTTTTCTTCTAATATCAAGTAGAGATGTACTCATTGATCTAGTACTCAATAACTTCAATGAACACACGTCTATGCTTCATGGTAAGCTTAATGGTTTTCCTGAAGAGGAAATTAATACTGCATCTGAATTTGGAAATAGAATATATTAGCTTTATCTAAAAAAAACCAAAAAAATCCATCTACTAAACTAAGGTAGAATTTGTTGGCTGAAGTTAAAATACTCTTTAAAATATATAAAATAATAGATGGTCTTCATTACATGTGTAAAACAAATCAAAACTTGGAGTTTTTGTGGTCCCACATCTTAAAGTGAGGTAACCTTATTTCCTCATAAGTCTTTGGTAGTCATGTATTTCAACACATCTAGTATAACTTTGAGCTAGAAAATCCTAAATATGCACAGATTTTCCCTAAAATTCATGTTAACATCATCCTACATGCAGGAGCCTCCTATGTGGCAAGACAGTATCAGTTGCAGGTATGAGCTATCTGCTTCCACCCAGTAAAACAATTCTTGGTTTGAAAAACAAACCAAAGGAATAATTTCAAAGGAAATTTTTGCAACATCCTTGTTAAAAAAGGGATTACTGCAGTGTCTTTAAAAACAGATACCATTTTTTTAAATTGTCAGAACTTTTAAAGAATTGTCATATTTTTCCCTTTTACATTTAGATTTACTATAGAACATGAAGTTATTGGACTTTGCAGGGAAAATAAGCACCTAAGTGCTTAGGTTAGCAATTCATACTGGAGAAAACTATCCTATACACTCCTTAAGTGCTCTGTCTGCTTTTACTTACTTTTTTTAGAAAAATTCTTTAAATGCTTTTTATAAATCACTTGAGAACCTTATAACCATCACACAGAGCTCAATGATTTCTCTAGATTTGTGGGTCTGTCAGCAGGTGATCCACTATGAACTATAATTTTGATCAGTTCACTTCTTTTAAAGTAAGGGCAAAGTACGCCCTTTTAACATCCATTGCAGCAATTTAAGTAGAGTTTTATAAAGTACAGCTACACAAACATGGTTTTATGGTTCTAGAGCTAAGTAGAGTGACAAATATTCCATCTTTTCCTAATTTGAAAGACTTATTAGCTTCCCAAATTAGAATTTCTACTATGTAGGTAATGTTTAAATCAATAGGGAATGTATCAGACACTAGCTTCCTATGCCGAAGAGGCATAATAGCCAGTGCTACCTGTGCTAGAGGAGAAAGCTCCATACCATTAAGGAGGTTCTTAAAAACATCAGAGAAAAAGAAACATATCCATGTTAATATTTTCCTACTTCCTTATCCAATCCTACACACTCTCTCTCAACTGCAGAAAAGAAAAGAACTTCCCTAGCTTTACCTGTCTGAAGAACTCCTCTAGCAGAGACATGGTCCAGCGATGATGGAGATCCCAGGCTTTGGCTGGATGACTGATATCTGCTGTATGTAATAACAGTGATAAGGCTTTCGGCTTGTCAATTCTGAAAACCCAAAGGATCAAAATAATTAATTGTCTGCTCTTGCAGGAAAGAATGACAAAAATCTTACCTACAGGAAAATAAGGTAATTATAATCTTTGGCCAGGATATTTGTGAAGTGGTTTCTCTGATCATAAAATCAGACAATTCTGAAAGACTGTCTTATTCTCCAACATACATGATTCCTGTTTTAAAGGAGATACTAAGAAATGAAAAAAAAAATATTGTTCAGCCTTGCTCAGAAACTTTACAGGCTTGCTGGTCCGCACTAGCAGTCTTGAAGAGCTGCTGTGCTCCCCATTTAATCAGTGCTGTATTTTATGCAGCTTAGAAGAGAAAAAGGTCCCTGTCATCCCACTGTAATGAACAGTGGGGATGTCTGGGGCTCTGACAAATCTAGACAATAACTGATAAATTTTTCACTGATAGAAAACTAGTATGAGTACAGAAGGGAATCCTGATTTCACAGAAAAAAGTGCTGGTGATTTCTTAGCCCATGAATCCAGTAAGTAATGCTTTCTTGGTATGGGTGCTCTCATTTTTTAATTCTGCTTTTTGGCTACCCAAAATGGTTGAAAGAGTTGTAGCTTCTGAGGGGATCAGGTGGCTAGCCACACCCTGCTCTGATACAGGTGTAATACTGATATAGATATCATTCTGATACAGGTATAATTCTGGTATAACTGTGTCCAGGGGGAAAAACTGACGATCACTCAAGGCAATATAGAAGGAATTTTTTGGGGAAGAGCTGTGGATAAAAATACTACAGCTCCCAGTGGCATAATGGGAAGAAGAAAAGGCTTTCCCCGTACTGCTCCATCTGTTATTTTCCAGTCCTTCCCTCAGCGGACCTCAAGTTTTCATCTGTTCTCTGTTTATGAAGAAGGCCCCTTTTGGGGGTGACAGCTGATACCATCTGCATAAGGGCAAAGTGCAAGTTATGTTCTGCAGGTCTTATAACCTAAGTCATACTCAATTCTAGAGGTTACTCTAATGAATCACATCCTTAATGTTACCCACCACGGAAATGCCCAATGAGGTTGGTCCCAACAATGGGACATTGGAAAGCTTTGGGCCACCAGCACGGAATACAGATGTGCATGTAGGCATGTGCCCATCCCTTCATAAGTGAATTAATTCAAAGTTCACCAGCAGAAAGAAAATTGCTGTAGATATAAAAGAAAGAGAGAGCCTCTGGAGAGGTCTTTTGAAGTTAAGCACATTGGCAAAGCACCAGCTGAAATGCAGCGCTCTCACTGCACTATGTGGTGAAATGACTCACCCTTCTGGCTGCTGCAAAGCATTCTTCATAGCTTTGATTTGCTGGAAGTGACAGGACATATCGGTAGCCAACACCATCTGAATGACTAGAGCTCTAAATTCCCTTTTGGATAGCATCACAATGAAAGCAGCAAGGAAAGAGAAGCACAAAAACCAGCATCAGACACACTCCAGTCTCTTTTGTTATCTGCAAATTATTGGCAGCAATGCTTTTGTATGTAACTCTTCATTCCTCTTTCAGGCATGGGGAAGAGGATGAAGGATTTTCTGCACAAACATAGAAATGGGAGGTATGCAAATGAAGCCAGGTGGCTAATCTTTGGTAAGAGAAATATTAGACGTTTTCTGAAGAGCACATTGGTATTAGTATTCCTTTTTCAATTAAGCACAAACTTCTAAAATTGTTTTCTTCTCTAGGCCATTCTTAGAAGGAAGGGAAAAGACTGTTTAAAGCCTCAGAATAAGGTACCTTGATTCAGCTGGTCAATATGCATGTTTAAAATTGAGTCATGTGGTGGAAAATCACATTAAGAAAATTGCCTAGTATATATGATGCATATATGAAATAAACACCTTTGAGAACCTGCACTACTGATATTATTCATTCAAAATATGAATTCCCTGATATTATTAATTCAAAATATTCCTGTATGAGATTTTGTAAAGCAAACTTGCTGTCCTATTTTTTTTTTTCTGGACTAGAATTGATTTTCTTCTTAGCTGGTACAATGCTGTGTTTTGGGTTTAATATGAGAATAATGTTGATAACCACACTTGATGATTTTGCTGTTGATAAGTAATACTTACTCCAAAACACAGACTTTGGAGTTTCCCATACTCTGACAGTGAGCAGGTGCACAAGAAGCTGGGAGGGAGCATAGCCAGGACGTTGACCCAAACTGGCCAAAGGCATACTCTATATCATAGAACGTCATGCCCAATATATAAACTGGAGCCAGTGATCATTACTTGGTGACAGACTAGGCATCAGTCAGCAGGAGGTGAGCAATGGTATTGTTCATCACTTGTTTCTCTTGAATGTTATTTCTCTCTCATATTTTCATTACTCTTATAATTATCATCATCATCATCATTGCCATTAGTAGTAGTATTATAACAGTAGTTTAGACTCCAGTTGAAATTTCTCTGAAGATGATATGGATGTTCCTAAATGGTTTAAAATACCATTTAGGAACATCCATATCATCTTCAGAGTGTTCTGATCTAGCACACAATATAAATTTATTTTCTCTTTCTCTCAATTCTGTCTCTACAGATTAACAGAGCAAGAAAGCTCAAGTTTAGTATATCAGCTCAGGATTTTGAAGATTGAAATGGGTCAGCACTCATTTAAAAATAAATCACTGCTATCCTTTTTATGAATGTCTCATGAAGTCAATTTTGATGATTCCTCTCTTCCTCATCTTAGCTGTGCTCAAATACCAGCCCCAGGCCACCACTGTGTACAGGCCCAAGACTGCTGTGCTTACCTAATCTCATGGGTGGCACATAATGGATGCTTCACCACCACAGTTCTGCAACACTGATGGTATCAGTTGGCCTTGATCTTCGCCCCCTATAACCACCTCCTCCTCCCAACCCATAAGTACAATCAGTTGCATAGTTAACAGCATCCCAAATAATTATATGATAGATGAATTTTTTTTTTTTTAATTTATTTGCCAGTCCTGGTCAGTTTCCAGCAGCACAAATGTCTCTGTCAATACAACCAAGAGAGAAGAACCTAAATATACTTTTACAAGACTATAGTGTGATAATGCTGTGGGAGCAATTTATGATGGGAAACAGAAGACTTTTCACTACATTCTTTGGAATACAACTGCATCATACTACTCTGCATGGGCTACTTCATGTGTAGCTTATTGCAGTAGGAACACAAAAACAAAGGTTTCCGTTCAGGCAAATGACTAGCGATTGCAGCGCAAGCATGTACATATGCTTACAAGCCCACAGATACTACATTCCCTTTCATAAATTTAAATCTGGAACATGCACATCCTTTGACCTCTGCACATATTTTGGATCATGATTTTCTCTGAAACAGAGATGAAAAATACTCATGGAATGGTAAAAAAATAAAGGATTTCACTACTGAAAAGTTCTTATTTGCCACTTCAAACAACAGGCATCACAACAGCATATGACTTTGAAAAGCAATAGGTAAAAGTTATAGGTAATGCATGAGAGATCTCAAAAGATGTAACACTTGAGGATTATAAGTTTGTGCATTTGACAACAAGTTGATAGAATGCTGAAATTCATTACAGAGAGAATTGAAGATAGATATTTACCATTTCTTGGTTTTGCATCTGAGTCAGATTAGAGCCTGGGGTACACACAACTGGTTTTTTTGCTCTGGCCATCTTGAGTACTTTGTTTTTGCAATCATCTTCAAAGTCTACACCACATATTATGGTGCTGTGCTCTGCATGCTGCCTAGCAGCTCTGGCTAAATAGACCCCAGAAGTATTTTATAAAATGGGTTTCCACTTAAATGTCTCTCAACTATATTTAATTATTCCAATAATGTACAAAAGCCTGGTAACATTTTACATTACATACTTTCAGAGTGATCTGATTTTTGTCTGGGCTAACATCTTTCTATTAGAGAAGCAAAGTACATAAAATCAGAAGAAAAGCAAGTCAACTGAAACAGTTTCTGATTTTTTTAGAGAATATATTTGACAAACTCAAAGATGAAATGAAGTAAGAGAAGAGGCTGCACTACTTTTAAATATCAATACATTGCTACAAAACTGTCCAAACCATAGCACTGAATACTTATGCTTTATAAATATTATTACTAACATATGGTGAACTTGCAGGCAAATTAATTCTCTCTCCATGTTACCTGTGAGACAGTTAAGTCAGATATCCCCCAGGTATTTGTGCAGTATCTTGTTCTCCTTTATTATATAGTATTTAAACACAGTTTTGTATTCAGGAAGAAGTTCATGAAAAATAAATGTTAATTCATTCAAATACTAAATGTTATAAGTAATTTCTTCCATAACTTGACCTCAGAAAAATTGTCCATATCATTGAAACATAAGTAAATTAAAACTGTATCCAAGAAATGAAGAAATAGTGCAAGCTTATGAAAAAGGAAAGATGATTATGCCTCTATAATCTGCCTACTATATCAAACTGAGAGCTTTAGATGTCCTTAAGTTAATCTCTTTGAGAAAGTCACAGATGCATCATGTTAAGTATTCAAAAATGCAAACATTTTCTATTAAAGATAGCTTGTGTATAAACTCAGGCCCAAGAAATGCCCTGAAGACAATGGAAGCTTCCATTGGCACTTTAGGAGCTAAATCAATCTAGTGTTTTACTCCTCGTCATGTGGCATCATGGCATCAAGTAGGGTAGGAATATGGAAGAGATGTCCTGAGATCTCCATCTCCATCCACTGAGATCCACAGTGTTTTTCATTAGACAAAAACAATAGTGCTCTTCAGTACCTCCTCCCCATCTGCATCGTCTCTCTCCCTCTCCTAAAAGACAGTAAAAATCCAGCTCAAAGAAAAGACAATCCTCTAAAGATTTCAGTCTGCACTGTGGCCTTGATAAAAGAAGCATGAGCCAAAGGGAGAAAGGAGCCTAGTAAACAGCAGAGAGGTAACACCTTATGTCACCAGAGGACACTTCCAAAGCCTGTATTGTCTTCTGTCTCCTGATATGCCCTGAAAACAAGGGACTGGGACACTGCAGGTGATGCTACAATTTTGGATGGCACTGAAGCAAGGCACTTAGGATTTCTGTTGTGTGATATGGGTATCAACCAGGGGATTGCAAGGAGGCCCAAACTCAGCCTCTGGATGCAACTCTTAGCAATTGCTGAGGAGAGATACCTTTGCCAAGAACACTTCCAGCAGCATCAAGTCCCTTGGAAAGCCACCAAGCAAGGAATCCAAAGCTTGAAAGAACTGGCTGTGATCAAAATAATTTTCTCAAATAATGATGAACACAAAAGAATTACAGACCCTGTACAACATTTATGTGGTTGAAACTTGCACAGCTTGGGACATAAATGTACTCCTACTTCCTAGTGATGCTGCAATGGAATGAGGAAAACAAGACACTGAGTGGTATGACACAAGAAGGCTACAGACATATGAAGACACTGTCTGCATTCCAACCTGAGCCAGTCTCAGCCTTTGAAAAAGACCTGACTGAGCATATGTGGAAATTGGAAGAGAGGATTGAAGAGAGCTATCAGAGAGCCATCAGAAACCCATCAGAAAGTCAGAAAGGAGCTTCGAGAAGGACTTTTTCACATTTCATGAGTACAGATCAGAATCCCTGCTATCTGAAGGAGGCATCGCACAGCTACGGAGAGGGAGTACACTCCACAAGACAAGTTATGATTCTTGTTTTGTGAATATGGAGAAGACATTAGCAGATGGGATGGAAAATCCACTTCCATCTTAGCAGCATGGATACATAAACTAAAAGAAGAAACTACTAACAAAGGAAACTCGGCAAAAATTAATTTAGGTCCAGTTTCCTGTGGGTGTGTTCCTGGGCAGAACAGAAGTTAGATCACATGTCAGGTACTTTTGAAGGGACCTCCAGAATGTAGGCCCAGGGAGTGATTGATAGCCAGAACTAGAGGGGCTCTGCCTCTAGCCTGATAGAGACACGGGAAAATCATGTCTATTGGATTGTGTGGGTCCAATACCCTGGTGCATCAGAACCACAAAAATACAAAGCTTTGACTGACACTGGCACTCTGATGCCATTATGAAATTGTGGAGACAGAACCTGTTTCCATTGCTGGGGTAACATGGAGTCTCAGCAGTTGACTCTGTTAGAAGCTAAGGTGACCTAGACTGGGAAGGAATGGAAAAAACAACCTATTTTGACTGGTCCAGAGTCTCCATGTATTCTTGGAATGGATTACCTTAGGAGTGGTTATTTCAAAGACCCAAAAGAACTTTGTTGGGCTTTTGGGATGCTATGGAGACAGAAGACATTAAGCAATAAACACCTTGCCGAGTCTTTTAAAGGACCCTTCTTCAGTAGGACATCTGAGGGTTGAAGAACAGCAGGTACCAACCGCTGCCAAAACAATCCACCATTGACACTAGTGCACTGATTGAGACTCTGTGATTCCCATCTGTAAGATGATCTATTAACTGGACATCCAGGGAGCAGTCAGCAACTAATCATGGCCTGAATGAAGTCACACCCCCACTGAGTATTGCTGTGACAGACATGCTGGAACTTCAGTATGAAATGGGGCCCAAGGTAAAAAAGTGGTGCCACCATTGACATTGCTAACGCATTTTTTCTCCATTTCTTTAGCAGCAGAGTGCAGGCCACAGTTTGCTTTCACTTGAAGGGGCATTCCCTTCACCTGGAACCAATGACCCCAGGGGTGATAGCAGAGTCCCACTATTTGCCATGGAAAAAGGTGAGGCTCCAGAACATCTACAGTACATTGATGACATGATCCTTTGGGGTAAAATGGCACAGGAAGTTTTTTGAGAAAGGGGAAAAAATAATCCAAATTGTCTTCAAAGTGGTTTTGCCATCAAACAAAGTAAAGTCAAGGGACCTGCACAAGAAATTCAGTTGCTAGGAGTGAAGTGCCAAGGCAGACATCAACAAATTCCAGAAGAGGTGATTAGCAACATAGCTACTATGCCCCTTCTGACCAGCAAGAAGGAAACACAAGTTTTCCTAGGCAACATGGATTTTGTGGGGATGCAAATCCCAGACTACAGCCAGATTGTAAGCCCTCTCTACCTTGTCACAGAAGAAAAATTATTTCATGTGGAACAACATCAGTACTTTGAACAGATTGCCCATGCAGTAGCTCTTGGGTCAGTCAGGATGGGACAGAATGAGAAGAACATGCTCTACACTGCAGCCAGGAAGAATGGTCTTTCCTGGAGCCTCTGGCAGAAGGTACCTGGAGAAACTGGAGGATGACATTTGGGTTCAGGGATACAAAGGATATGAGGCCAACTACACCCCAATGAGAAAAGGGATCTTAACAGCTTATGAAGAGGTTTGAGCCACCCTAGAAGTGATTACCACTGAAGCACTGGTCATTCTCACACACTGACTACCAGTGCAGGGCTGGATATTAAAATGGAAAGTCCCTTCCACATATCATGCCACTGATGCTACATGTAGTAACTGGATGGCTCTCATCCCACAGCAAGCTTAGACAGGAAATACAAATCACCCTGGGTTCTTAGAAATCATACAGAACTGGCCTGAAGGTGAGAATTTGGGACTATCATTTAAAGAGGAAGATGAGTAGGTGACATATGCTGAGAAGACCCCACCCTGTAAGCAGTTGTCAGAGAGTGATAGACAATACACTCTCTCCACTGATAGTTCTTGCTGTATCACAGGGTCTAATAGGGAATGGAAAGCAGCTGTATGGAGTCCCATGCAGTGAGTTGTGGAAGCTACTAATAGACAAGGTGAATTAAGTCAGGTTGCAGAGCTGAAAGCCATCTAACTGGCTATGGATATCACTGAGTAAAAGAAGTGGCCAACACTCTACCTCTACACTGACTCATAGCTGGTAGCAAGCGCTTTACAGGGCTGTCTGGAAAGTTGAATAAAAGCCAATTGGCAGCACAGAGGAGAACCCATCTTGGCTGCTCAAGTATGGCAAGACATTGCTGACCAGGAAGAGAAAATGATCATGAAAGTTCGTCATGTGGATACACATGTGCCTAGGAGTCAAGTTGATTATGAGATTCACAGCAATTAACAGGTAGAGAAAGCTGCCAAAATTAAAGCAAATACAGGCAAATACAGATTGGCAACACAAGTGTGAGTTATTTCTAGTTTGGTGGGCCCATAATTCCTCAAGTCGTTAGGGAAGAAGAGATGCAACACACAAATGGGCTTGTGACCAAGGGGTGGATTTGACTACAGATACTATATCCCAGGTAATCCACGATTGTGAGATGTGGGCTGCAATCAAGCAGGCCAAGTAGGTAAAGTCTCTGTGGTATGGGGGGCATTGGCCTGAATATAAGTATGAGGAGGTCTGGCAGATTGGCTATGTCACACTGCCACAAACCCACCAAGGCAAATGCTATGTGCCCACAATGGTAGAAACTACCACTGGCTGGCTGGAGATGTACCCGTGTCACTGCTCAGTACACTATGCTGGGCCTTGAAAAACAAACATGGCATGCCTGAGAGAATTAAGTCAGACAATGGGACTAATTTCAAAAATAGCCTTATAAACACCTGTACCAGCTGCTGGGAAAGTCAAGCAGAACAATGGACTGTTATAAACAACACTGAAGGCAATGATTTATGGGACCTTCAAGCTGTGGCATCTGCGTTTAGCAAAGGCTATCTGGTTAGTTAACACCAGAGGTTTGATTAACTGAACTAGCCCAATTGTTACCTCTGTGCACAGTAGATGGAGATAATGTCTCATGATGCGTATGAGAGCTATGTCAGGAAAGACAGTTTGGGTTAATTGTGCTTCAAGTAAAGGCAAACCCAGACATGGGATTGTTTTTACTCAAGGACCTGGTTACACTTGGTGGGTAATGCAGAGGGACAGAGAAACAAAATATGTCATGTACCTCAAGGGGATTTGACTTTGGATGAGAACAATGTCGAATTGCATATGTAACACTTGTTGCTGAATGGCACTCCATTTTGGAAACAACATGAACAATGACAATGAACTGCTCCCATTAGATCAGCCATGGACCAAATGAACTCAATCCGCATCTTGGGAGAACAATCAGTGACTACTGAAATAATACCTGTATTCGTATATAGTTGCTTGTATGTGTATATGTATATAATTAAAAGATATTAATTGGGACATGATATAGATGACATCGAATAAAGAGTGGTTTAAGTCTTGGGTGCGTGACCCAAAAAATGTGAATTGTATTCCATTATTCCTCTATGTCAGTCCATGCAGTTTGTGTTACTGTCTCATTAAGACCCAGGGATCAGAAGTGGATCCGGAACCAGTGTTTTGGGTCCATGGAGACTGGAGGTGTCAGGGTCCCTTTAAGAGTGGGAGAACACAGACAGAGCCCTCTTTCTTGTTTATCTATGGGCTGCCAAGAGAGTTTCCTGGGGCATAATCGCTGAGCCAGGGCAGAGAGAAGCAGAAGCATTCTTTAGTTTCTCTCTGAACTCCGTGGGAAATTGCCTGGTGCAGGTCTCTGAGAAACTGCATTTGTCAATCCCAGACTGTTTTGGAGGAAATGTCCTAACAACTTTTTGGTCACTGTTGCCACAAGCAATCCCTGTCCCTGCAGCTGGAATAGAACCTTTTTTTTGGATCTTTGTTTTTGCTACTGCCACGCTGGACAGTCATGCTGTGAAAATTGATCCTCCCATCTTCCTCCATTACTTACAGCTTTGTAACTTATCTGCTGCCCCAGATCCAGTTGCCACTGTTGACAGAGCTGCCACACTAGGAGAAACCCTGTCAGGTGGTATGGAGCAAATGGTTCAGCACAATTTGACTGCTTTTGAACAAGAATAGCTCTCCAAGTTCTCCAGGTTTCCTTTGCTTTATCCTTGCTTCCCCTTCGTTGTTGTTTGTGACAAGAGGGAGTTTTGTAATCATGGAGGTTCAGCTGCACTGCTGTTTTTTTTTTCCTTTGCTCTATCTCTCTATCTCTATGATTGGGAGAATGGATCTTCTCCGCCATCTTGTCTTTGTCATCTGGCTGATGCGGTCTTCTACAAAAGTCTCCATATTGGGGAGGGGCTTCTCTGCCATCTTGTTTTCTTTTTTCTTGGGGAGTCCATAGGATTCAGAACCTTTGTATCTAGCGGTTATTACTGTTATCTTGATTATGGCTGGGTTTATTTTAGCAAACTTACTTTTCAACTTATATCTTGCATTCGTCTCTCTTTGTTGGTGACAGGGAAGTGGTTAAACAGAAAAAGAAGGTAGCTTGTTTCCCAAGCTCCACCCCATGAATTGTCACTAGCCAAGAAACTTCTCGGGAAAAGCATCCATTTCTGGCTTCAGAGTTGAAAGCAACACCTGTGTGGCAATCAAGAAACTGCAGAAATGCAGATCATAGCCACAAAATGTTGTTCCCAAATGTGAGCAACTCTACAGTCGTTGAAACTGGCCTAAAAGACAGCAAGAGCTGCACTATGCATTGTTAGCTTGCCCTTCTCTCTTCTATACTCCATCACACAATACACATTGGCAGCATAATTTTTTTCAGGTTTCTCACTAAGCTGAGATAATTCAGAGGATAATTTCGCTTCTAGAAGAAAACAAAAGCCACCATCTAAAGACACTGATCTCCATCAATCTTTACAGCAAATGAGCTAAGCTGGCTTACATAGAAACCCATAGACTATGAAGTCTGCTAACAGTGACAAGAATTTATAGAAGTCTAAAACAGGAAAACTTACTGTACAGATACAATAGTTACATCTCCTGAACTGATCTATGTGGCTAATTTTGTTCAGTCAAAGTCTTGGAATTTTATTATTACAGAAATTAATAGGAAAACACTACATTAAAGGAAATATCATCATTGGCTAATTCTCACTAAAGGTATTAAACTCAGAATATGCATGTGCCCATCCTGAGTGCATAGGAAC
The DNA here is from genome assembly GCF_963513975.1 of Fringilla coelebs. NCBI lineage: Eukaryota > Metazoa > Chordata > Aves > Passeriformes > Fringillidae > Fringilla > Fringilla coelebs. The sequence goes on along the minus strand of NC_140028.1, from coordinate 103,341,054 downwards.
AAAATTTTACAAGAAAATGTTACACGAGCATGCACACACTATTACTTATGAAAGAAAAAGCATATGACCAAAGTCAGAAGAAAAAAATCAGAGTTTTTCACCACAATATTGAACCAAATAAAAGTGATTGACAAGGAGGGTTCAGAACTATTTGAGGGACAAACATCAGGCAGCTTTACTGAGAAAGTCAGTATTGAATTCAAAGTTACTTCCTGAAGTTGTACTCCTATACAAAGCTCAACAACTAAACATTTTGCAGATATATTTTTATTCAGCCTTTATTCAACCTCTTTATTTTAATTATTATTTTTATTTTATACTTGGCAGCAAAGATTTCAATAAACTGCATGGAACTTACTAACAATTAAATACAGTGTCAAAAAAGACATCTGTAACATTACATTGAAAAACATATGTTCAATTTGCAGTTTATTTTCTTAGCTCACTGTGATCTGGCTTTCTTCAAGTTTTTTTGTTTTATAACTTGCACAAATGGGATTCACAAAATGCAGCAACTCAATTAATTTTCAGATATTTAATAAGCACCAGAGAAATTTACATATTTGTCTATGGAAGAAAAAAAAAAGTTGTTTAAGCACTAGTAAGCATTCAACTCTTTTCTTCTTGACTGTAGTCCAAAAGTTCTCTTTCATTCTCATCTGCTTTCCTTACAAAACCCATGGTCATTTATTTTTCAACTGAAATGTGTCTCCAATTTTCTATGTATCTTTCCTGAAAATACATTCTCTAATTAGATGTCAGAATGCAAAAAAGTTATAAAATCCACATAGATATCTAGGATTGTAGATCATCAGATCTTCTTTTCCCAGTAATGTGAAAAAAGGAGTCAGAGCTCAGCTCAGAAAGGCACTCAAGAATTATAGCCCAAAAACATCACTTAGGCGTTTTGCAGAGGGAGATTTGTCAGTCTACAAATGTGAAGTTTAATGAAATCATCTTTCAATACTGAGGGTCCTACTTTTGAGTCTTAGAATGGAGAAACTCTGGGCTTCTTGGGTTTTATTTTTCAACACCTCAGACTTTGCTGAAGTCAGTTGATGTTTACAGTGCTTTCCAAACGTTTGCCTATGGGATTTTGTAGTGGCAGTCAAAAGAAAAAGCACATAGAAATCACAATGTTTTGGAATTACAGCACTTCCACACAATGCCCTTTATTTTTCAGTGCTGCTGTTTGATCACCAGCTACAAAATCATACTTGAGAGAGAACAAATAAGCAACCCAAAGCACAGAGTATATTTTCACAGGCAGTTAAAATATTAACCCATCTTTGGAACTTTGGTCCTAAGCACATTGTATCAGCAGAACACACATGTTGGCACTACAGAATCAATGAGAAATATCTGAAACTGGCTTTGATTCAGTCAAAAACTTCAAACAGTTTAAAGCTCAAAATCAGGCGAAAGTCTTTACCTAAAGTCAGTATCTATGCAATGAAGAAGACTCAATTAGCTGCTCCACAACAAACTGTGGCTGTCCCTTGTAGACAGTGGCTCTAAGACTGATGTTTCTAGTAACTTAGTTCCTTATGTTTCCTCACTAACATTAAATGAAGCAATAATTTTCTGCCAATATTTGACAAGGCATTTCCATATATACATAAAATAGATTTTTGACATCGCAGTGGAGATATTTTCTTTCTGTTCCTTCTTGCTGCCCATCATGACACTATTCTATATATTAGTGGGTAGAATTTTCAGGGCACTCCTCCACAACATTGACTGAAATCAGCACTGTAAGTTCCTGGTGTTTGACTATAGGATCAAATCACTGTCGACAAGTTGAAATAAATAGGAAACTCAGGCTAAACACATCAGCAAGCAGAGCCTTCATTGACCATCTTGGTAGAAGTCAGCCCCAGAGGCAGGCTTATTTCCCTACATTTATATTAAAATTACATTAAACAACTCCACACCACTATGTTGCATTTAAGAATATGTAAAAGGCACTGTGTGTCAAATAGGATTTCATAAGCTGCTTCCTCTCCCATGAAAAAGATCATGGGGCTGGATCCTTCCTGTCTAGCACACTAGGCTATTTTTAAATTATCACCCCTTGAAATTCACGAAAAACAGAAAACTCACTTTGAACTGTCTGCTATTAGAAGGTTAATCATGGGCTCATTTTGGCACATAAATCATATATTTCATGAGGCTTATTTTAAATTACAGGTTCTTTAATCTCCTAGGCATATGTAGTAGATCTACGCATAATCCTGGACTGAATTATGTTTTGCATTAAGTCCCATTTATAATTTCTGGAAAGGAAGTGTTAAATTAGATAAAGGTTATATTTATGCTTTAGGACAAAGAAACAGCAGGCTTGGTCTACACTCAATTACATGTATACGAAGAGTGTCTCTGTGATACTTAAAAAGTTAACCCGTGTATACTATAACCCATTGTCACAAAGTCTAGTCTCACTATCAGAAGTGAAAATTGAAAGCAGGAATAAACAAGACAAACACCTTTTAAAGTTCTTTATCTTATAGTATAGAAACACAAATATGTAATATACAATAATGCATATTTCTATTCAAACAAGGTAATACCAGTCTATGATGGTGCTCCAATATTCCTAGGCAGCCACCATGCTCATTTTTACCTCCAGTCATCCTTTGAGAGATTAGATAAAATATTCATCTCTTCATCATCTTGCAAAAGACGATACGCCGCACTAACATGGTGATTTTCAAGCACAGACCGGTCATTATATAGAATGGCTGAATCTGACCTAGCATTTAAAAGAAAACATGGGAAAGATTGTTTTTTCCCTGTCGAAAGAGACTCAAAAGTTTTCCTTTGATCAGCTACAGCAATTAAGTCTATAGAATAGATATGAGCATTTTAAAAGTTCTTGTAATACTATGTTAATTGCTATTACTCAGTAAAAGAAATCTATTGAACAGAAAAATCTATTTCACCTGGTGAGACTCACCTAACTGCCTAGTTACATACTTGAAAACAAGTACTGAAGGCTGTGAGAGATATATAAACTTAGAGTAGAATCATGAGGCTTTTTCCTAGCTCTTATGGATGTCTCTGATATTAAAATCTGACTGTACCCAAGTAAGCAATTGCAAGATGTGACCCAATATTGCTTCCAGAACAGAAAACTGGCTGTAATCAAGATATAACTCAACTGATTTCTGACATCTGTGTGCTAGACTATGCTGTCTGGAAAGGCAATTACCAGTGGGACAGAGTAGGACCAAAGGCACATCATGCCCGATTTTAAGCCCCAGAACAGAGATCTGTGATTGATGAATGGGTAAGCTGGTCTGAAGAAAAAGAAGTTAACAGCAACAGAGGGTGGATATGTTTTATTACAGTTCTCACTCATATCTGCTTCACAGAGAGCAGTGTATATTTTTATTCTCTGGCACTTCACACCCTCTGATGTTCAATGTTAGAAAAATTAAATTACTACTGTCTTTCCTTAAATATTTTTACAAGTATTTGGAAAGTACAGCAGATCCCTAATTCCTGTATGCATGAAGTTGTAAGGAGAGTAGTGTGGCTTCACCCAGAATAGAGACAGAGATTTCTTTCTACATTCCCAGTCTTTACTGTGCGTATGTGTGCTTTATCTTGGAAACCATTATTCATGCACAGCATGATTCAGCTAACACACTACAGACATCTATTTTAATTACAAACATGTAATCTAATTTAATTACTATGCATTTTAAAAATGCCCAAGTGTGCAGTGTCGGCCGAGGACATTTAGACATTTTGGCATTTCTACCAGTACACTCCTATTGTCAAAATGATACACAGACATTGGATGTCCAATTATCACTGAAACTAGAGACTTCATAATCTTTGCACACTTTTGAATTTTGCTGCCACCTTCATCTTATTTTCCTCTCTTCCACCAATCCAAAAGCTTTATAAAACATATAGGTCCAGTCTAGTTTGTGATCAGTTAATTATGCTCTAGCAATTTATGATGCTTTAAAAAAGTATTTCCTGGATTAGGTAGTGGTATGCAAATCTCCTTGCTGCAGATGTGGTTTTCCACTCAAGTGAAAATAGTACATGTAGCGTTCATGTTCACTGATAAATGCAACAAACATGACTGAATGCCTGATTTATGCTGATATTGTCTCAATCCTCAAATTCAACAAGGAGAAAAAACTGTAAAATTACAGTAGCTCCTTCAAAACTTTATCTTTGTCAAAATACATCACTTTATACACCTTATGTCTTTGAAAACTTTACATGGAAATATTTTTGGAACTTTCTTTTTCCTGGTTATTAATATGAAACAATGCTCTGGAATTTAGAATACATGCATTCCATTGTGAATCTCTGAACAAGAGAAAATTAAATGTAACCTGAGAAAGTTAACTTTCCTCCTGAAACACTTGAAACCAGAAGTTCCTGCACTTTTCTAAGGTGGCTGTACCGTAATTCTCCAAGGATTTCTCCCTCTATTTCCTGACCCTTCATCATGATTTACAGTGGCCTCACCTTGTCTGGATGTGAAAATTGTTGGTGGTTCCAGTGTGCTCATAGTCATGTATGGCAGCTGCAAAAATCATAGCGAAGATCTCCAGCTCTGTGAGCCAGTGCTGAAAAGAGATTACAGTACAATCAGGTAAGTTGTCATTTTCTTAGGCTTTTGTCTTCTAAGGTAAGTTATTTATCCTCTGTTGACAGTCAGTGTTGCATGTCATTACCTTTCCCCTGGAGTCTGCCAGCTGTTTTAAAGCAAATTTCTCTGGTTGATACATAAAAGCCAAACCAGTGTTCATCCTGGGCTTTCATCTAAATAAATTGAACTTCAGCAAAATTCTTTCAGGAGCTAATAAGGTTTAAGGCAGAGCAAGGAGAACTGTGCCCTTCTGGAAGAGCAATGTTTCAAGAAGAGAAATGAGGAAAACTCAAGAAAATCAAGGTTCATCAAGGGGAACTTGATGATATATGTGCAGGTAAACACATACCACCAGGGTATGTATTTTCAGGTCAGTTTATTTGGGCAGCAGAGACTCAGATACAGAAGAATGTCACTATTTTCCAGAAAACCAAAAGTCTTTGTCAATCACTGAATTATGAGGAGAACAAGGAAGATAACTACAAAAGATGTACCTCTTTTTATTTATATATCATTTTTTAAAACACTTGAGTAAGCCCTGAAGTTTGTGGAATTTTTTCTAATTCCCTAGTTAAAGCCTTATTTTACAATGCTTAAGTCATTTCTGCCTTAGATTTATAAATTATTGAGATGCTTTTAATAATTTGTATCTGAATCAAATAATTTTATTGTCTGGTTTTCCACTGAATACATGGGAAAGGAGTCAAAGGTTTTAGATCCTGTAGATGCTGTATATATTTGTATGAAATGCTTAAATGTATTGCATTTAGAAAAAGCCTTTACCACAGTGGCTGCCAAATACTTCTGTAACACCTCACTGTCAACCTGCAAATGTTTTGACAGGCATTGATATACAAACTGCCTTTTAATTCAAGGCCCAGCAAAGGCACTAAGGCATCCAAAATCTATTCTAGATATCTCCTAGAGCTCAGGGGCCACCACTAATATGTTAAGCATGTGCAGGGAAGCACAGGTAACAGTGGAACTCTGCACACAGCAACCTGTCTAACTCTATCTGTGTTTCACAGTCATCTCTGCATAATCAGTGAAGAATGGAGCAAGTCTCAATATTAAAGATCCCCTTACATTAAAGATGTAGTTTGAAAAGATGCTTTGCACAATGCTACTGACCATAATCAAGATAGCTCTTGGGTTTGGATTGTTTCTTTTTGTTTGGTGGGTTTTGGGGGTTTTGTTGTTGTTGGTGGTGGTTGGTTGGTTGGTTTTTGGTTTTTTTAATAGCAAGGGAGAGAGGATGGTGAGGAGTGCAAGAAATTATCAGAAACAGAAACTTCACTGTTTTCTCATATCTATGCAACTGATCCAGGATATGACTGGAGAGCACTGATGGTGGAGAAGTTTGTTCAATTTTGTTTCCAGATGTGACATGTGAATAAGGAATGATTGCCAAATGATTAAGAACATTAATTCAACTTTCAAGCAACAACTCCTGGCAACTGCAATGGGAGAAAAAATGGAACTAAGATTTCCAGGCTACATATCTAGATCTGTACTTTCATTGCCCACAGGGGTCTGCCATTTCCCAAAAGGAGATACTCCAACTGATAGAAAAAAATCAGGCCACAGGTGCTCAGAAACAGCAAGATCAAGTATGTATTATGCTTGCTGAACTCATTCAAGACACATTCAGCTAGTCCAAAGCATCCACTTCAGACCACCTTGACAGCATCTGATGATTCCCACACTAACAAGATCTCATGACCCAAGTCTTACAGCATCACTAATGCAATGTGCCTTAGTGTTTGAGGTTTCCTACCTTGTCTCTTAAGGCACATACAGGGAAAGTGCTGACCTTACCAAAGCATCTCTTGTTGAACAATTTTGGATAAAGAAGTTGAACAATTTTGGAGAAAGAAGGTTTTCAAATATGGTGTAGTAAATCTTATTACTAGCAGTATCTTGTATTACCAGTATTAAGTATCATAACAGCATTCCAGAAAAATAACCCAGAATAAAACTGGAATTACAGATGTTAATTTTTGGTAATAAATAAAGCAGTGTAAGTGGAACAAAGTCAAAATAGGCTTGTGAGTAACACAAGGGAAGTAGCTGGAACCTCATAGTCCCTTTTTTCCTGCCACAACCTTGCAAGCAAGACAGCAAAGAGCCTGCAGAGAATGGATGCAATCTCCATCAGAGTGCTGACTTTACAATTCACTGCTTTGTGGTAGATTTCATCATGGAAACAGAAAGGTAATTTTTAAAGAACAAAGCCATCAAGACCAGCAGGACTGTCACAAAAGATGAAAAGAGCAAGGAAATATGAATGCTTTTGATTTCTAAAGAGCTAACAAAACCAATCCAGAATAAAACCTTATCAAAATTTCTGTGATCATAGTAGGTCAGAAATGGCAAAGGGTAAAAGGCATGAAATACCAAGTATTTGCTTTCAAAATGAAAACAAAGGGCAAGGAAGCATAATTGACTTTCAAAAATATACAATAAATGTGAAGCATTAGCTACTAGTATGGCTCATTTGCATGTAAACAAAAGGATTGATGAATATAGAAAGAAGAAGGAAGAAAGAAGAAGAAACAGTAGTGTATCCAAATCTCACAAAAAAGAGAATGCATTTCCAAGAAATTGCTGCAATGTATGTAATTGCTGCAATGTACGTAATTTCCTTCCGAAGAGTTTATAAACTTTTATTCCAAAGCAGGTATTATTTTCAAAGCTTATGATGATCTGTTTATTAATCAAAACAGGCTAGTGGAGAAGATTATCTCACTTCCATTTAGTACTAAAAGATGTGACAGAAGTCCTGCACTTTCACAGTTTTTCAAGTCTGCTGCAGGAAATAGTCTCCTGTAATTCTTGTCAGTATCAGAGAAAGAAGTCTTAAGCTTTACAATTTTCCCACCATTGTCAAGGTTAAAAAAGAAATTGTGGTATTTCCAAACAGTAATAAAGAATAATCAGAAAACAATACCAAAGAAAGCAATAATCAGAGCTGAACAACAGAGTTTAATAAAGGGACAAATGAAATGAGCAAAAAGGGTGTCAGCTCTTGGAAGCTGTTCCTGCAAATTATGCTTGTATGCCAATCCTCTATGAGATAATATCACGGGGTGACTTTATGATGCTGAATTGTATCCCCATTCGTCTGTCTCGCCCAGAAATAAGTTTTGCACCTTTGAGACTGGTTCTGAGAGCAAAGGGGATAGAGAGAAGAAGCGTGCAGTTTGTTTTCGAACAATGCGCTCATTCCTCCACATTCCTGCTCCTAGACTGTGTTGTCTGTATACGGACAGACAGTGGGACAGAGCTCTCCTTTGCTTTCAGTTAGTTTTTAGCTAGCTGGGGTAGAGAAGTTCCCTGGACTGTGGGTTTTTTTTCTTTTCTTGGGACTGTATAAATCTGCTCTGGACTGAAAACCCAGAAGAGCACCGGCAGCTCGCTCCTGTGGCCCATCGGGCCAGACTTGTGCCGTGGCATTTCCAGCACAGGAGAGACTGATAAGAGACTGAGTAAGCTGAGCTACAATCCCCAAAGGGGACTTTCTGAGTTTATTATCTCTTCGGAGTGGTGAGAGGTTTTATTGTTTAATATTGTTCTTTTTTTTTTTTTTGCTGGTGAATGCTTTGCCTGTTAAATAAACATTTTTTCCCACTTTTCTCCAAGGGAATCTTTTCCCAAACCAATTGAGGGAGGGGCCACTTCTTCTTTTCCTGAAGAAACCCCTTTGGAAGTTTTGTCCCAAACTTGCCCTAAAGCAGGACAGATAAACATCTGATTAATTTCAAATTCTCTTTCAACATTTTGTCTATGAGAGAGCCAAAAACTTTGTAGTTTATACAGTAAAGTATAATAAACTAACTCCAAAGCATTATCCTGAAGGAAAACATAACAGGAAAGCTGATGAAATTTTATGAAAGGAGATAGAAAGAAGAATTAATTGAAAATATTTTTTTTAAGAAACGAGACATGAAACAAAAATCTTCAGAGAGTTTATAAATAACAGGGAGCATGACAAAGGCAAATGAACCATGTCAAGACAAACCAGAAACATATTTCTTACTTTTAAGACTAGAACAAATTTTAACTATATGGACTATTTAAATGTGAAAAAAGCAATTTTCCACATTACAATTAACTAGAAAGATTAGCAAGAAAAATGAGGGGTTTTTTTCCTATTTTTGTATATAATTTTTTTCACAAGTGGTCTTCATCCCATTGGTGAAGAATTAAACCAATGGCCCTAACATACTTCTGAAACCAAAATCTTGTGTTCCAACATGTCCAAGTTACTTATATAAATATTGTAGAAGTGATGAACTAAAGAACTATACATGCTACAGTAAGGATAAGATAGTTATGTGAGCAAATCCTGGAAAGAAGAAAATGTACCCTATGTTTCTTGACTGTGTGTGAGCATATTATGCATGTAAGAGGCTACCCCTGCTCTCAGCAGGACATTAGGACTGATGACTTCTCATTTTCAAACGACATTAATCTATGCACTTTGAGATTGGTTGTATAGTTCAGGGAAGGTGAGTTAAAAACAAAGAAGAAAGAAAAAACCTAAAATCTAAGTTATAAAAAGCAAACAAGAGAAGCAAATGTGAAATGTCACAGTGCTGCAAGTTCATGGGGTGGTTTCCCGTTGTGCTATATTTGATCCTAAACCAAATTACAGATATGATTTCGGTGTGGGAATGATTAGTACTTGGGAATATTCCTGGGAAGCAGAAGACACTCCTCTGGACACAACTCCATCATACTGGTTTGCATGGACTACTGTGTATGTAGCTAATTGCAGTAAGAATACATGGGCCATGGGCTCAATTCCGGCACTGACTGCAGTGCAAGTATATACATATGCTTGCAAGCACACACTAGTTCCTGTTTTCTAGATGGAAGTCTGGTATGTGTACATTCTTTTACCTCTGCACATATTTATGAATATTGCACAGATTCACTTCTGTAAAGGATAATAAAAAATGTTTTTATAAATACATTAATGGCAAAAGGAGGGGGGCAAGGAAAACCTCTGTTTTTTATTGGAACTGGTGGGGAATACAGTTAACAAGACCAACTGTCAGATCCTGCACTTTGGTCGCAACCACCCCTGCAGAACTACAGGCTGGGAACAGTGTGACTGGACAGCGGCCAGGCAGAAAGGGACCTTGGGGGTACTGATTGGCAGCAGCCTGAACATAAGCCAGCAGTGTGCCCACCATGGCCAAGAAGGCCAATGGCATCCTGTCCTGTATCAGAAATAATAAAGCCAGCTGGATTAAGGAACTGATTCTTTCCCTGTACTCAGCACTGGTGACACCTTGTGCACTGTGTTCTAGGCCTCTCAATTTGGGAAGAAAGTTGACATGCTGGAGCATGTCCAGAGAAATGCAACTAGACTGGTGAAGGGTCTGGAACACGTCCTATGAGAGGCAGCTGGGGAAGCTGGGGTTGTTTAGCCTGGAGGAAAGGAGGCTCAGGGGAGAGACCTTATCACTCTCTACAACTCTCTCAAAGGTAGTAGGCAGGTGGTGGTTGGTGTCTTCTCCAAGGCAACTAGCTGCAGGACAAGAGCAATCTTAAGATGCACCAATGAAGGTGTAGACTGCATATTAGGAAAAAGTTCTCCACAGAAAGAGCAATTGGGCATTAGAATTGGGCTGCCAAGGGAGGTGTTGGAGTCACCATCCCTGGAGGTGCTTAAGAAAAGACTGGATGCAGCACTCAGTGCCATGGTCTAGTTGATAAGGTAGTGTTATGTCATAGGTTGGACTTGATGATCTCAAAGGTCTTTTCCAATCTGGTTTACTCTATGATTTCAGATCACCTTTTCCCCTGAAACAGAGGTTGGTTTAGTTTGGTTTTGGGGGGGTCTTTTGGGTTTGGTTTTTTATTTCTTTTTAGTCTGCTGCATTGGCTCTCTCAGAGGAAAAAAGTCCAAATTTTTTCATCACTTTCTCATGTATTTTCATGTCCTTCTGTTTTTCTCTTTTTTAACACTTTCCTTGCTTTATTGCACTCAGAGACATCATAGGAAATCCCATTCAGCACTGGTGCATCACAGGCTAGAATGAAATAGGAGTCGCTCGCTCACATCTGAGTTGTTGCTAAATGACTAACAGATCAAGAAGCAGCAAGATGGAAAAAAAGGTAGTTCTGAACATGCATATGATGGAGGTCAGCTATATTTGGGCAGCTGTTGTAATCCAGTAGTCTTTTGGAGCATGAAAACTGCCCTTCTACCATGGTTTGAGAGGAAAAAGGAAATCCATTTCCTCACCACTAGTATACTATTCACATTACTCAACATTGCTCCTGTTCCTACTGACTACAGCTTGCAGTGCATTTTAAGTAACTAATGGTCCTAAAAGCAACAGTGACCAATTTATTATCTTACTGGCAGTTTTGAGTAGGTAACTGTATTAGCTACAATTCTGACCAAAGTGCTTTCTACTTCAGGCACAATCAGAAGCAAGTGACACAACTTCTATCAGAATCATCACTTGAGACAGATAGCGTCTAAGTCCTTCCAAATCTGCTTCTGATAAACAGCAGCATTTACTGCTCTAATTGCAGTGTTACTGCAATTCACAAGTGCAATCTACATGCAGGAAACTTGGGATGTTAACAGGAGGCTGTGGAGTGTGTGACTCCTCAAGGAAGAGCATCCAGTTCTGGCTTCAGAATTGAAAGCAACATCTTTGTGGCAATCAAGGAACTGCAGAAATTCAGATCATATGCACAAAACATAGTTCCCAAGTGTGAGCAACCCTACAGTTGTTGAAACTAGCCTAAAAGACACAGCAAGTGCTGCACTATGCCTTGTTAGCTTGTACCTCTCTGTCCTATGCTCCATCACCCAGTAGACACTGGTGTCAGGTTTTTGAGTTTGTTATTGAGCTGCACAGAAAAAGGTATCATCAGCAAACAAATATCACCACAAGTGTTGCTGACAGACAATTTTTATAGTGATTTTTTATAGTTGATCAAAGGTGCTTGTTGCATGAGAAAGTGTTAGAATTTGGTTGGGCTGAGGCGCTTGGTTTTTCCTTACCCTTTTTTTAACAGTTCCAGATAGAGAGTTCATAACAATTGGGGATTGTTCAAGAAGGCCTGAGCTGCAGTAAGAGCCTTACCATCTGCTGACCTGGGTTCATGTGTCCTCTCTGCAATACAAAGACTCCATGATCCTGGAACTGCACACTGCTTAGTGAAAGGACCTCAGAGAAATGAAGGGCAATAGAACAGAATTACATGTATTCAAGTACCAGCCACAAACAGAGCAATCACTGAATGGCCATGGTATAACAGGAGACAACTGCTAACCTTTAACAGATTAATCTCCCTTTCACTGTCACCTTTGCCTCTACACTTCTGCCAGTGCAAGAGCAAGGGCAAATTAGATGCATGGAAAAAAGTGAGGCAAATAATGTGGGGAAAAGATCTGCTCCAGAATCAGACTAAAGGTAATTTCATTCCTTTTTCTGGCTGCAGCAGTAGCCAGGAGAAAGAAGAATAGAATGAGTACATATGTATCCTTTGAACTTTCCCTGCTATTTATTGTCTCCAACTGTGTGGGCCAGCAACTTTCTGAGCCTCCAGCTAAATCCAAACTGCAGTGGAATCACTTCACTGTGGAATCTATCTTCCTTCAATTTCTCTAGTCCATCCTCAAATGTATTTCTGTTGTTTGTCTTGAGAGCCACTGTGGGAGCTAAGTTTTTTTCACCTTTGTCCATTCCTGTCATTGTTGAGAGACTTCAGCTGTCTGTATGTTTGTGTGCAAGCCAATGCAGATATTTTTGCTGTCGAGAAGTGGATTAAGGTCAGCATTTCCAGATCTCAACATTTGTTTTGCTCAGATAAGTTGAATGAATTATCACTTGGATGTACTGTGTCCCTATCTTAAGTTACGAAGAAAGCTTAGACAATACAATTCTTCATTTTCAGTGAAATGAATTCCAGTAAATGTGTGTTGACAAATTCACACAGAAGATTTGTGGCAGAGTGAAAAACCAAGCTTGGGTTTCTCATTCATCCTGTTATTCATCCTAACATAACTGTTAAAAGAGTTATCAACAACTTCACTTACCCTCTGCTCCTAAATAATCCAAAGTCTACCTTTATTAGTCCAGCCACATCAAATTAAGTGTGTCTACAGGTAAACAGGTTCCACTGTGCATTATCTCAATTAATAAGCAGAAACTCTTGTAAACTCACTATATATTCAGGATGACAAGTCTTTAACTTACCACAGTGCCTGTCTTGAAAAGGAGGTAATGGACTGTCTGTGAGACATCTGCAGCATGCATTAGGTTGTGATAAGGATTTTTGTGTTTACTGTAGCCAACCTCCAAAGCTTCCACAAAAGACACCAAGGCAGATATGGGAATCTAAGTAAAGCAGCACAGAATTAAAGAAAGGAAAAAAAAAAGCCAACAAAAAAAAGCATCACCAAACAAACAAACAAACAAACAAACAAAAAAAAAACAAAAACAAAAAAAAAAAACTCCCAGCTTTGACGGCTAGCATTCAGACAGGAGTATTTTGATAATAGGTTCTCAAAGAGCCATGTGTACTTCACAAACAAACAAAATTCTAGAACATTTGAAATAGTCATTCAAGAGAGAGAGTGAATTCAGGTTACTACTTCAAATTGGTTTTTCCATCCATAGTTAGATTACATGTGAATCCTTCTCACAAATAAATACACAAAATAAGTATACTATGAAATGTTGTCTGGAGCACACATAGAGTATGAAAAGTAACAGCAACTGCTGGATTGATTGCCATGGAAAAATATTTCCAAATAGATTGCAAGCAACTGCCTGTTACCTTCATGATCCACTGGAATGTATCTCTGCTTTACCATACACATTTAAAATTTTCTAATGAAACACATGATACAGCAAATCCTAGATGGTCTAAGAGGACTATAGTTTATCAGACCTCTGGGTTTTCACAGCAAAATCCAGCCTGCCCATCCAATGGGATTGCCATGTTTTTGTGACTTCAAGAGTAACTGCAGTTACCTGACAAAATGCAATTCAGGGGACTTCTAGAAAGGAGACTATGGTGGTAACATATGTAACTGACAACATGGGTTCTCCAGTTTCACCTGCTCAGACAGCAAATACATTAAAAACTAAGGTTTCCATATAAAAGATCACTGCTATCACTGCTCTTCTCCTCTTAGGTACATTTAAGCAGAGGATGCAGTTCTAAGCAGACATCTTGATGTCTCATCAGGCATAGGCAGTTCCTGAAAAATCTAGGCATCTATAAACTCTTTCCAGTTGAAGTGAGTTTCTGAGGGAACCTCAGAAATAGAAATGTCAAGAGTGGAAGGGATGACAGAGTATCTGCGTGGGGACAGGGGTCAAGAACTGGATGGCAGTGTTTCCTCTTGAAAGTTGGAGGAAACCTCTGTAACAATTACAAAATTATAGAATAGTGTGGGCTGGAAAGGACTTTGAAAAGTCACCTAGTCAACCTGCCCTGCAATGAACAGGGACATGTTGAACTAGACCAGTTTTCTCAGAGTCCAATCTGATCTTGAATGCTTCCAGGGATGGGGCACCTGCCACCTCTCTGGGAAACCTTTTCCAGTGTTTCACCACTCTCAACATAAGAAAATCTCCCTTATATCTAGTTTAAATCTATCCTCTTTTAGTTTAAAATCATTAGCCCTTGTCTTATTGCAACAGGCCCTGCTATAAAATTTTCTCCCATTTTTCTTATACATCCTCTACAAGAAGGCTGCAATAAACAATCCACAGAACCTTCTCTTCTCCAGGTTTAAAAACATTAACTCCATTGGCCATTCCTCACAGGAAAGGTACTCCAGCCCTCTGATAATTTCTGTGGCCCTCCTCTACAATGGCTCCAACAGTCCACGTCTTTCCTGTGCTGAGAACTCCAGACCTGGATGATCTGGATGCAGTACTCCAAATGGGGTCTTATGAGAGCAGAGTTGGGAGTAGAATCACCTCCTTTGACCTGCTGGCCAATCTAATTGGAATGAATTTGAATTTGCTTTCATATTCTCCTGTTCTCCTTTGTGCCTATGAAGCTCAGGAAAATGACACCATCATTCTCAGAGGACTAAATGCAGTATTTCTGATGGATTTAATTTAGAACCCCCACCTAGTTCATGGTATGTCATTGCAATTGACAGTTCTACTTAAATCACATCTGGTTTTGCTTATTAAGGAAAGTGCAATGTTCACAAATTCTTCAAAGATAACTACAATTGCATTTTTAATTGAAAAAAGCAGAATGAGAGGAAAGTTGAAAAAATTCAGGATGAATGGAGATAGCCATCTTCTAACTACTGACCTTGAAACGGTTGATCAGATCATAGCGTGTGAGAAGTTCATAGAAAATGAATTTCAGTGCATGATCCCCACTGGCATCATTGAGCGCAAATACATCAAAGGACCATTTGTCTACATTCTGCAAGAGGAGGTAGAAAAGACAGTTAATATGGTTATCATTTTTACCATGATCATTCAATTTCTTTACTTTCACAATTTGAGAATTCCAGTAGTGATATAAAGGTATAATTTATTTTTCAATAAATTCTTCATAATCCATTTAACCAATGAATAAGTATCAGTATACTTATTAGTGCTGTGTGACTTCTGTTTAAGTAGCTTCCCTTAAGAACACATATGCTGTTTGTTTATTCTAAACACAGCAATTCTCTACACTGGAATTTAATCACCAAAAGATGGATCCTAAAAGATAAAAATTCTTATTTGCTTTAGTACCAGAGACATTGAGATGGTCCTGTTTGGGCTGATGTGATACATCAAGTGCTAACAATTATATAAAATTCTAACCTTTATAACAGAAGGATAAATATCTAATTCCAGTTGGGAAAGTTACAGTCAGCTGTAAATTACCTACTAGCGTTTCAGGCTGGTTAGTCAAGAGATCAAGGAGAGGAAGTTCACTTCTCAGCTCCTACATCTAAACTTTAAGGTCTAATCTTCTTGCAGAAGTTTGAGTTTGAATCTCAAATGTTATGGAAGGCTGTGGGATGGGACAGCATTCATTAACTAGCAAGAGATGAAGAGAAACACTAATTCTTTCTAAATGCTCAGTTTCCTAGCTTTCTGTCTCTTCTTAACCTTTGGAGACTTCATATATAAGTCGACAAGCAAATTCACAGATATTATTCTGCTCAACATTACTGGAAGGCACAACATTTTTGTAGCCACAGATAAGCAGAGCTCTATACTGCAGACATTGTAAGTGACTACAGGTTCTGTGTTCATTACCTGCATATTTGCTAGCCTTGAAAATATTCCTGTCATGGCATGGGCATCAAAAAGGCTGAAAATTAAAATCTAAACCATGTAACTCCTTCAGCAGTAATTAATGCAAAGTTCCATCTCTAGCACTAGACTGATGAACAGCAGATCACCACAGCGTACTCTGTAAACATGTCTCTATGAATGGTTTGTATAATCACTATTCAAATGAAAGACAAGGCTGATTGTCCTTTTATGGCAACCAGTCTTTTTATCTTCACACCCATGTGATACAAAGGGTGCAGAAAGGCAACAGATTACTGCAGTAGAAAAATTAGTATAAAATATATATATAAGAAGAGAGAGATGCTGTGCGCTCAATTTTAAAAAAGCCAAACTTCTCATCCACTGAAAAAAAATGGGACAGATTATACATCTAGAACTTGTGCTGCTACAGCCTTCATTTTTTTGCAGAAGCTGCAATATTTCATTCTTTTTAAAACCAACTTCTGTCACAAAGCTGTGATTCCACGCTTTGGGTTATTAAGTGCAGATGTCCTCTTGACCACAGCAGCAAAAATGAGAATTTGTATTTAGAAAATAAGCTTGTTTTGACTTCATTTCATCTCAGTCCTTGTCCTTATTAGCATGACTCTGAGGGGAATGTTGATTATGGCAATCCAGAACAGATGAAGATGTGTGTGTGGTACACTCCTACACCCTTTTGCATGCTTAAATCATCAGGTCATTTTTACAGACCACACTTAGCAGTCAGGTCACTATAAGGGTTTTTTTAATTGACCTTACTGGACTAAATCAAGCAACAAAATACATCTTCAGTGGAGGAGATGGGACTGAGACATTTCAGATGAAATATGGTTTTTAAGACAGAAGACTTCACAGAATCATAGAATATGCTGAGTTGGAAAGGACCCATAAAGATCATCAAGTCCACCTCCTAGTCCTTCACAGGACATCCCCACGAGTCACACCATGTGCCTGAGAGAATCGTCCAAATGCTTCTTGAACTCCATCAGGCTTGGTGCTGTGACTACTTTGCTAGGGAGACTGTTTTGGCTTCTTCAAAGTAACTCCCATTTCAACCAAATCCATTACCAAACCCAAAAACATCCAAGCAAAGACATGTTCGCAAAACAGTTTTGGAAAAAAATATATATTCTAGAGTGCACAGTAGATGCTATTTCACTCTGAGAAAAATTAGTCAATGACTTTGTTGTATTGGTTTGTTTAAACTTATTCTAACATGATCACTTCTTTTTACAACCTAACCATTTGAAAACATAGAAAAAATGGAGGAATTCTATAAGGCTTAAGTCAGTTGAGAGTAGGTGATGAGTCTTCAACTGTCTTGTTACTGCAAAGAACTCAGGAGAAGTACCATTATAGATATCTTCTCTCATAAGATGCTATGGACTGTAGTTGCAAAAGAACAAAGAATTTGCATCCCATTTCAGGAGTGAAGCTAGCACTAGTCAATATGCAGTTGGAAAAATGTG
This sequence comes from Fringilla coelebs, assembly GCF_963513975.1. Classification (NCBI taxonomy): domain Eukaryota; kingdom Metazoa; phylum Chordata; class Aves; order Passeriformes; family Fringillidae; genus Fringilla; species Fringilla coelebs. The sequence goes on along the minus strand of NC_140028.1, from coordinate 103,323,682 downwards.
TGGGTGCATACTTTGATTCTGTATATGAAGGGCACGTTTGATGATTCTTCTTTCAATTCCACTACATCTTTTGATGAGTTCTACTATTCAAAATGAAAAGGATAGCTTAACTGCAAATCCTTCCAATGTGGAGAAATGCTGCAGCATGTCTTAACGAGTTTTATACTTAATACCCCTGTGTATTGCTCCACTCTATCACCTTTTTTCACCATTGCATGACATGGTTGAACCACACACAACATGTAATCTGCAAAACTGCTGTGTAGGCAGCTAGTTGTCAACTTCTGTTTGTAGTCTTGATGATTCCTGCCTAAGTCAAGAATCTTGCAATTGTCTCATGGATTGAAGCATTTTTTATTTTTCAGACTACTTCTGACTAACTGTTTTCACTCTGAAACCTCAAAACTCACAGAAGGGTCCATTTTCATAAAGCGATTGTCACTTTGAAGACCTGAAGCTGAACAATGCAAGAAATTTCCTTCTCTCACAGCAACAGATCCTTTCCCTTCTCCATCTGTGTTTTTTTTCTTCCTTGTGAAATGTTGTGAGTGATTCCTGAATCTTCATTTTAATCACTGTAATCTAGAACAAAATTGCAACCTTCACAACCTGAAGATGACTGCAGTCTTGAACTTCATTCTTTCTTTTATTGAAAGGATAATCCTTTAGGCCAGTTAAATGATTAATGTATGCAAACTAACTGAATGTCAGAGAGAAAGAAAGACACGCCCCCCCCCCCCCCCCCCTTATCATGTCAAATATCACAGTATTATTTTGATGTTTTGTACAGACCCCCCTTCAACACCTTTTTATTGGGATTACCTTTAGCACTCCAATTACAGCTGGTGGGTAGCTCAAGCCGACCATATTTGAGGTACGCCTGTACATTCTACCAAGATGAAATAGATAAAGCAACACATAAATAGAATTAAATGAAACAAAACAATCAACAAAACTCATAAAACAACAGACCATTACAGAAGACCTTGTTTAGCCCAGAAAACCCTAACTGAAATATGGACTGTTTCCTTCCATTTTATTCCTAACTTGCCAAATATTCTCAATACTATTCTTATTGTATAGCTTAATTTGAGATTGTACACTCCCAGTATCTCACAGCTTTGTTACGGAGCTGAACATGACAAAGAATTTGCCAGTACCAGGTCATGATCAGATGGAAAGGCTACACTCAACTGAACAAAATGTTCCCCATTTTCCATTGTACATAATTGTACTGACCTTTCCATTTCCTTAGTCCTTGCTGGCCCACCTGCAAGCTAATTCTGAGTGTACTTCAGAAACCATTTGTATTAAATGAATCAACTCCAGTGTGATGCAGCTGTTATTTTTGTCTGCATGTTTTCAAGATTAGTATAAAACCTTTTCAGCATTTGCCATATGTGTGTGTGTTTCAGGGAGTAAGGGAAAAAGAACAAGGTATTAATCAACATCTGTAACCATATTAAACAAAGTATATAATGTACCAGATTTTAAACTTGATTGTAAAGTATATTTTAAACATATTATAAAGTATGTACAAGTTTTTCAAGTTGTTTTCAGGACACACTGTGTTTAACAGGATTAGGTAAATGCAGAAACTCTGTCATAGCTAGAAGGTCTTTCCACAGGTCACCTTTTTTTTGCCCTAAAGCACTGTAGGACTAAAAGGAGATGATAGAAAGTTCTCTTCCATCTGAAATGACCCTGTGCAAAGTCTTCCTTAACTGCAGTTTTTGTTTGTAATTTTCTGCATTCAGACCTGAAAAAGTCATTCACCTTTGGAGACTTATATTCGCCCATTCCCAAATCACAGAATCTCTTATCCCTTCCTTTATCTAGTCTGAAGCTCCATCACATTCTCTTAAGAGACAATTGAGGCAGAACCCCTTTCCCTTAGGTCAGGAGAGTCACAACCCTCCTCCAGCGCTGTATTATATCTGAACACTTCCTTCTATGGGTGAGAGTGATCCAGGTCAGCTGGAAACAGCCCACTGAGCCAGCTTTCTGCATTTACTTCCTTGTTGAGCGAATCCCCCAGAGAATGAGGGTTAATTCACAAATAGCCTGTCAAACCTTGGAGAAATCTGTCCCAAGGAGAAATTAGAGGTTTAGTTTTATTACAGTTTGCTGCCACTCTTAACACATGTAACTTTAGCGCACAGATAAAAATATTGGCTATAGTCATGACAAAGGAGGCTTCTGTGAGTCTGTGTGGATTGTGGTCCACTGTCTGATATGCATAACCTCCTGCACAGAGGACTGTCAGGCTGTCACTGCAATTGTGATCAACAGTGGAAGATGTTCTGCTCTTCCACTCCTGACTTGAATTTTGCTGTTACAAAATTGCACCAGAGATCTGAGAGCTGCTGTCTTTCAGGCTGTCCAAATAATGCCGACAGTTTCACACATGCCAGCCCTCCTCCTGGCTTAAACAAAGAAGGTCAGTGAAGAGTGGTTACTTGACAAGAAAAGGTAAGATTAGGAGTCCAAATTGAAATGAATAAATGTTTTAAAGGGTTAAAAAAGTAAAATCAGTTTTAGTAACAGGTTGTGATGTAAATCACAAGAGGGAAGGCTGAGAGGACTCAATGGCTTTTTTGAAATCCTCTCTGAGCTACAGAATTTTCACATCAGTTTTGATCTATAGTTAGCTCAAGTAATAATATGGTAAAGGACTTTTTTCTGTATCTTAGAATTTCTTCATAAGATATACCAGACCACAGAAGTAAACGGAAGCAAGGGAGAGTTTGATCTGTCCAAATTTTAAATGCTGTCACTCCTGACCTAGAACTATGCAGAAGTGTATATTGTCTGTCAAAATTATACCGAGTGGGCTATTACATCTGCACTATAGTAGGAACAGAGGAGTAGGTACTGTTTCAGTTTGCAGTCTTTTACTAAATCCCAGAATTTTAGGTGTTACCCAGATCTGTGTAGAAACATTTATAGAAGCACATCAAAGTGTTCTTCATTCAGCAGTCTTCCACTAGTCCTCTGTGGTCTTCTGGCCTAAGGTACTCTTCACCACCTCCTGTCATTGTGCCATGACATATTATATGTGAAACCTGCAGTACCTGGGTAGATAGCAGAAAGAAGTAATTACATGACACATTACCTTTCCACAAATATCCCAGCTTGCACTGCATGGACAATACTCCTGAACCGGGGTTTTTCCTCAGTCCTTTTGAGCATCATCCCCATTTGCCTTGAGAAGGTAGAAGCCAACCAGTCACGGACCTCTGAGGGCACAGAGTCAGACTGGATATCACTGAGTTCATCTTCTGTGTCCAGTAAACGCCTAGAAGGATGAGGAAACAGAAGGGTAAACAGAGTTCCTTAGAGAGCACTAAAACATTATTAAAAAAGAAACTCACATATATTCTAATTAAAGCAGCTGTTAAAAGTCCTTGATTCATCAGCCCTAATAAAACACACTAGTACAAGTCTTCAACTGTTTGTTAATTCTCTTACATACTTACATTTCAGATTGTGGAACTCACTACTAGGCTGAGAAACAAGAAGTATCAGCCTTCTGAAGCACAACAACATGATCATCTAATGACTTTACATCTTCAGCTCATCACATTTCCGAACTTTCTGCCTTTCAAAGGTAATTTATGGTCATTTCTGGGAATTTCTAGCATCTGAGTTAGTAACATACCGTCCTCTCCTCTCCCATTCTGGTCATCTTTGTTGACTCTAAAAGTGCATTAATCACTAGGTAAGTGGCATGTAACCAAGAGGAGGGAACTCCACTGCAGTGTCTTGCCAGTCTACCTCTGTTCATGAGTAATTTTTTTTTTAATTTCAAAGACATCATACAAGTGAAAAATTTAACATTATTCAGAAGAAATAGTTGAGTAGACATTTAGAAACTGTCAGAAAAAGTAGGTTGCAATGACTATGAAAGCATTTCTCTAAGAAAAAGTGTATTACATTTATGTTTGGTTTTGATCTCCTTCCATTTTCCAGGAAAATTAAAGAACTTTTTAAATGAAGGACTGAAGATCTCTTCTACACAGAATACAATTTTCTAATTATTAAAACCGTATTGTCTACTAATAATAAATCTTGGCTCAACCAACTTTCACAACTGGCATGTAAATTACAACTGGTGCTAGATATGAGTGCTGATGTCTGTAGTTAGCTCACCTAGTTTCATCAATGTATACTGACTCAAGAACAGTTGCCGCATATTCCAAATTCTTCTTTAGATCTACAATTGAAGCTTCCCCTCTCTCCAATTGCTTTACTAAAGACCGTAATCTAAAGAAAGGAAAACAAAAATCTGATTAGTATAAAGCAAAATAGGTTGAAAGTGAGTGTCAGTTCCCAGGATGAGACCTCGCATACACCTTGACCGGTGAGAACTTTTGGAAGTCTACAAGTTTTTTGAAGTTTTGTTCATGTTGATACATGAAATCAACAAAAATTACTTTTCAAAGATCAGTTACAATGATGCCAGGTAAATATACATAATTCCATGGGTTATCACAGAATGATAGAATTTGCTGAGTTGGAAAGGACCCATCAGTATCATTGAGTCCAGCCTCTGACCCTACACAGGACACCCCAAGAATCACAACATATGCCTGAGAGCATTGCCCAAAGGCTTCTGAACTCAGACTCCTTGAGTCCTATCACTAGTCATGAGAGGGAAGAGATCAGTATCCACCCCTCCACTTCCCCTCGAGAGATTGTTGAAGACTGCAATGAGGTCTCCTCTTAGTCTCCTCTTCTCCAGTCTGAACAGATCATGTGGTCTCAGTCACTCTTTGTAAGGCTTCCCCTCCAGATCTTTCACCATACTTGTGGCCCTCCTATGGACACTTTCTAATAGTTTAATATCTTTTATTGTTGTGCACAAAACTGCACACAGTACTCAAGGTGAGGCCATATCAGCGCAGAGCAGGGCAAGACAACCACTTCCATTAATCAGCTGTCTGTTCCCTACTCAAAACTGAAATAAGTAAAAATAAAAATTACTTTAAATTTAACAAAGGAGCTAAGAGAGGACAATTTCAATTCACCCATAAGAAGGAACGTCTCGAATAGTATCTGTTAATAAATGACTCTTATTCCTAACGATTGATGTACACATGCAAAACTCTATTAGAGTATACTTAGAAATACTATTGTAGAAATACTATACAAGGTTAGGAAATGCTATGATTTTCATTAGATCAAGCAGCCACCATATGTCTCATGTATATTAAACAGAACTCACTACTTTCACATTTGAACAGTAAGCATTGCTTCATTTTCCTCCTTGTTTCTTCATTCTGTGTATGGGGAGTCTGCAGATATGACCACTTAACTAGCTACCAGAAACATTGTACACAAGCCACAGCAGTCAATTTTACAGAAAGAACATGACCTTTGGCTCTTCCTGATTTTTACTTAATTGATATAAGTATTTGGCAGCTTTATGCTGCAACTCATTCAAAACTCATATTCTATAATAGCACAGTGAGTAATGATTGCTTCATGGAACCAACATTCTTCAATGAAGATTATCAAAGTACTGTGTGCATCAATCATTTAGAAAAACAGAAGTACTGTTGTTTCTCACACCATCATGGGAAAAAATTACAGTGTCTCTGTCTTATCACCCATTATCTTTAACTATTGCTGATTCATTGAGCAGCTACTCCGATTTAATTGTATTAAATAAGAGCCTGGTGATAGTTTGTATATCTGGTTTTGGTTTTTTGTTTTTTTAATAGTCCTAAATGGATGGAAGAGAATCCAGGAAAATTTATTACCTGAAAAATTCTGCTTCAAGGTGGCTGAAATAATTTTGAAATTCAATCAAATTCACCTGTGGCACTTAGGAGCATGGCTGAGTGAGAGCTTGGTAGCACTGGGTTAACAGTTGGACTCAATGATCTTAGCAGTCAACTCTAAGATCAACTCATTTGTGATAACATTCCTTTGAGAGCCAGCTCAAATAGCTTTAAAAAAAAAAAAAAAAGCAAAGCCAACAACAAACTTTATAAATTAACAAAATAGCTATCAGAAGTAGACCTGACTGCATAAAAGCTGGCTTCAGTATACACACAAAAAAGTTTGGAAAATAAACATCTGCTGAACTGAAAGACAAAGCCTTTCCTTCTGATCTTCAGCACATTCCTCACTCTCCTCTGGAAAAACACCATAATTACTGGTAAGAAATTCTTACTGAGTTTGAGAAGCAGTGAACCGTATCAAAGAATTCCTACACAGAAATAGGCGTGCATCTGCCATCTCATTATAATTGACAAGCTTTATAAATTGGATATTCTGAGAGTCATATCAGAGTTAAAGAGCATGTGCAGACTATCTAAGCGCATAGAAGGTCTGACAGATGCCCTGCAACAGTATCTGTCTGCCTGTTGGGGTGTAAAAAAACTGTAAAGCAAATACACAGGACATTTAACACTGTCCAAAAGTATCCAGAGCAGACTACAGGTGGTTATGAATGTAATGCACATGTGCAGTAGTTTCAGTCAACTGGGCGGACAGATGTCTCCACAGTTTGCATAGCAAATCCCTGAAACCCATTCCAAGAGAGAATTGGTGGAAGTACAGCATACACAAGAAGTAACCTAGAAGTTCACCACCTCTTTTTACAACAGTCAGCAGGTATTATTCATTCCACATTCTGCTGCATCTTAATGTAAGGCTCTGCATACATATATAATGTTTTCACTGTGGAAAAGACACACCTAGAAAGCCAGATCATGTTGTAATACTCAAAAATGAAACTAAAAATAGAGTAACTGGTAGCCTGTGACACAATGAATTTTTATTAGGCCTGATAGCTATCTTCTGCCACTACTTTTGTATACAAAAAAATGCAAGTCACAAGATTCAGAGGAAATAAAAACATGTGCAAAGAGCAAACACACAATACTGATACACTGGCATTTTAATCCAAAAGATTTATATACAATTTCCCAAGTAATTGCTTTGCCTTCTTCATGTTTCCTGAAATATCCTCCTTCCTTTGAATAAAAATACAAACATTAAAAATTGTAAGCAATCAATTTTTTTTTATTATTATTATAAGCATGAAAGTACAGCAACGATAAGTTCAGTGGCCTTGGCAGGATGGTAAAAAGCTTGTTTCAACTCACCTTGAGTGGAACGTGAAAGAACATTGAGATAAACTTTTGACAACATTAGTCAACTATAAGTGAAATTAAATAATTTAGGTTTTCACTTCCCATTTATAAATTCCTTCATGCCTATCAAAGGAAGTCCTGCACTGGAAACTTTAGCAAACTTTGGCTTACTGAATGATTTTCAATATAACAGTCTAAGCATTTCCTCAGTGCCAGGTCCTGTGAATTATCATTTTCACCCTGTCCTGCTACTGAGAACTCTAAAGGATGTTCACTCCTCCAATATGGAAACATCTCCCTCATCCTCATGTTCTGAACTTTGGAAACTGAATGAGCATATATAAGCAGTTAAAAGGATTGGTCATGTTTTGGGGTTTTTAAAATTCAAGTCAACTGTTTCACCTAGCACAAACCTTTTATAGAAATCAGGTACACAGATGTTCATGGAAGTCACTGGGGGTGGATAGCAATGATAAACCACCTGTCATATACTTCCTCAGGAAAGTGTTCACTGCCTTCTCCCACTAGTGAAAGAAATGAGCCAGGTGATTATCTTAGGTGGTCATTGTGGCTTCAGAAGGCTAAGATGAAGTGAGATGACTCATTCCACTGAATAAATGTGAGAGCTGCACAAGGATAAATTTCAGATGTCGGAGAGAAAGAAAGGCTGCTATATTCTTTTTTCACAACCAGCAATCTTCTAATCAGTATTTCCCAAAGAAAGCCTTCCTGTTGGCAGACTAGTTCTTTTTGACATGTTAGTGTGAATTAGTTTTTCGAAGAAACTGTTCAAACACAATACAGTCATTGAATTTGTTGACAATGACATCCAAAGACAACAAATTACATGTTCCAGAATTAAGCATTTTCAAACCACTGTTGCCTTTTATAAAAAAACAACATCCATTATAACATATCAGACACAAATCTAACAATTTTTAATTTGCATCCTTAAAAATAGGTATCTGAAAGAAACTGTCAATAAATATATTTAATATACAATAAATAGATAATAATTACACATATAATAAAACCATGCGCAGTAAGATCACCTGCCCTGGACTTAGGAGAGCACACTTTGACATCTTTGGGGACCCATGTCATAGAGTACCCTGTGGTAGAGCGCTGGTGAGCAGAGTGGCACAAGAATACTGGCTAATATTAAAGGATCTCTTCATCCAAGCTCAGGAACAATGCATCTTAACAAGAGAAAATGGGGCAAAAATGCCAAAAGGCATCCATACATTGATAAAGGGTTGCTGAGCACCTCAGAGATAAAAAAGAAGTTTACAGAAGGTAAAAGCAAAGACAAGCTAAAGCTCAGTTAGAATTTAGTCTAGCCAGAGATGTCAAAGACAATAGAAAGAGCTTCTATAGGTATCTTGATAACAAAAAAATTACTAGGGATAATGTGGGCCCTCTCTAGGAGGAAGTGGGAGACTTGGATACCTGGATAGGCCTGGAATATGGAGAAGACTGAGATTTTAAATGAATTTTATGCCTCAGTCTTCCACAGCAAATGCTCTAGACACCCTGCCCAAGTCATGAAAGGAAAAGGCAAGGACTGCAAGAATGAAGACCCTAAGCCCACTGTGGGAGGGAATCAAGTTCAAGACCATCTAAGGAACCAGAATGTGCACAAGTCTATGGGATCTGATGAGATTCATCCATGGGTCCTAAGGGTAGACGAAGTTGCTAAGCTATTATCCACCATATTTGAGAAACTGGGGCAGTCAGGTGAAATTCTTGATGATGACTGTGTGTTGATTTGGCACAGCCTGGTTTTTGGTAGCGGGTAGGGTGCTACAGGGGTAGTTTCTGTGAGAAGCTGCTGGAAGCTTCCACTATGTCTCACAGAACCAATCTCTAACATCTTTGAAGATGGACATGCTGCTGGCCCAATTAGAGAGGTTGTTACCGCCCCGTGAAAGTGTATAAGAAAAAAATAAAAATAGCACACAAGCAGTTTTTGCTTCCAGGCATGGCGAGGTGCCGCCACCAGGGGCCATCGTGGCACAGCCAGTGGTGATGCGCTGCTGCAGCCACCACCATCTTGGTGCAGCCCCAGAGAGCCTTGCCTGCCTGGCTGCCCCTAGCCAGCCAAGCTGCAGGCAGAAGGGCAGGGGCAGCACTGGTGGCTTTTCCTTCCCAGTGCCCCACATGAGGAGAGGCATTAAATAGCACCCATGATGCAGCTACCACTGCCCATATGATGGTGGTAGGGTTGCCTAGCTAGCAGCAGAAAGATGACAAGCAACTCCTCAACACAGAACCTAGATGAGATCAACCTCCCAGCACTGCAGGATCTTGCAAGATCTTTGAATTAGTGGAACATATTGCCAATGGTACCTACAAGCAGCGGGTTTTTTCCAGTCAGAGACGAGGAGGAAGTGAGGACATGTTAGAGAAAACAACATGGCAACACCAAGTTCAGTGGAAAACGGAGGGGGAGGGGGTGCTTCAAGCATCTGAGCCAAAATTCCACTGCAGGCTGTGGTGAGGACTATGGCGAAACAAACTGTCCCCTTGTAGTACATGAAGTCCATGGGAAATGCAGACATCCACTTGCAGCCTGTGGGAAAAGTGCTCATGCTAGAGCAAGTGGATGTCAGAGAAAGCTGTGATCCAGTGGGAGATCCAAATAGAGAGGGATGGCCCCTGCTTCCAGAGATAGAGGGAGAGGGCCCTTGCTTCCAAACTAGAGCAGCCTATTCTTGAGGACTGCACCCCATAGACAACGTTTTCCAGAAGAGTATTTGCCTATAGAAGAGACCTCATGGCATAGCAGAGGAAAGACTCCTCTCTCTGAGCAAACAGAAGAAGACCTCAAGTAACAAACTGACCAAATTCCCATAGCCTGCCTCTCTGCATTGTCAGTGGGAAAGAGGGAGGGGACTGGGGGGAAATGATGTCTTATATCCTCCCCGACTGTGTTAATAATAAATTTACCTTATAGCTTTAAATTTGAGCCTGTTTTGCCCTTAGAGTGTTTTTCTTCCAATCCTTATCTCAACTCATGTGCCCTTTGTTAATTTTTATTTCTTTTCTCTTCTGCCAAACTATAGCAGAAGAGAGTGAGCAAACAATTTTTGTATGAGCCTGGCATCTGGCCAGTATCAAACCATGACAGACTGAAAAAAGGGGAAATATAACCTCCATTTCTCAAAAAGGGAAAGTGGAAGACTCAAGGAACTACAGACAATTCAGTCTCATATCTGTACCAGGCAAGATCAAGGAGCATATTCTCCTGGAAACCATGTTGGTGAACAAAGAGATGACTGGTGATAACCAATATGGCTTCATATCATCATGCTGACAAGTTTGATGGCTTTCTGTGACAGGGCTCCAGAGTTGATGGATAGGGGCAAAGCAACTGACATTGTTTACCTGGACTTGTGCAAAGTACTCAACATTGTCCTGCATGACTTCCTTGTCTCCAAATGGGAGAGACATGGATTTGATGGATGGACCACTCAGTGCAATGAAGACTAGCTGGATGGCTGCACCCAAACAGTGGTGCGGTAATGGCTCATTGTCCACATGGAAACCAGTGACAAATGGTGTCCCTCAGGAACTGGTGTTGGGGCTGACACTGTTCAACATCTTTGTTGGCAATATGGACAGTGAGATTGGTGCACCCTCAGCAAGTTCACTGATGACACCAAGCTCTGCACACCACAAGTGGCAGTGCAGTCAATATGATGGAGGGAAGGAATAATGCCATCCAGAAGGATCTCAATAGGCTTGAGAGGTTGGCCAATGCAAACCTCATGAAGTTCAATAAAGCAAAGTGAAAGGTCCTACATCTGTGTTGGGGCAATCTATAGGCTGGGCAGAGAAGTGATTGAGAACAGTTCTGTGAAGTAGGGCTTGGCAGTGACAGGTGATGAAAAACTCAACATGAGCTAGCAGTGTGTGCTCACAGCCTAGAAAATCAATTGAATCCTGGGCTGCATCAAAAGGAGCAGAGCCAGCAGGTCAAGGGAA